>NC_060125.1:633055620-633367620 GCF_021461395.2 Schistocerca americana
GTGTGCCTGGAGCTTAGGAACGTCTTTTAACAAAGACAAGATCTGCAAATAGAAGAGAAAAACACAATGCACTTAACACCTGTTGACTCATGGCAGTTAACTTCGCAGCAATGTCAGAGACCTGCGTGTGTCGACGTTGAGATGTTTCTATTGGACAAAACGCGAAAATACAAATATAGTGCGACAGAATTTCCGTCTACCGCTCCACTGTAAGATAATACGAGCAGTATTGGTTAACAAGCAAGCTCGTTAGGTAAATAGGAGTTCTCCCAGTTCTTATGAACTTTTTATTGGTTTGAACTTGGAAGGTTTACTGCAATTAGTTGCTGAGATTCTGGAGCTGGTGGAACCAGCTAGATTTTGTGCACTACATGATACATCGTATACCTCCCAGCCGTAGATCTCCAGGGACAGATGACTTGTCATTACTGTTGCAGAGGCCGATGTCTTCACTGAGCTGATCAGAGATACCGGGGCTGAAATCAGTTTTCTCAACCACTACTGCAACCAACCCCTGCACCTGAGTGTGTGTGTGTGTGTTATTAACTCAAAGAAGATATAAAGCTCTTATATTATTAATTATACATAGATATCTTTTACAAAACAAATGTTTTGGATGAGTGAAATGTGACTGTGTGCTATCAAACTGTTGCACGGTTAAATATTTGTTTATTTGGGAAAAAGATAAACTTTAATTATTACCGAAAATTTGTAGCTGCTAAACACTTTTTCTCCAATCAACATGTTTTTAGAAGACTTCCTATGTGTAAGATTATTTCTAATTATTCTAGTAGAGCAAGTTTTTTTACCATGGTTTTCTGTGTGGAGTGGTGTTATGCTGTTGTGGATGTCAATTAGTCTGTGTCCATTAAGGTACATGGGGGCAGCTATTGTGGATTTGTCAAAGTGGTTAAGTCCAAAAGCATCGGTATTTTCTTTGTAAAGTTTACGGAAAGTTTTTCCTGTTTTGCCTATGTAAAATGCAGAGCATCTGTGACATTTTAATTTATACACTTCACTATATTGTGTTATTGGCGTCATTGTGGTTACTGTTTAAGGTAAGTGGTGTCAAAATTTGTTGTTTGTAGAGAAGTACATTTTAATACTGGTGTTTTTAAAAAAGTTAGAAATCTTTTGTGATGCTGTGCTTAAATAGGGACTCAGTTGATACTGGTGCAATAGTTCCATTACTGATGTTGACCTGTATTTTGTTAGATAGTTTGTCAATTGACCTTTCGGGATACACATTATTTATGGCAATTGCTTTGATCGTATCAATTTTCTGGGTTATGCTTTGGCTTTTAAAGCTAATGTGTTTGACCTATTCAGCATAGCTCTAAATGGGCCGTAAATGTGTGTATATGGATGAGTGATGATTCACGTATTGTGATGTCTGTGTTGGTTTCCTGTAAATATAAAAGCTATGTTCTTGCCGTTTATTAACAATTTTGAGGTCTAAGAAAATGAACTGATTTGTTCCATGTTGTGGAGTGAACTGAATAACGTAAGAAGCTCAACAAGTTCATATTTTGTTCCATCCAGCAGGAGTAGGGCGTCATTCAGGTTGACAGCGTTAAATTTCTGGGATTACAAATTCAGTTTGGAAGGGCATACCATAGAATTACTTAAGCGACTAAAAAAGGTCTGTATTTGCAATGAGAATGATGTCAGATGTAGGAGATATAAATAGAAAAAAACTTGCATACTTTGCTTACTTTCATTCTGTTATGTCATACAGGATCGTATTCTGGGGTAACTCATCAAACCCAGTAAAAGTTTTTAGGGTGCAAAAGCGAGAGATAAGAATCGTTTGTGGTGTAAATTCAGGAACATCATGTAGAAACCTGTTCAAGGAACTTTGTATTCTAACCTCTGCTTCTCAGTCCACTTATTCCTTAACGAAATTTGTTGCAAGTGATGTATCTCTATTTTCAGCCAATAGCTCAATACACGGTATCAATACTAGGAGTAGAACCAATGTACACAAAGACGTAAAACCACTTGTTGTTGTTGTTGTGGTCTTCAGTCCTGAGACTGGTTTGATGCAGCTCTCCATGCTACCCTATCCTGTGCAGGCTTCTTCATCTCCCAGTACTTACTGCAACCTACATCCTACTGTATCTGCTTAGTGTATTCATCTGTTGGTCTCCCTCTACGATTTTTACCCTCCACGCTGCCCTCCAACGCTAAATTTGTAATCCCTTGATGCCTCAGAACATGTCCTACTAACCGGTCCCTTCTTTTTGACAAGTTGTGCCACATACTCCTCCCCAATTCTATTCAATACTTCATCATTAGTTATGTGATCTACCCATCTAATCTTCAGCATTCTTCTGTAGCACCACATTTCGAAAGCTTCTATTCTCTTCTTGTCCAAACTATTTATCGTCCATGTTTCACTTTCATACGTGGCTACACTCCATACAAATACTTTCAGAAACGACTTCCTGACACTTAAATCTATACTCGTTGTTAACAAATTTCTCTTCTTCAGAAACGCTTTTCTTGCCATTGCCAGTCTACCTTTCATATCCTCTCTACTTCGACCATCATCAGTTATTTTGCTCCCCAAATAGCAAAACTCCGTTACTACTTTAAGTGTCTCATTTCCTAATGTAATTCCCTCAGCATCACCCGACTTAATTCGACTACATTCTATTGTCCTCGTTTTGCTTTTGTTGATGTTCATCTTATATCCTCCTTTCAAGACACTGTCCATTCCGTTCAATTGCTCTTCCAAGTCCTTTGCTGTCTCTGATAGAATTAAAATGTCATCGGCGAACCTCAAAGCTTTTATTTCTTCTCCATGAATTTTAATACCTACTCCGAATTTTTCCTTTGTTTCCTTTACTCCTTGCTCAATATACAGATTGAATAACATCGGGGAGAGGCTACAACCCTGTCTCACTCCCTTCCCAACCACTGCTTCCATTTCATGCCCCTCGACTCTTATAACTGCCATCTGGTTTCTGTAAAAATTGTGAATAGCCATCGCTCCCTGTATTTTACCCCTGCCACCTTTAGAATTCGAAAGAGAGTATTCCAGTCAACATTGTCAAAAGCTTTCTCTAAGTCTACAAATGCTAGAAACGTAGGTTTGCCTTTCCTTAATCTCTCTTCTAAGATAAGTCGTAAGGTCAGTATTTCCTTACGTGTTCCAATATTTCTACGGAATCCAAACTGATCTTCCCCTAGGTCGGCTTCTACTAGTTTTTCCATTCGTCTGTAAAGAATTCGCGTTAGTATTTTGCAGCTGTGACTTATTAAACTTATAGTTCGGCAATTTTCACACCTGCTAACAGCTGCTTTCTTTGGGATTGGAATTATTATATTCTTCTTGAAGTCTGAGGGTATTTCGCCTGTCTCATACATCTTGCTCACCAGATGGTAGAGTTTTGTCAGGACTGGCTCTTCCAAGGCCATCAGTAGTTCTAATGGAATGTTTTGTCTACTCCCGGGGCCTTGTTTCGACTCAGGTCTTTCAGTGCTCTGTCAAACTCTTCACGCAGTATCGTATCTCCCATTTCATCTTCATCTACATCCTCTTCCATTTCCATAATATTGTCCTCAAGGACATCGCCCTTGTATAGACCCTCTATATACTCCTTCCACCTTTCTGTTTTCCCTTCTTTGCTTGGAACTGGGTTTCCATCTGAGCTCTTGATATTCAAATAAGTGGCCCTCTTTTATCCAAACGTCTCTTTAATTTTCCTGTAGGCAGTATCTATCTTACCCCTAGTGAGATAAGCCTCTACATCCTTACATTTGTCCTCTAGCTATCCCTGCTTAGCAGTTTTGCACTTCCTGCCGATCTCATTTTTGAGACGTCTGTATTCCTTTTTGCCTGCTTCATTTACTGCATTTTTGTATTTTCTCCTTTCGTCAATTAAGTTCAATAGTTCTACTGTTGCCCAAGGAGTTCTACTAGCCCTCGTCTTTTTACCTACTTGATCCTCTGCTGCCTTCACTACTTCATCCATCAGGGCTACCCATTCTTCTTCTACTGTATTTCTTTCCCCCATTCCTGTCAATTGTTCCCTTATGCTCTCCCTGAAACTCTGTACAACCTCTGGTTCCTTCAGTTTATCCAGTTCCCATCTCCTTAAATTCCCACCTTTTTGCAGTGTCTTCGGTTTTAATCTACAGTTCATAACCAATATATTGTGATCAGAGTCTACATCTGCCCCTGGAAATATCCTACAATTTAAAACCTGGTTCCTAAATCTCTGTCTTACCATTATATAATGTATCTGATACCTACTAGTATCTCCAGGATTATTCCATGTATACAACCTTCTTTTACGATTCCTGAACTAAGTGTTAGCTCTGTGCAAATTTCTACCAGACGGCTTCCCCTTTCATTTCTTAGCCCCAATCCATATTCACCTACTACGTTTCCTTCTCTCCCTTTTCCTACACTCGAATTCCAGTCACCCATGACTATTAAATTTTCGTCTCCCTTCACTACCTGAACAATTTCTTTTATCTCACCATACATTTCTTCAATTTCTTCATCATCTGCACAGCTAGTTGGGATATAAACTTGTACTACTGTAGTAGGCGTGGGCTTCGTGTCTATCTTGGCCACAATAATGCGTTTATTATGCTGTTTGTAGTAGCTTACCCGCACTCCTATTTGTTTATTCATTATTAAACCTACTCCTGCATTACCCCTACCACTTACCTTGGTCCAAAAAGGGGTCCAATATTCAGGAACACACATTTTCAATAAATTGCCAGCAACCATTAAAAACTTGGTTTCGGATAAAGCACGGTTTAAACAGAGTTTGAAAGATTTTTTTATAGGTAACTCTTACTCTATAGATGAATATCTTAACAGAGACTGTTAAGCCAGCTTAAGTAAAAATGTCTGTTGGATTTCAGTTTTGACAGCACTTGGTCACAGCAGTCAAGATTAGATATTTTGTGCATGATAAATTGATTAATAGTGCGTAACAACGTTTCATTCTGACAGCGTGTTACTTCTGTAAATATTAGCCTATTTCGGCAATCTCCTACAAATGAGCTGGGTAGTAAGTCTTATACTCAAATGTTTTATGTTTTTATGTTATACTTTCTGACATGTTCCACACCCACGAGAATCATCTCATTTTTGGAGTCTATGGAACGAAAACTGAATCTAATCTAATCTATCTTCTGTGATAATTTTTTTCATAAAGTCTGTATTTCTCTTCAAAAAAGTAATTTCTTAATTGGTTTATGAATATGTCAAGCAGTCATTTCTAGATTTGTCTTCGCTTTCTAAACTTACATTCACAATCTGCCAGTTCATAATGGACCAGTGTAGTCTTACCAGGACCGGAATTAATCTAAATTTGGAAAGAAAGAAACCATGTGGGCTGTCAAAGCACCTGAGGATGACTCCCCAGGTCTCGAAATGCATCGTTCATTGAAATGAAATCACGATTGTGACTGAAGGCTGTTGTTCCTTATTTTACGGAAGAAGACGTGTCACTCATTAAAAAAATTCCCGAATTTCTGTTGTTCCTCATTAATTTCGTCTTTCTTCGATGTACTGTCATATTATTTTCTGCGCTCAATAGACTTATTTCGATTCAGCAGGCATACATGTGCATGGGTACAGTCACCGTACGTTGAGCAGCGAACGGAATTCTCGGTAGTGCTGTCACTTCACGCTATCCTGTTCCTCTCGTGAATAATGCAACTGCCGGCAAACTTCTGTACGAACTTTAAACTGTCTGATTTTTGCGTCGTGATTTCTTTCGTGAGTCTCGTGTGGAAGGAAGTAACGTATTGTCGGTCTCTTGTTGAACATGCACTCTATGCATTTTAACACTAATCATCTCCATTATGCATAAAGCCTCTCTTGTAAAGTCAGCAACAGCAGTTTGATTAGCCCCTCCATAACGCTCTCATGTTTGCTACGAAACAGCAACTAAACGCATCTCTCTTCCTCTTCTGTAGGCGCAATCTTCAGAGAATCGAATACGACGACTAGTACTCGAGAATCGGTATAAGAAGTGTTTCTTACGTCATTTCGTTTACGGACGACTTATAACACTGCCGTCTGCTACTGCTATACCATAACCTAAAGTTGGAGACAGGTCGTGAAATAAAACTATCTTGATAAGGAAATTATGGTATAAAGCAACAGAACAGTATTACCCTCTGAAAGGAATTTTGTTATGTTGACCGTGTTGTACGTAACAGAGGGGGCTTATGCGAAGTGAGAGTCAGAATTATGTAAATATTCAAACAGTGACAAACAATAATTTACTTATCCACAGCGTCCAAGTGATAATAAAGAAAACGGTCGCCACCCTAATTAGGCATGAGAATGATTGACATTCTTGTTCAAGAAGATAGGTATGAGTAACTTTAACGGACAAACGCAACCTATACTTTGCCACACGCAAGTGCAATGAACTCTGACACATGCATATGTTAACGTAAAGGTTGGAGCTGATAGCTAGAGCAGAACAAACTATTTGCATAAATATGACAGATAACGAAACACACTATTACCTTGAGGACTTAGTCAAACTGAATGGTCTCAATAATGTTGGCATTAATATTCACTGTAGAATCGTAAACTGGATATAGGTTCAATATTACTTTTCAAACATATTCCTATCTGACATGAAATATGGATATGGTTCACACCAAAATTAATTATTGTGCATAGATTAAGTGTCTCACTACTGAACACCTTTCTACTTAGAATGAAAATTAAATGGAATTCACTAACAGATTACTTCTCACTGTCTTTTAAACAAAGAAGTTACTGTTTTCGTAGATAGTGGTCTTTCTATTAATCGTTATCTAGCGTGGGCATAATAGACAAACTGTGGAACCTGTTACACCATTAATATGCACTTTTAATACACAAGAGGAACCCAATATTGAACAGAATTTGATTTGAATAGCAAGAGTAATTAAAACTTTCTATAATCAAGTAACTTTGTGCATTTCAACTACTTTCAATGGAGGGGGGGGGGGGGCGCTTAATCTTGACCACTGTAGCAGAGCAAACTAGACACACTTTCAATAAACTAAAGAAACAAGCCCTTAACAAGCATGAACATGTAACTTTCAACAGTAATAGTTCTCAACTTTTACTGCAGTAGAACACAACTTGATGTGTTTAGAAGACAATAGCTCACCTTTGGGTGATTTTCAACAGACCGCACTGTGGTCATTTAATGTGCAAAACTCTATAAGCCACAGTTTTGAGAACATTCACTTTAGAAGTTGGCAACAAATATTAATAAGCAGTATTATAGAAAAATTATTTTCAACAACCATCATTTACTATATTACTCAGTTCTGCTACATTAGCTTTAGCTTAGTTTCTTCTTACTATCTTCAAGTGGCATTAATTAGTAAAACACTGAGCTTTAATGTTCTTTCAATAAGGACACGCGTAATCACTTTAGCACGGGAAGGATCCTGAGTGGAAATGTAACAAGGGATAAATCAAGGTAAGTTTTCATAAATAGTCTTTTGGTTACCTTACTATTGAAAACAAATAAATCACCCACATGAGCTGATCCTTCGCTGTACATTTCTACAATTCCTTGATTCCTTTTCAGTGATTGCGCAACGTGGTGGCGAGTGCATGTCGGTGGGTGGATTTGCAGGTGGAAATGCTGGACTCTGCCCCTTCTTGGTGGCGATGATAGATACCAATTCCAGAATAGTTCCAGTTCTTTATCCATCCACCCGAGGCATTGGAAAGCGTCAAGAAGAGCCCCTCTCGGAACCAGCACAATACACAACTCTCACGTGAGCAGTTGATAGTCTGGTAGCTCGTCCCCGACTGACCCTTGGTTCCACCTTCCTATCCATGCCCACCACATTTTGCGCGCGCTAATAAGTTCCGCTCCGTAGGGGAACCACACCACCTTTTACATACAAAATAACTCAGAACACAAAGCGAAGGTCAGCAGTTTACATAACAGCAAAAAAACAGAACATTTGCATATATTGACAATTTCTATAAAAAAATCATTTAAACAAAATTACAATTATATACAGTAAGTTTTGTTCCCTCCAAATGAGACAAAGAATTTAAATGACAGATAAGCTACATTACATAGAATCAAACCATGACATCAAAGTTTTTACGAAAAAAGGAGTGTACAATTTTGTGTTATTGATTCAATCAAACAACATTTACAGAAGCTCAACACGGAATGTTGAACAAAACAGAAAGCAAAATGAATCAACGAAAGGTATGTAGTGTCTAATATATGGTGTTACACATTGTCATTCCATTAAGAATTTAAGAATTTTCCTATGAGTCTCAGCTTGGCATCTGCTTTTTCCCTGACTAGTTTTATGTATTCATCTCATTTAGGGCCGCTCTGGACGGTTACTCCCAATAATTTTGTGACTGCAACTGTTTATGTCGACTTCTCGCTAACACGACCTCGTCGTCTTTTCACGCGCAATGCGTTCTACACTATTCGGTCACTTTAATGTGGTCACTTGTCAAAAGCCTGAATAATCACCTTCTGCAGCGCGAACTGCTTCGAGACGAGCAGCAAGAGAGTCTCTGAGGTTCTGGGAAGTACCGATACGGACGTGGAACCGTGCAGACTCGAGCGCTGTGCTCAGCTGCTCCAGGTAGAGGATCGAAGGCGCGAACAGCCCGATCGAGGTGGTCCCACAGTTTCTCGATTGAGTTTAAATCCGGAGAGTTTGGTGGCCATGGGAGCACGGTAAACTCATCCTGGTGCTCTTCGAACCACGCGCGTGTACTGTAAGCTGTGTGACACGTCGCATTGTCTTGCTGGTAGACGTCTTCATGTTGAGGAAAAACAAATTGCGTGCAGGGGTGGACATGGTCCCCAAGGAGAGATGCACACTTGTGCTGACCCATCGTGCCTTGCAGAATGAAAAGATCACCCAGAGAATGCCACAAAAACGTTCCCCAGGCCTTCACGCTCCCTCCTCCCGGGTGGACCCTTTGCTTTCAAACGTTTCAAGATGAACACACCAGCAGCTATCTGTCCGATGGAGCATAAAACGTGGTTCATCTGGAACGGGCACATGTCGGCACTCAGTGGACGTCCAGTAGCCGTACTGGAGTGCAGATTCCAGCCTTCTTTGCCAACGGACAGGGGTCAGCGTGGGTGCATGGACGAGGTACCTGCTGAGGAGTCCCATACACAGCAACGTTCGATGGGAGGTTGTTGAGGAGATTCTGTTGGTAGTCCCTTGGTTCATCTGGGTGGTCAGTTGCTCAATACTTGTTCGTCTATTCGCCCATGCCCATCTTAGCGCCCGTCGTTCACTCCTCACCTCAGTGGCCCATCCTGCACGACGGTTTGCCCGGTACTGGTTTTGGATAGCGCCATTTCATCATGCACGGTATATTTTAACCACAGCGGCACGCGAACGGTTTACAAACTTACCCGTTTCGGAAATGCTTCCACCCTTGGCCAGAAAGCCAATAGTCATGCTCTTTTGGAAGTCAGATGAATCACGCCATTTCCGCATTACGACAACGACTGCACTGTTTTCTGCGTCCCCCCGTCACTCTTTGTACACCTTCCATTGCTAGTGATGTCACTGGCCATCTATTAGTGGTTATCGCACGTTGACGTCGTACATAGTCGGTGGTTACGGTAATGTGAGTGCACCGTATACCTTTGGCGTTGAAGGCCGATTACAGGTATTGTAATTGTTCCTCACTTTCAGAGGCTATATCAGTGTCTTCAGCAGATCTTGACTTTGATATCCCATGGGGCTGAATTTTAAACTCATTCCTGCACCTAAACTGATGAACCAAAGCGCTACGACCACCTGACTGATATTGTGTTGATAGATGCTAAGTCCCATAGTGCTCAGAGCCATTTTGATATTGTGTTGGCCCATCTCCGGAACGCAATACAGGGGTGAATCCGCGTGGCATGAGTTCGACAAGTGTTCCGCAGGTTTCAGCAGGTATTTGGGACCAGATGTCTCCGCATTTCTCGTAAGTTAAGGGGCCGGGACTTACGGGTGCGGTGCTGGCACCCGGTAGTGTATTCCATCGGGTTCACATCGGGTGAATTTGGTAGCCAAGACGTCAACATTCTAGAATGACAAACTGCCTATTGGCTTCTGTCTCGGGTTCTTCAGCCGACGTTCATCTAATGAACCCGAGACATAAGCCAATAGGCAGTTTGTCAACAAGTGGCCACGAGAGCCTTAACAATTTTGAATTTTAGAATGAGTTTACTGTCATGCTCCTCAACCACTGTATCATGATTCTGGCCTTGCGACGTGGACACTTATTCTGCTGGAAGGTGCCACCCCTGTCGGGGAAGACATTGGGCAAGAAGGGATGGTGGCTGTGAGCAATAATGTTCATGTAGTCCACAGGCCCCATGGAAGTCCAGCTGAATGTCCCCCACAGCATGATACTGCGTCCATCGTCCGGTGTCCATGGCGCATGTATGTTTCCAGCAGCTGTGCAGAACTCCTTACATGTAAAATGTTTACCCTCAACCAGGAAGTTAATTAAGAGCCAAACACACTTTTAAGAGTCAAGCTGTGCACAATGGAATGGATAATGCGATGATTTACGGCCCTAACTGTGGATCCTAATGTGGAGAATTGCGAAGGAAAGAAACTGACAGCCGGCCGTTGTGGCCGAGCGGTTCTAGGCGCTTCAGTCTGGAACCGCGCGACCGCTCTTGCAGGTTCGAATCCTGTCTCGGGCATGGATGTGTGTAATGTCCTTAAGTTAGTTAGGTTTAAGTAGTTCTGAGTTCTAGGGGACTGATGACTTCAGATGTTAAGTCCCATAGTACTCAGAGCCATTTTAACCATTTCAACGAACCTGATATTAATGAAAAGGTATTGACAGAAACAAGCTTTGGATTAACAGATTAATTTATTCAGTTAAAACACTCATTAAATATGTCTATCAAAGAATATCGACTGACTTTACAAATGCCTCCTGCATAAATTTTAACAAGTAAACTTACGGGTTTTCATTGTTACTTGAATAAACAAGAAAACATTCCCCTTCACATCAACTGACACTCTGAAAATTACTCATGAAATATTATCTAAGCGAATGCAGTGACTTTTGGTCTGATGGTTACTGAGAAACTGACGCATCTACTAAAGAAATGTTGGCCATTTGACTGACGATCGCAATGACTTGAGTAAAAGAGGACCAGAATGGTATTACAATGCTGGTGCTGCTAATTACCCTCCTGCAATCATCAGTGTCAGAACACTGACATGATGGGTGTCTCTCTGCAGTACAGAACAAGGGTCGAGCTTCCATCAACACAAACTGTGGACCCAGTTCTTCTGTTAAGATGGGCGCCAAATGCGCATGGCTGTCCGTCTCTGAAAGAGCGCTACTTATGAGTACAAGCTACGCTCACCTGCCAGACTCGCAGTAAACTCACAGATTTTTAGCTGAACGGTAGAGCCTGCTGTTTCTTTCTGTCAAACAGGACATACGCTCCCATAAAAGAAATAAACACCAAGATGGCCAATGGCGAGGTTCTCTCATACGCAAAAATTTTGTCAAGACCATGATGTCACTAAATTTTTACCAGTCGCATGTTTTCCTTTCCAGCAACTAGGCTCGCATCAAAGGTCCACCAAAAGTAAAGAACTGCACCCGAGGCCATGCTCTTATTTTTCTGCAAGCCGTGGTTTTTTACGAAAGCGTAAGATTGTTATCTCCTGCAGTTACTCTAAAGAACCTAAGAAAGCGCTGGCTTCAAAGCGACAGAGTCCTTCCCCGGCCTCAGCTTGGCTGCAATGCAGAACTGCATCGGAAACGCACAGTAGCTCTCGCCCCCTGTGGCTGCCCCACCTCTACATCTACGTACTCCGCAATCCACCATACGGTGCGTGGCGGAGGGTACCTCGTACCACGACTAGCATCTTCTCTCCCTGTTCCACTCCCAAACAGAACGAGGGAAAAATGACTGCCTATATGCCTCTGTACGAGCCCTAATCTCTCTTATCTTACCTTTGGGGTCTTTACGCGAAATGTAAGTTGGCGGCAGTAAAATTGTACTGCAGTCAGCCTCAAATGCTGGTTCTCTAAATTTCCTCAGTAGCGATTCACGAAAAGAACGCCTCCTTTCCTCCAGAGACTCCAACCCGAGTTCCTGAAGCATTTCGGTAACACTCGCGTGATGATCAAACCTACCAGTAACAAATCTAGCAGCCAGCCTCTGAATTGCTTCTATGCTCTCCCTCAATCCGACCTGATAGGGTTCCCAAACGCTCGAGCAGTACTCAAGAATAGGTCGTATTAGTGTTTTATAAGCGGTCTGCTTTACAAATGAACCACATCTTCCCAAAATTCTGCCAATGAACCGAAGACGACTATCCGCCTTCCCCACAACTGCCACTACATGCTTGTCCCACTACATATCGCTCTGCAATGTTACGCCCAAATATTTAATCGATGTGACTATGTCAAGCGCTACACTACTAATGGAGTATTCAAACATTACGGGATTCTTTTTCCTATTCATCTGCATTAATTTACATTTATCTACATTTAGAGTTGGCTGCCATTCTTTACACCAATCACAAATCCTGTCCAAGTCATCTTGTATCCTCCTACAGTCACTCAATGACGACACCACAGCATCATCAGCAAACAGCCGCACATTGCTATCCACCCAATCCAAAAGATCATTTATGTAGATAGAAAACAACAGCGGACCTACCACACTTCCCTGGGGCACTCCAGATGATACCCTCACTTCCGATGAACACTCACCATCGAGGACAACGTACTGGGCTCTATTACTTCAGAAGTTTTCGAGCCACTCACATACTTGGGAAACAATCCCATATGCTCGTACCTTTGTTAGGAGTCTGCAGTGGGGTTCCTAGTCAAACGCTTTCCGGAAGTCAAGGAATATGGCAACCGTCTGATACTCTTCATCCATGGTTCGCAAGATATCATGTGAAAAAAGGGCGAGTTGCGTTTCACAGGAGCGATGCTTTCTAAAGCCGTGCTGATGCATGGACAGCAACTTCTTTGTCTCAAGGAAATTCATTATATTCGAACTGAGAATATGTTCGAGAATCCTGCAACAAACCGATGTTAAGGATATAGGTCTGTAATTTTGAGGATCCGTCCTTCTACCCTTCTTATATACAGGCGTCACCTGCGCTTTTTTCCAGTCGCTCGGGACTGGGCAAGAGATTCGCGATAAATGCAAGCTAACTAAGGAGCCAGTGCAGCAGAGTACTCTCTGTAAAAGCGAATTGGAATCCCATCAGGACCTGGCGATTTATTTATTTTCAACCCATTAAGCTGCTTCACAACCCCACGGATGTCTATCACTATGTCCTCCATGTGGGAATCTGTACGAGACTCAAACGGCGGTATGTTTGTACGATCCTCCTGCGTGAAAGATTTCTCAAATGCTAAATTTAAAATTTCAGCTTTCGTTTTGCTGTCTTCCGTTGTCAGGCCAGACTGATCAGTGAGTGACTGGATGGAAGCCTTCGACCCGCTTACCGATTTTACGTAAGACCAGAATTTCCTTGGGTTTCCAGCAAGATCTTTTGCTAAGGTATGACGGTGGTAGTGGTTGAATGCTTCGCGCATCGCTCTTTTTACAACAGCACGAATCTCTACTAACTTTTGCCTGTCCTCATTATCCAGATCTTCCTTGTACCGCGAGTGCAACTGCCTTTGCTTCCTGAGCACTCTCCGAATTGCGCTGTTAAACCACGGTGGGTCTTTTCCGTCCGTAACACACTTTTTCTGCACATACTTGTCCAATGCGTGATTTACATTGTGTTTAAAATTTGCCCATAAATCTTCCACGTCCATCGTACCGGAAGTAAATGAAGTCGATTGATTTACTAAGTGGGATGCTAACAACTGCTTATCTGCTCTCTCTAGTAAGAATACTCTCCTAGCCTTCTTGGCCGACTTTTTAACTTTCCTAACCATACTCCTAATGACAACATCATGATCACTAATCCCTGTCTCAACACTGACACTGTCGATGAGGTCTGGTTTGTTCGTGGCTACAAGATCTAAAATATTTCCATTACGCGATGGCTGACGATTTAGCTGCTCAAGACAGTTTTCCTCGATGACTTTCTTGGAGTAAACACCAGAGGCTCAAAATGGTTCAAATGGCTCTAAGCACTATGAGACTTAACATCTGAGGTCAACTCACCTAGACGTAGAACTTGTAACATCATAGCTCTACTGCTCTACTGATTTATTTCGCCTTTTGTTTTATTTAATGTTATATCGTTGAGTTTCTGTAAATGTTGTTGGATTGCATCTATACCATGAGAGCATTTATTCTTTTCTCTGTTATAAACTTTGATGTATTTTAGAATTTGGGAAGTTTGACCTTTGTAATATGTACGATATGAGCAAATGATATGTTTTGAAAGGGTACAGTACCGCCCGAAATTGAAAATAGGTACAACATTCTTCGTTATTCTTGTCAGAACAACATATTTTTTGTAATAATAACTCAGTTTCACTTAATACACCGAAGCCGGATACCAGCGTGGGAAAGAATGACAATTTACTTATTTAATTGATCACATGTGCACTCCCACAAAATAGATCCCTACATCCAATTTGGTGAGATCTGCGAAATGAATGAATGTATGGTCGTCTGCTAACCGCAGGTAGTGAATGTGCAATATATGGTCATCTTTGAGACGGTCCTTTGGTCACCTTTGGTGGAACCAAAGAGATGAAATTTACCTGAGCTTTGAGCGCCTGAAATGTGGCTGACCAATGGGTAGCATGGTGTTCCCCCATCTCGTCGGAGGTGCGAGATGACCTGAAGAACGGCCATGTTTCAGCACTCTGCCGCTTGATCTTGTGTTGGTAAGACCTGTCTTAGGCGTGCTACGTAAAGACAAAAGAGTGGAGAGAATGGTATGCATGTGAAATACTTAAGAGTAGTTTGAAATAATAATTTCTCTATTTCAGGAACTTTTGTGGGGAGAATTAAATGTCAGGCAGGTAATATTAAGGGGATCGTAGTAATCTTCGGAAGTGACCAACGGTCACAATGAAACCACGTCTAGCAATAAGTTGAAATACTTCCCAGTGCATAAGTTAAGCTGAATTACTGGCGTGTGTACTATGAGTTGGATATATTTAAGAAATGGCGTGTGCAGGACTTGAAATTAGAGACGAGTACTTCCATGTGGTGAGTTCTGTGTGAGTCTCAATCTGTGTGTGAGACAAAGGATAAGGAGAAGTACTCGTCTATGGTATCAGTTGAGGACTCGCGTGTGTGATGAATATGTTCTTAATATTACTTTGCGTGTTATGTTTCCGTGTGACGCTTGATTCAAGCTATAATACTCTGACAGTGAAGCAAGGTGAGTCAGCCGTCTATCCAGCAACGCCACTTGGCTTGCATTGCACAGGTAGACGTGCATATATCCTCCAGAGTTCATAGTAGGAAAGAAAAGTTACGAAGTGGGGCAGTGTCGTGTGAAACTGGGATGACTACTAATTGTGTTGTATTCCATGTTGCCATTGTGGTGTATTTCATGTAATATAAATATGTGTGGTTTGCATGGGAGAGTAGCAAGATAGTTTCAGAGGCAGTGGGTTATGCATGTTCCTTTTTGTACCGCTCGGTCTGGAGGAAATTTTCGTGATGATGGGTGTGAGAGTCGAAGTGTGAGATATAGCAATAGATCCACCATCCTATCCAGAAAGTGCACTGTAGTGTTAGATAATTACGAGACCATAAAATAGAGAATCACCAATGTAAAGCCATGCCCACTGGGCGGAGTTTCTCATGTGTAATTGTTGTAGAAAATGTAATGGTGTGTCTTAAGTGTCGGTCTGCAGTAGGCCGCTGTTGGCCGAGCGACGTGCAGTCGCAATTTATCGGAATAAAAAAGATAGTGAAAATAAAAAGATTGGTGGCTTTTCCTTCGAATAGTATGTTGTCATGATATCCAGAATTTATAATGTGTGAGCCATTCATATTCAGTGCGATGGCCACGTGTTGATCAAAGCCGTTGGGTAAGAAAGAAAATGTGGTATTGCCAGTGCATAGTGAACAGTCAGAGTTGTGTAAATTACTAATAGTCAGATGTGCGTTATCCGTTTCTGTTGCGTAATATTCAAACAGGGGAATAATTTGTAACTTAATTGTGAGTACTAGAGCTCATGTTACTTGGTAAATAAGAATGAATCCACTCGCTTGGCAGACCACTCATCTTGCAGGCCTGACTGCTTGATGCCACAGTATGAGCAAGGCATGTGGGTGCCTCTCAGTTTGTCTTCCTCACTTAATGTCTTTGGTTATCTTTCAGAGTGAATAATTTTGTTTAAATAATTTTTTGTAGAAATACCAGTATGTACAATGTTCTGTTTTAATTAATATGTTTGGCTGTTGTTATGTAATTGCTGATCCTCACTTAGGGTTCTTAGTTATTTTGTATGTGAAAGGTGTTGTGGTTCTCCTCGGGAACGGAAGCATGCAACGCGCGCAAATTGTGGTTGGCTAGGTAGAAAAGGTGGAATTGAGAGTCAGTCGGGGAGGAGCTACCAAACTGTGCACTGCCCTTGTGAAAGTTGTATATTGTGTTGGTTCCGAGAGAGGCTTTTCCTGACGCTTTCCACTCGATAAAGAGCTGGAACTATTCTGAAATTGGTATCTATCATAGCCACCAAGAAATGACAGAGTCCAGCAATTCTACCTGCAAATCCACCTACCAACATGCAATCGCCACCACATTGGGGAATCACTGTAATGGAAAGGTACAGTAATGTACAGTGAAGGATCAGCTTATTGGATGTGTTAGTGTGCTCAAATAAAAGGTAATTTAGTACTGAATTTATGTACCTACCTCGATTTTTTTCCTTGTCATAACACCTCTTAGGTTCCTCTCCGTTTGAACTAAAGTGATTACCGAGTGTCCTTACTGAAAGAACACGAAAGCCTAGTGTTTTAACTAATTAATGCCTCTTGAACATAGTAAAAAGAAAGTTAAAGTTAATGTGGCAAGAGAGTGAACTAAAGTAAATGATGCTTGCTGAAAATAATTTTTCTATTAAAACTGCTTATTAATATGTTGTTGCCAACTTCAAAATTAAAAGTTCTTAAAACTGAGGCTTACAAAGTTTTGCTTAGTAAAAGATCACATTGCTGCCTGCTGTAAATCGCAAAAGGTGAGTCAGTATCTTAAAAATATGTCAGTTTTGTGTCTCACTGTAGTAAAAGTTGAAAACTGCAATTGTGGAAAGTTATATACTCAAGCTTGCTAAGTACTTCTTTCTCTTGTGTATTAAAAGAGCATATTAAAAGTGTAATAGGATCCGTAGTTTATCCTTTATGCTCTTGATAAATGACAATTAATAGAAAGACCACTACCAATGCAAACAGTAACTTCTTTTATTCAAAAGACAGTGAGAAGTAACCTGTTAGTGAATTCCATTCAACTTTCATTCTATATACAAAAGTATTTAGCTGAGGGAGACTTAACCGGTGACCAGTTCATAATTTTGCAGTGAACTACATTTACAATTTTATGTCAGCTAGAAAAATGTTTGAAAAGTAATATTGAACCTATTTCCAATTTATGATTCTACAGTGAATATTAATAGTATTGTTATAAAGACCATTCAGTTTGACTAAGCCCTGAATGTATCGTTATCTGTTATATTTATGCAAATAGTTTGTTCTGCTGTAGCTGTCAACTCCAAACTTAACGTTAACAAATGCTGGTGTTAGAGTCCATTGCACTCGCGTGTGTCAAAATATAAGTTGTGTTTGCCCGTTAAAGTTACTCATACCTATCTTCTTGAACAAGAATTAATCATTCTCTTGCCTAATTAGGCTGGCGACCGTTTACTTTATTCTTTGAACAGTGTAAGTAGGTAAAATATTGTTTGTTACTTTTTAAATATGTAAGTAATTCTGACTTTCACTTCCGACAATCCACCTCCGTTAGGTACAACACGGTCAACATAACAAAGTTCCTCTCAGAGGGTAACACTGCTCTGCTTCTCATACTATAATTACTTGAATAAGAATAGTTTCACTATACGAACTGCCTTCAGCTTTGATGGTATAGTAGTAGCAGACGTAAGTGTTATAAACTACTTAAACCGAACTAACCTAAGGACAGCACACACATCCATGCCCGAGGCAGGCTTCGAACCTGCGACCGTAGCAGCAGCGCGGTTCCGGACTGAAGCGCTTAGAACCGCTTGGCCACAGCGGCCGGCTAAACACCAGAGGCTCCCCACCTGTGCCAATGCCAGGGAGCCATTTTTCGTCACGTCAGTCACTGCCTTGTCGACCCAAAGGCATGTACGGACCCTGCAACGAACTTGTGGCGTCAGACAGGTAGGCTTGTACGCCGCACGTCGTGAACGCCCAGCTCCGTGCAGGGCCCACGGGAAATCAACATTTAATTGAAAACGTACCGACCAGAGGTCTTAATTTTATCGTGTGTTATCGAGAACTTGCACGCATTTAAACGTACCACCAAGAATTACTAAACGCGTCTGAAATGCACTCATGCCCATAAATTAAGGATAACTGCAGAATGTGGTGCCACACAACGTGGCACTACACAAAACTGGCGCTAATAGCATAGGCACACAGGGAACACACACGACATAGATCCGTAAGTCCACGGCATTGGTGATAAGTTGAGAAAACCGTCCCGAAACACATGTGCTACAAAACCCCACTGTTTCCTGCGCATGTACCCCGACGTCAATACGGGATTTGATCACCATCCACACGTACACAGGCCGCACAACGGGTTGGCATCCTCTGGATCAGGTGTTCGAGCAGCTGCTGGGATGTAGCCTCCATTCTTGCACCAGTGCCTGTCGGAACTCCTGAAGTGTCGTAGGGGTTTGAATACGTGCAGCGATACGTCGAACGAGAACATCCCAAACGTGCTCGATGGGGCTTAGGTCTGGAAAACAGGCAGGCCACACCATTCGCCTGACATCTTATGTTTCAAGGTACTCCTCCACGATGGCAGCTCGATGGGACTGTGCGTTATCATCCATCAGGAGGAATGTGGGACCCACTGCACCCCTGAAAAGGCGGACATACTGGTGCAAAAATTACGTCCCGATACACTTGACCTGTTACAATTCCTCTGTCAAAGACATGCAGGGGTGTACGTGCACCAATCAGCATCTCACCCCACACGATCAAACCACGACCTCCTTACAGGTCGCTTTCAAGGACATTAAGGGGGCCAGATGAAAACCCGGCGAGAATCACTGTTCAGACCACACCTGCACTCGTCCGTGAACATAACCTGGGACCACTGTTTCAATGACCATGTACTGTGTTCTTGATAACAGGCTTTACGGGCTCTCCTGTGATCAGGGGTCAGTGGAATGCACCTTGCAGGTCTCTGGGCGAATAAACCATGCCTGTTCAGTCGTCTGTAGACTGTGTGTCCGGAGACAACTGTTGCAGTGGCTGCAGTAAGGTTACCAAACTATGAGTTAAAGTCACGGTTACAAGATAATAACATAAATTCTTTACAGAAGAATGGAAAAACTGGTAGAAACTAACCCCCTGCAGTACTCCTTGGCTGTGTGTGGACACTGATGGTGAGATATCGGTCTTCTTGTGGTGCTGTACACTGTGGACGTCCCGTACTGTAGCTCCTGGACACGTTTCCTGTCTGCTGCAATCGTTGCCATCATCTTAAGGTCACAATTTGTGGCACACAGAGGACCTGTGCTACGACTTGCTGTCTTTGACCAGCCTCCAGTCGCCCTAGTACTTTACCCCTCATAACGTCATCAATATGTGTTCTTTGAGCCATTTTCAACACACAGTCACCATTAGCACGTCTGAAAACGTCTGCACACTTACTCGCTGCACCGTACTCTGTCATGCACCAACACACCTCTGCATATGTGGACTGCTGCCAGCGCCACCGTGCGACGACCGCAGGTCAAGTGCACCGCATGGTCATACCCCGAGGTGATTTAAACCCGAAAATTGCCCGCCAGAGCGTTGCTTCACCGCCTATCAGCATTATCCTTAATTTATGGGCATGAGTGTAGTTAGTCGGTCCCCGCTGGGCAAGGCGGCTAGCACTCGCAGGACCTGCTGTGTCACGTGCGCGCCACGCCCTTGTGCTCCGCCTTTGGAATGCCACAGATCACTGTCTGTCCTGCTTTACAGAGGGGAAAAGCCACCTAACTCGACTTTCTCAAATGAGACGTAGACGTTCAATACATTTGTCGTCTACTAGTGGTTCACCTTCTTTCAACCACTTTCTGTAGCTGCTCACGACATTAGCTAGCGAATAGCCTACTAGTTACGCCACTTCCCTGATGTTTATTCCCTGGCTTCGCGTTATAACAATCTGCGCTTTGCCAAAATTTCCCCATTTGTGACCTGCATCGTCGCTATAATGACTCTGCAATCATTTCCTTTCTACTTACGCACTGTCCTTATCACTTCACCGACTGCGTTCAGTATAGCAGTGGCCATTGGTCATACCGTTTTGGGTCATCAGTTCTTGAGAAAGCAAGAGAACTCCTTGAAGAGGAAGCAAATGAAACTCTCGCGGAAATTTACAACTGGTCAGTAGGCAATAAAGTTACACTATCGGTCAAAAGTTTTCTGTCACCTATCATAACTACAGATTTGTGGTTAAAACAGGGACTTAGTTTTGAATATTCTAACGTATCCCTTTTCTGATGATAGAAGGCATATAAATATGTTAGTAATAATCGCCTCAGTTGTGTATTTGTGGCGTGCCCAAAAGCAGTCGAGCGCCGACGCCACGCGGCAACACGCCGCCGTCTGGTTGGTTGCCAGCTCAGCCCGTGCGACTACACAACGTCCCTACTCGGTCATTTGCAGCGCGACCTGCAGACGGCCTTCGCGTACACCGGACAACAGTACAGAGGGCGTGTGAATCAGCAAGAGAAGTCGCTCATACCATGAAGATTTAGCTGCAGCCGCCAATGGCAGCCAATCAGGAAGAAGTGTACCTCCTCCATGCAGGTATTTAGGACCGCGTCCTATGACGATCACGGCAATTACGACGCAGCCAGTCGACAGAAGCAGTCTGCTCCGGATCCAGCATCTGCGACCGTTCATCCGCCGTTGCCGCCAAGGGACGTCGGAACCTGCTCGCGGACCCATTGGTAGTCTGTCAGACTCTTGGCAAGACTGCAGGGACTGTGAGCTCGTACACAGCGTAACGTAAGTGTTCATCCATTCTAACGTGTTCAAGGAGAGCGAGGACTTAAACATTTGATAGTCAGCTAGTAGACAGAAAACTCAGACTATGAAAGCCTTCCTTTTGCTATGCCAAGTACTTGCATATAGTTGTGAACATTTCCCTGTCAGGTAAGTGTGTTTTCTTTGACGGTCATCGAAGACAATTTGTGTTGAATTCAGTGTGTTCTTAAATACAGAGGATGAGCTACATGCTGGTGTGTTTCTTGTATAAGTGTTCAGAGTTCAGGATACTTCAATTTGACTGGTTGCTCGCATAGAGGGGCGTTGATGAGTACCCACAAAAACGCCGGCGTGCCTTTATCTAAAACGGCTCCATGAGAATAGCCCATATTCCTTCAGCTATCTGTGTAGCAACCAGTTAGTACAGTAAAGAGCAAAAGAAACTGGTACACCTCCCTAATGCTGTGTCGGGCCCCAGCGAGCACGCAGAAGTGCCGCAACACGACACTGCATGGACTCAAGTAATGTTTGAAGTAGTGCTGGAGGGAACTGGCACCATGAATCCTGCAGGGCTGTCCATAAATCCGTAAGGATACGAGGGGGTGGAGATCTCTTCTGAACAGCACGTTGCAAGGCATCCCAGATATGCTAAATAATGTTCACGTCTGGGGAGTCTGGTGGCCAGTGGAAGTGTTTAAACTCAGAAGAGTGTTCCTGGAGACGCTCTGTAGAAATTCTGGACGTGTGGGGCGTCGCATTGTCCTGTTGGAATTGCCAAAGTCAGCAGGAATGCACAGTGGACATGAATGTATGCAGGTGATCAGACAGGATGCTTACGCACGTGTCACCTGTGAGAGTGATACCTAGATGCATCAGGGGTCTCATATCACTCCAACTACACACGTTGCACATCATCACAGAGCCTGCACCAGCTTGAACAGTTCCTCGCTGACGTGCAGGGTTCATGGATCCACGAGGCTGTCTCCATACTCGCACACGTCCGTCCCCTCGATACGATTTGAGACGAGACACCTCCAACCGAGCAACATACTTCCGGCCATCAACAATGTCGGTGTCGACGGGCCCAAGGCGAGGCGTAAAACATTGTCTTGCAGTCACCGCAACATACGGTATTTTAACATGACCCGCTCTCTGAATGTGGTTGCAATAGCGACACATAGTCCAAAGATGGCTGACAGAATGCCAAAAGGTTACCTTGGAGATGAAATCTGAATCGATACATACTGTTATCGATCAGCGATGTTGTAGAATTAGTGATAGCTAAACGCAATATAAAATAAACAGGGAATGAGTCGCCTTCATTTATGACAGTAAGCCATTACTAATAACAAACGTTAAGATTAAATTATACGTCAAAATACGTGATAAGTAGTAAAATGGAAGTGAAATTGCGTAAGCTAAATGTTAGCTGTAACGTTATAAGCAAAAGTACGGGTTACATATTCCTCTCCCAGGTAAATAAAAAAATGTATGATGCAGCGTACTTGAGTATTTGCCATTTTACATTTATACATAAAGTGGCAATGACAGCAGTCACCGCCGGCCGGGTGGCCGAGCGGTTCTAGGCGCTACAGTCGGGAACGCGCGACCGCTACGGTCGCAGGTTCGAATCCTGCCTCGGGCATGGATGCGTGTGATATCGTTAGGTTAATTAGGTTTAAGTAGTTCTAAGTTCTAGGGGACTGATGACCTCAGAAGTTAAGTCCCATAGTGCTCAGAGGCATTTTTTGAACAACAGTCACCTAGACGTCAACAGCTATTACATCTGTAATAATTAAACTTTACCGCAATATTATTGTTATGAAACTAACTGTTTCCGGCCATGCGCTGCTGTGGGCACCATCTGATTAAATGGAAATATAAGGAAAGAGGAAGGACACGTTTCTAGCCTGAACGGGAATTGGATATACGTCCTCTTCTCCTTCTCCCCTCCCCCGTTGCCTCCGTCTTTGTCCCCCTCCTCCCTCCTTCTTTGTCCTTTTCTTCCTCCTTCCCCGTCTCTCTGTCGATCATATCCTCCCCTCTTTCTGCCCATCTTCTCCTCCCGTATCGCTCTCCATCTCCTCCTCCCCCATCTCCCTGGCCATCTTGTCCTTTCCGTTTCCTATGTCCATTTCCTCCCAGTCCCTACCCATCTCGTATGCCTCCTCTCTCTGACTTACAGCCTTGTTTATTGGAAGTGCAAATTCAGATTCTGTAGAAATATGCTAATCATAAGCCGATAAGCCATAAACAGAACTTTCCTCTTTCCTATCAACGTTTCACTATTATATACATTTAAAATATAACGCCTGTACGTATCTGTACAAATATTATAGCAAAATTTAAAAATTAGAAGTAAATCAGTCGGCTACTTTTTGAGATTTTTGGTAACAACGTTTCTCTCTTAGATATTACATATACAGGGTGTTTCAGAAGTAATGGTCAATATTTCACACATTGAAAGTGCAGAGCAAAAGTAGTTGAAAAGCTCCAATAAACATGGGTCCGCAAATCAAACGTTGCTGAGGTATCGCATTAATTCGAGATGGGAAACAACTATAAACGGCCCTGGATACCGCGGTACTTACGTTGGTATATCAAGGTTTCGGATCGACTATCCGCTTGTTTACGCTAGCCCAACTACTTCCCTTTCAGCCTCCGTGCACTGCGCCGTACCGGTCTCACGATCAGTTGCGAACGCGAAGGCACCGTGGACAGGCGAATGAAGAGTACGCTGACATCCATTTTGTGTATGGAAAAGCGAATGGAGTGGCCTGCAAGCTGTATGATTGTATTAAGAAGCTTTTCCTCTCCGCAGGCAGCCCGACAGATATATATTTAGCCGCTTTCATCAGCGCCGTAGAGAAACCGGGAGTTCGGACACCATGTACGAGAAGCTCGAACCAGATCCATAACACCTGATACTGAGAAAAGGGCGTTACGCATTGTACACGAACGTCCGAGTATTTCAGCAAGGAGGATTGCTATGCAAGAGCGTGTCCTGAGTCATAGCAGTGTGTGACGGATTTTGCATCCGCAAGTATTCTATCCATTTCATCTCCAGCGAGTGCAAGCCGTCAACAACGCAGAATTCCCTCCTAGAGAGAATTTCTGTCAGTGGGTGCAACAACAGTGTACCCAGAATCCCCTGTATTTAAGCAGTATCTGTTCACGGATGAGGCTAGATTTACTCGTGACGGTGTTTCTAACTACCACAGGTTGTAACATTTAGGCCGATGTCAATCCTAATGCAACACACGTATCGCATCAGCAGTCTCACAATTTTAATGTCTGAGCAGGTCTGCTCGGAGACCGCATAATTGGACCACACTTCCTACCACAGAGACTAAGTGGACTGCAGTACTTGCGGTTTCTGAGGACTGTACTTACAGACGTACGTGGTGATGTCCCACTGAACCAACGTCTGAATATGTGGTTCGTGTATGACGGTGCGTATTGTATATTGTGTGTGTATTGTACTGGGGACCTAGAAATGATGGAGAGGCTTCGTCCCGCCCTAGCCCTCAGTGGTTCACAAACCCACAACAGGCCACACACCAGTCCACCCACCCCACTGCTGCCCCACATCGAACGCAGGGTGCGGTTGTGCGGTTCGGCCCCCAGTGGACCCCACCCCCCTCCCTCCCAGGAATGTCTTATGCCAGACGAGTGTAGCCCCAAATGTGTTAGAGTAATTATGGTGTACGCGTACCTGGAGGCAGTGTTTGCGCAGCAATAGCCGACGTAGTGTAACTGAGTCGGAATAAGGGGAACCAGTCCGCATTCGCCGAGGCAAGTTGAAAACCGCACTAAAAACCATCCACAGGCTGGCCGGCACACCGGACCTCGACGTCAATCCGCCGGGCGGATTCGTGCCGGACACCGGGGCACGGCTTCGCGCTCGGGAAGCAGCGACTCAGACCGCGCGGCTAGCCGGACGGCCCTGCATGTTGATGGTGGAGCACATTACCATTTACGAGTACACCGCCTTCTAACTCGGACGTATGGTCAACATTGGATAGGTAGAGGAGGGACTGTGCCATGGCCTCCAAGGATTTCGGATTTCTGAGTCTGGGGTCATGTCAAAAGCCTGGTCTACCTAGCGCGGTCAACTCTCTTGAGGAATTACTCTTGCGGATTGAAGCAGCGTTCCAACATTTACAGAATTCCCGAGGACTTCCTGAGAGGATTCGCAACTCATTTCAGAGACGAGTTCAATGTTACATTCAGTAGCATCGACAACACTTCGAACACCTACTCTACCGTTTATAAATGCCATGTGTTCTCAGACACTGATGAACTGCAACAGAAAATGTGTTGTAACTCAGCAACGGTTGATTTGTGGATCCATGTTTACTGGAGTTTTTAGCTACTTTTCACATGTACTTGCCACGTTTGGATTATTGACCACCATTTATGAAACACCCTGTATATTTCTGCTTTACATATATTAAAAATATATAGCCAGTTTCCGTCCGAATGTTCATCAGAGGATTGTGTAAAAATTTGAAGATAATTGGTCAAGGACTTTGAAACGTCTCTGTGAAGTCGTTTCATAAGACGCTTGTCGAATTCGGTACAACCTATTCTCTCTACTACCTGATTTTAGCTCAATTCATGAACTCTTCCAGAAAGACTGATCACCCAAATAAGGCCTATTGATTATTATATATGTGTTTTGATGTGGGGCTTCGGTTTTGTTTTGTGGGAATCGCTGAGTTGGTCATCATCTGCTGGGAGCAGACGATGTTGCTTCTCGTTCAAAGGAGAGCACAGGATGACCAACGTAGGTTTCCAATACCTGAACAGAGAGGTTTACCCATCTTAGTCGAAGGCTGTTTTTGTGTGTGAGGTTGGTGACGGAGAGCTACTACCCCTCTGGTAGCTTCCGCTGCACGGGGAGCTAGGTAATCTGGAAAGAGAAAGCGGCACTCTTAGGTGAACGCTTGGTGAGTACGGATCGTAGCTCTTAAGGGGGGTTTCAGGTGATAGGAATCAGGTTGAGTTAGGATTTCGTTACGTTTAACTGGTGAAATACTTAAGAACTTCAGCTTAACTGAAGCGTGTGAAGCGAGTTATTTTTTTAATGATTCTTAATCTTATATTTTGTGGAAATTGCTTTTGTCTTTGTGTGTCGATTTTGTGCCACGTGTTTGGTAATCAATGACCCTTCTGGTCCACCACGGCACCGCAATAGGCTATATTTTAACAGTTTGCTTGTCTAATGAGCTACAATTTCTGCAAGAATATCTGTTCTTTCGTGCGCTTTCTACAAAGCAGCACAACAGTTTGAGTCAGAATGCACCACGTGCTCTAGTTCGGCCGTTTGCAAGCAGCAGACGCTGTTAGTATGTTAAATAATTATCGCACAGCCTTGTGTATTGGTTAAACCTCTGTCCAGAATAGTGCATGCGTAGAATCGTAATGCAAACCTCATTTAGATATTTTTATGGTATTAATGCAAAGGAGATGATAGTACAATTGTCTCCCACCCCCGTCTTCTGTGTTCCTTCTTGCTGTAGTAAAATTGTTTTGTGGGCATGCGGTAAGCCATTCATTCTCACGTAATTCTTACTTAAATATTTCGAGTCAGGCACCAGTTATGTGTAGTTAGGATGTGCAACCAAATATTTAGTTACAATAAATAGTTTACGTGAAAGATAAATTCTTTGGTGTCGATCTTACCCCCTTACTCTGATTTCCATTCCTGAATCAATCAAGTTGCTTCATGCACGACATGGAGTGCTATTTACCTGGCTGCTTAAAGAAATTTGCGTACTTGTAATTAAATTATTAAAGTAATTAAACTAATAATTTTCCAGCTCCGTTTTTTCTAAATGGTTAGGAAGGGCTTGGGCTGGTGGCGACCCTGAATTCCTGAATTTTTACCTTTATTTGTGTGAGAGAAGCAGCTAGAAATGCGAGATAACGTATATAGCTCGATGAGAAACGGCGTAAACATGGTAATACGTTACAACTTTTCACGATTTTTAGTAATAACCTTTCCCCTTCATATATTACGTGTTTATTTATATACTGTATCATTTAAAAAGTAGGTATATAAAACACATGCGATTTCGAATGCAACTTTGTGTCAAAATTTTAAAACAATGTGTGAAAAACCTCCAGAGTCATACGATTTTGAACAAATGAGCATTTGGATTCTTATTTTTATAGATTGTGCCATATGTAACCATCAGCTGTAAATGACGATATGCGGTAGACAGTGGGTGGAAAAAACGTCTAAAAAATGAGACCGACAGGAAGTGCAAAATGTCTAAGCAGGAATGGATACGGTACTGTGGGGCGGCGGATGATTTTGGAAAAAGTAAACTAAAATCTGATTGATGGATAAACGCTTGCGTGTTGAATCAGTTTCTAGCTTTTAGAATGTTGTTATTGCTGTCTTTTGCCGTTCTCAACACTGGCTCTCTATTTACTCCGTGACCCCCAGAAAGTGATTTAATAAAACTTGGAGCCAGTAAATAGATATCCTAGTGCCCACTTTACCTGAGAATGTTCTTATAGCTGCAGCTTATAGCTCTGAGGAATTAGGAGATTGTCCGGGATTTCTAATCAAAAACGGTTTTCCAAAATAGTTGAGTATATTCTGAAATTCACTAATAAAAACCACAAGTATCCCTACAACCTAACTAACAGAACAGTTCAGAGTCTAAGGCGCTGATGCAACTATAAATGTCCGAATTAAATGTTAAAAAGAATGCTCGCCATAATTTGATGAAAATATTTCATCAAACGCCACGCTAAATTTTTGGTAGAATGTCTGTCCCGCGACGGCACGTGAAAAATACGGCAATACGCAAACTGAAGCTAGTTAATGAAAATCATCCCAGAATTAACACTTCACATAAAATGTCTTCATGGTTCCGCGTATCTCTAGTAACTTAATACGGCACCCGAGGCGGATTGCAGCAGATACACTGATGCGACGCGACTACCGACACAGATGGCGTGTCATTCAGCGTCTGGAGAGAACTGGGGCCTTGCTTCCTCGCGCAGTGTTCTTATATATAAAGCCGCGGTGCGGACGGCGAAGGGAACGCCTGATCTTTCCGGCTCTCTCGACTAGCCGCTGGGCTAGTAACGCACCACTTCAAGTTACATAATAATTTATAGCTTCTTTGGCTGATGGCCGAAGAAGCTCTTAATTTAAACGTGCATTCAGCACGCAGGTAAGTATTGATAATAAAATTTTGACGTGGCTAAGTTAAATACTTTGGGCGAGAGAATTAATTAAATTACCCTGCACGCAGCAGATGAGCTCTGAACTGTCCCTTTTGAGATCCGCTATCGCTATAATTTTATAGGTATTAAAAAGAAACTTTACACATCATAATCATAGCGGACCTCCAACCTATTTAAATCTAAACATCCTAGCCTTATTTATTAACCTACTTAATCTATCTTGCTTCCTTCAGTTTTGAGACGAAAACCACAAAATCATGAATTTCCACTAAAATCTTAATATGTGAAATTCAAAGTACTTTTTTTATTAAATCATTATGAAAGATGAATCTAAATATAAATTTTGAAGTCTCTAGCTCTTTTCTGTTGCGCCAATGATTTTTCCAGAAAAACGTCCAAATCTCGGAAATGGCTGAAGTTATCGAACTGATATTTAACACACATTAATTTAGTATTATTTCTGACATACTAGAAAAGTTTTAGTTCATTTGCTTGATTTTTAAGGTATTGCGCAACATTTATGACGTCAGAGCTAGTTACAGCAGACTGACTTGCACATAATGGAAACTGATGTGAATTTACTATAGCGTGAGTAGGCTGCTTCCCTACATCACCCTCTACTTAAATTTTTTGTTTATGAATGTTAATGAATGAAAAAAAAAATTTAATTACAAAAAGGGAAGCAAGAGTACAGTTTAACTTCCGATGAAAAATCAAAATTGAAATATAAACCTGTAGAAACATTAAAGAAAACTTATTACCTACATTAATTATTTAAATTGTAGGCATGTTCACTGCCTTTTAAACAATGTCATTACTCAAAATTTTAAGCAAAGTCAACGAAATATTTTGGCACACATATTGCCTTAGACAAACAAACACATACAAATTGAAAAATTATAAAAATCTTAGATCCATTAAATACATTAAATACATTTTTACATACACAAATTCTAAGAAAATAACATGATACATAAACAGATGATTATCTCTTAGCAGTCTTTTCTAAACCTGAAAGAAAAAGTTCACAAATAATTTTTACACACGTGGTTGTAGCCGCTTTGGCTGGCGTCCTACACTTCCATTCACAAGGGTAGAGAAGGGGAAGTTGCTATGGTGTGCGTCCTTCACGTTTTCTCTAAATTACACGGGGGAAAGGGGAGGGGTCACTGTGAGTTGTGTCCAAGTCACTCCACGCTTTCACGCAGCTACCAGGCTGCCATTATCTGGTTTGTCCTGTAGAACAAACAAAAAGAGTGCCTCAGACTCTGTCCACTTAATATCTAAGGGTGGGTCACAATGAAATGGGGATATATACATTTTCTCTTCCAATATGTTACTGGAACAAAGTTAACAGAACTTTTTTAATTTTACTCTCACGGTTACTTAATTGTCATAAAATCGGTAAACAAATAGCTCAAAACGCCGTTAGTCACGTACTGGAGAAAATTTATGCTCCTAAGGCATACAATTATAAATCATATTTAATCTGAATTTCTTATTTCTGGTCCGGAACACTGAACCAATGCTCGGTACATTCCTGATACATTTGTATTTCAGGCACTTAACTGACTCATCTTTGATTACCTTATTCTTAGAGATAGTATGAGTATGATTAGTGGTTGTTTTCTCAGCTTCTTTGTACATGTGAGTAACTTTTGGTAATAGTACAGTTGTGAGTGTTCAAAACACACTGCGTTTAGTTGACTACTAAATCCACTTATTGGTCCTCTGCTGTTGTCAGTTTCACATCTGCAATTAGGTACTTACTTACCTTGAAGTGTATTTATGCTGAGCTAAAATAGTGTTTCACGTCTGTCAGTATGTTATTTATTTATTTTGCTAGTGTATGTACTTATTTAACACTCACTCTATTAATATTTAAAGCATAGGATAGCACATTTATTTCATATTCATAGTGTATTGCAGCTGATTAGTTTGCTCACGTGGCAATCCATTTCCACTCGATCGGACGCTGAAACCTCAGGTAGTCTCTCTCAGACCTACCACTAAACTGCATCAAATAATTATGGACGAGCGTAATGCTAAATTCCTTAAACCTATAGGACACCATGAGCTGCTCTGTCTCATCTAACATAAGGGTACCTATGGTCGCATTCACGCCTCCAACTCATAACCTCAATACATGTAGGTGTATCCTGTCACACACTACACTAAAATAATGGCCAGCTCCAACCTCATAAATACTTCAGGGACGTGTCCTTCACGTCTCAACCACAAACACTGCTCAATTCTATTACACTGCCCTTCCTTGCTACACCAGGTGAGTTTAATCTTACAACTTATCTGCAAATTTTTCCTAACACTAAGCAATCTCTTTTACTATTTCTTAGTTAGCTCTAATGCATACACTAGGTTTCACTACCACTTCAGATCTTGCTTGTACATGAATTCATACATCTTTTTAAGTTACTGTTGGTGGACCATTTCCAATAAAACAACACTTTGTAGTTACTATATTACCAGGGTACGATACATAATTGTTACTCAAATACATTTGTATCTTAATTACATCATACTTCCCTATTGTTTGTCACTATTAGGTTTGTCACATTAGGTATTTTTCTTCACTAATCGGTAGATAGAATGGTTACATAACTCATGGCTTGATAGCCATGACAGAAAATTTTCATGTCTGGAAAGAAGAGGTCGAAATTTTTGTGGACAGGAAAGAGGAAGAATGAGTGAGACCTGAAAGGGAAAGAAGATCTCACACAGCTGGGACTGCACAGCTGCCACACTGTGTAGAGGTTACAGAACAACCTCCTCCCTACAGCATTCATTAGCTTAATGCTGTAAAGAAGAGTTAGAAATTTTAGGTGGATAGAAAAGATGAAGAATGAGTGAGACCTGAAAGGGAAAAAAGATCTCACACAGCTGGGACTGCACAGCTGCCACACTGTGTAGAGATTACAGAACAACCTCCTCCCTACAGCATTCATTGATTTATTATTGACGTGATAATCATACCGGAAAATTTTGTGTTGGAAAGTAGAGGTCGAAATTTTTGGGGATAGGAAAGATGAAGATTGAGTGAGACCTGAAATGGGAAAGAAGATCTCACACAGCTGGGACTGCACAGCTGCCACACCGTGTAGAGGTTACAGAACAACCTCCTCCCTACAGTATTCATTGGTTTAATGCTGGCTTGATAACCATAACAGAAAATTTTATGTGTTGGAAGAAGACGTCGAAATTTTTGTAGATAGGATAGATGAAGATTGAGTGAGACCTGAAATGGGAAAGAAGATCTCACACAGCTGGGACTGCACAGCTGCCACACTGTGTAGAGGTTAAAGAACAACCTCCTCCCTACAGCACTCAGTGGCTACCTATGAATCTGCCACGTCGATCTGAAAATACTTTATGATGCCTTTTTAGAACCTGTCTCAGTTCTTCCTTTTGATTGTCTGAAATCTTATCGATTTCCTGCAATTTAGCTTCTATTTTGTCTAAAATAATTGCTTCTTCTTCTTCTTCTGTGTTCAACTTATTGTTATTAAGATTAACATCCTCGTCCCAATACCTCCTATTTTTCAGAACTCGTATAGGCAGCTCCCAAGTTCCATCATCAGTTACTACATGTTTGTCACTAAAAGGTACTATAATTACTCCGGTTATTGGCAAGACCATTTTTAACTGGCTTCTTTCAAAGTCAACAACACTCTGATATTTCGACAAGAAATCTATGCCAATTAAAACCTCAATACTGAGATTGTTTACAATTAAACATGGATGATCAATTAAATTACCATTTATGTTAAAGGGCAGTAAAGCTTCTTGCTTTACCGTTTTTGACACCTTGCCAGTAGCACCAATTATTCTTAGTCCTGATACTCTCATTACTGTAAGCTTGTCTTTACCAGGTAATGCATCAAAGAAGGACTGAGATATTGCACTCACCTCACTTCCACTGTCTAAGAGACAACGTACATTGATACCCAACATATTCACTATTATTATAGGGTGGCTTATTCTAGGTTGTACAGGTGGTTCCTCAAATTCATCTAATAGTTCCTTTTGGATTTGTCTCCAACTAAAGTGATCGACATCTGTCTTCATTACATTTAGGTCACAGTGTGTAGGGGTTTCCTGAATTACATTTTCAGCTGCCTTTTCCAGTCGGTCTATTAATTTTAAATCGAAACACCGCACGACTTCATTACATTTAGTTTGCTGAACATGACCCAAATTACTATAGTCTGAGCGATTCTGCGCCTCCAGACCGGGCATAACATTAGTTACAGCTAAACCACTTTCACCATTATCGTCGGTTTCCTTCTCAAGTGACAACTGGTCACAGCTACTGGGTTCATCGACCCCAAACAGCCTACCCTCTACATTCCCACTTATCTCCTGTCCTAAATCTATTAGTACATTATCAACATTCTGCACAGGCACTTTAGATAAGAGCACATCATCCTCATCGTAAATATAAGCATGAATTTCTTCTGCTTCTTCACCTGACAATTCAATATTTTGTTGCTCCTCCCTATCGTTACACTGCTGAGCCTTTTCTTTCTCTTCCCACTTAGAAAGCGTCTCTGACACGGTATCTATCAAATACTGTGAGTGATCTAATATTTCTGTTGTATCCTTAGGTGCTACCGATTCTTCATCCATCTGTTCAGTTTGAGTATTCTGATCTGTCTTACCAATTCTCTTAACTACTGGCATAGGAAAAGTAACCGCCTGGTGAGCGCCAGTGTCCTCATAGACGGGAACTAGTTTTCCTGCCTCGGCCTACTGCAGTTTCCTTTAGTTTCATTATAGTTAACTGGCATAGCCTTACTTTCCGTACTGTTGTTTACATGCATATTTCTGTTTGGAACAAAATTATTATCCCTTGGACGCCATTGTTGGTTCTGATAATTATTTCCCCAATTCCTATCTCTCTTAGGATTACGAACACCTACTGTTCTGATGTTTACATTGCCATTTTGCTCGTTCCTAAAATTACTACTATTATTGTTATTGGCATTTCTGTTATTACGTGCTTGCTCCTCATTGGCAGCCACACGTTCTACGCGTTCCAAATACTCAATGAAACGATCCAGATTGTCTCTAGGGGCTGATATAATTCTAGTTTGCCAGTACCATGGCAGTTTAGCTTCCAGACCTAGTATAATCATTTCTGGTTTTAGCTTTTCCGCCAAATGTGACAAACGTGAAATCCATGACCTAGCAAACTCTTTAATTGATTCCTTGCCTGCGTTGAAGCGTTTCCCACTCCAAAATTCTCTCAACACTTCATTTTGCTTATTGCTAGACCAATACTCATTAATGAAAGCTGTTTTAAACTCCGCTAATGTTTTACACTTCAACATAACATCAGCTGACCAACGCATAGCGTCGCCTGCTAAATGACTTTTAATAAATGAGATTTTCTCTCGTTCAGACCAAGTCGGTGGAATCACATCTTCAAAATCGTTCCAGAAATCTAGCGGGTGGATATTTTTATCTGGATCGAACCGCAAGAACTGCCGACACCCGATAAAAGCGGCGTTTGCAGCTACAACTTGTTGTACATTACCATTACCAGAAGTTACTGAAGCTACTTTACTCTCAATGTTAGCAATGTTAGTACTTATATTTTCTACTTTCATTTCAACATTATCTACTCTTTGTACAATATGAGTAGTGTCAGTTTTGATTGCTTCTACTTCTGCTTGACATACGTTTACTTTTACATTAACATCTTTAAATTTATCTGAGCACAGTTCAGATTCCGCCTCGATCTTTTCTGTTAACTTGTGCTCCAGCTTCGCATCTTCCATTTGGAAGTCTTTGCGAACCTCAGCGACTTCGGATTTTATTGAATTATACATTTCAGAAAATTGCTCAGCAAAACTGTCTAGATCCTCTTTCAACTTATTGCAACCAGCCTTGAAAGTATCGTCCATTACCTCCAATCGTTTATTAAAATTTGTTTGGCTGGCCACAATCTCAGACTTTAATTCAGCATTACTGCTTTTGACCTGTTCACTTATTTCAGCCTTTAATTCAGCATTATTGGATTCTAACTTATTGTCCATTGCCTCAAACCGCATATTAAAATTTGTTTGACTGGCAGCTATTGCTTGTAATATAACATTTAGATCAACAGCCCCAGCATCTTTGGGTTGCTCACGAGCTGGCTTTTTATCACACTCAGGTGACGAAAAACTAGCTCCAATACCAGAATCATCACAACTACATGAAACTTCTGATTGATTAGTCATATCTAACTGCTCCTTCTTAAACTCTACCATCTCTGAAGGCTGTTTCATTTTTAATTCATCAGAGAAACTATCATCCAATAAATTTACAATTTCTACTTTCCGCTTTACTACAGGGGTCTCTATTATGGAATCATTGCCCCTTCCCACACTACTGTCAGGAGACAACACTTCATATTTCACTTTAACATTACTACTTTCATGCAGATTTACACTCGAACCGTTGTCTGTATTTACAGTTCCCTCAACAGACATAGGTTCTAATTTAAGTTTAACCTCAGTTTCTTTTGGCGGTTCCATCGCCAACAGTCTTTTAGTGCAGGTTAGTAAAATTTTTAACAGCTTTTCACTTAACTTAGTTCCTTCTGCACGACGTATGGCGTTGCCGGCGCGGCGTACCAGGATTCCTGATGCGACGTGGCACGTTGAGCTGCGGACGGCTCTCCGACGGCTGTTGTGTGTTTGCGTGGCCCGCAATTGCAGGCTCTGCGCCGGCTGCTCCAGGGGACGACTGCGGTGCGGCGAGACTGGCTTCTCGCGATGCCGGCAGCACCGCTAGCCTCAGTGCCAGCTCCGTCAATCCAGATGCGTTGTTAATCCAATTGCGTCGTCCACATGCACACGTCACACTTTCACTGTTCTATTACTCAGCTGCGTGTCGCATTTCACTCGCGAATCCGAATAGTTAAAAATCACTTTCACTTAGTTGATTTCCCGGCCGATGCAGCAATTGTGGGGCGGCGGATGATTTTGGAAAAAGTAAACTAAAATCTGATTGATGGATAAACGCTTGCGTGTTGAATCAGTTACTAGCTTTTAGAATGTTGTTATTGCTGTCTTTTGCCGTTCTCAACACTGGCTCTCTATTTACTCCGTGACCCCCAGAAAGTGATTTAATAAAACTTGGAGCCAGTAAATAGATATCCTAGTGCCCACTTTACCTGAGAATGTTCTTATAGCTGCAGCTTATAGCTCTGAGGAATTAGGAGATTGTCCGGGATTTCTAATCAAAAACGGTTTTCCAAAATAGTTGAGTATATTCTGAAATTCACTAATAAAAACCACAAGTATCCCTACAACCTAACTAACAGAACAGTTCAGAGTCTAAGGCGCTGATGCAACTATAAATGTCCGAATTAAATGTTAAAAAGAATGCTCGCCATAATTTGATGAAAATATTTCATCAAACGCCACGCTAAATTTTTGGTAGAATGTCTGTCCCGCGACGGCACGTGAAAAATACGGCAATACGCAAACTGAAGCTAGTTAATGAAAATCATCCCAGAATTAACACTTCACATAAAATGTCTTCATGGTTCCGCGTATCTCTAGTAACTTAATACGGCACCCGAGGCGGATTGCAGCAGATACACTGATGCGACGCGACTACCGACACAGATGGCGTGTCATTCAGCGTCTGGAGAGAACTGGGGCCTTGCTTCCTCGCGCAGTGTTCTTATATATAAAGCCGCGGTGCGGACGGCGAAGGGAACGCCTGATCTTTCCGGCTCTCTCGACTAGCCGCTGGGCTAGTAACGCACCACTTCAAGTTACATAATAATTTATAGCTTCTTTGGCTGATGGCCGAAGAAGCTCTTAATTTAAACGTGCATTCAGCACGCAGGTAAGTATTGATAATAAAATTTTGACGTGGCTAAGTTAAATACTTTGGGCGAGAGAATTAATTAAATTACCCTGCACGCAGCAGATGAGCTCTGAACTGTCCCTTTTGAGATCCGCTATCGCTATAATTTTATAGGTATTAAAAAGAAACTTTACACATCATAATCATAGCGGACCTCCAACCTATTTAAATCTAAACATCCTAGCCTTATTTATTAACCTACTTAATCTATCTTGCTTCCTTCAGTTTTGAGACGAAAACCACAAAATCATGAATTTCCACTAAAATCTTAATATGTGAAATCCAAAGTACTTTTTTTATTAAATCATTATGAAAGATGAATCTAAATATAAATTTTGAAGTCTCTAGCTCTTTTCTGTTGCGCCAATGACTTTTCCAGAAAAACGTCCAAATCTCGGAAATGGCTGAAGTTATCGAACTGATATTTAACACACATTAATTTAGTATTATTTCTGACATACTAGAAAAGTTTTAGTTCATTTGCTTGATTTTTAAGGTATTGCGCAACATTTATGACGTCAGAGCTAGTTACAGCAGACTGACTTGCACATAATGGAAACTGATGTGAATTTACTATAGCGTGAGTAGGCTGCTTCCCTACAGTACAAATGTAAGGATGTAGGAGCATATAGCACCTAGGGTGAGAAAGAAGCCGCCTACAGGCAAATTAAAGAGACCTTTGGAGAAAAGGTATGAATATCAAGAGCTCATATGGAAAACCAGTCCTAAGAAAAAAAAGGAAAGGCAGCAAAGTGTAAAGAGTATATGGAGGTTCTATACAAGGGAGATGTATTTGAGGGCAATGTTATAGAAATGGAAGAGGACGGAGACGGCGATGAGAAGGGAGATATGATACTGCATGAAGAACTCGACAAAGCACTATAAGACTTAAGTCGAAACAAGGCCCAGGGAGAAAAAAATCCGTTAGAGCTAATGATAGCCTTGGGTGAGCCAGCCAAGGTAAAACTCTTCCACCTGGTGAGCAAGATGTATGAGACAGGCGAAATAACTTCACTCCAAGAAAAATGTAATCATTCCGATTCGAAAGAAAGCAAGAGCTGGTAGATGTGAAAATTACTGACCTATCGGTTTAATAAGTCTGCAAATTACTAACACGTATCCTTTCACGCGAACAGAAAAACTGGTAGCAGCCGACCTCGGGGAAGATCAGTTTGGATTCCGCAGAAATGTAGGAACACACGAGGCAATATTGGCCCTATAACTTCTCACAGAAGATAGGTTAAGCAATGGCAAACTAAAGTTTATAGACTTAGAGAAATATTTTAAAAATGTGACTGGTCTACTCTCTTTCAGATTCTAAAGGTAGCAGGGGTGAAACGCAGGATGCGGAAGCCTAATTACAATTTGTACAGGAACCAGGTGGAAGTTATAAGAGTCGGGCACTGAAGAGAATCAGTGGTCGAGAAGGGAGTGATACAGGGTTGTAGTCTATCCGCAATGTTATTCAATCCGTATAATGAGCGAGCAGTAGAGGAAAACAAAAGAAAAAATTGGAGTAGGAATTAAAGTCAGGGAGAAGAAAGAAAAACTTTGAGGTTTGCTGATGACTCTGTAATTCTGTCACAGACAGCAAAGGACTTGGAAGAGAAGCTGAACGGGATGGACAGTGTCTTCAAAGGAGGATATAAAATGAACATCAACAAAAGCAAAACGAAGATAATGGAATGTAGTCGAATGAAGTCAGGTGATGATGAGGCAATTAGATTAGGAAACGAGACACTTTAAGTAGTACATGAGTTTTGCTATTAGGGAAGCAAGATAATTGATGATGGTCGCAGTAGGGTGGATATAAGTCCTAGACTAGCGATGGCACGAAAAACGTCCATGAAGAAGAGAAATTTGTTAACATCGAGTATAGATTTAAGCGTCAGTAAGTCTTTTCTGAAAGTATTTGTACGGAGTGTAGCCATGTATGGAAGTGAAACATGGACGATAAACGCTTTAGACAACAAGAGAATAGAAGCTTTTGAAATGTGGTTCAGCAGAAGAATGGCCAAGATTAGATCGGTAGATCACGTAACTACTGAAGAGCAATAGAATTGGGGAGAAGAGGAATTTGTGACACAACCGGACTAGAAGCAGGGGTTGGTCGGTAGGACACATTGTGAGGCATCAAGAGATCACCAATTTAGCACTGGAGGCAAGCGTGGGGGGTAAAAATTGCAGAGGGTGAGAAAATGCAGATGTAGACTGTAGTAGTTTCTCGGACATGAAGAGGCTCGCGAAGTATAGACTTACGTGGAGAGTCGCATCAAATCAGTCTTCGGACTGAAGACCACAACCACACGCAGAATAATGACTTCCATTAAGCACTTTGCGGCGGATATGGAGCCACACATGAAGGGCTTATTTCAAGTCCATTACCTCCACTTTTCTGTCTATAATGCTTCTGACATTAATCGTCCAAACAAACAGAAAGAAAGGTTCATCTCTAGCAAGAAGCCATATGCTTGAATATTTCTCGTGTCTCAACTGCAGATTTTTCAGCGCTCATTTAACTTTAGGACTTTGTATATCAGAATGAACAAAAATGGACTTGTACCACTACTGAAATAAGCCCTTCATATATGGAAGACACGTTCAGTATTCTTATAAAAGTGAGCTATGGATGAACACAACTACTAGTACTAGTTTATGTTTTATTATGATAATTTCATCTTAGTGCTACGGGCTAGACAGCAGGAGAAAAGTTGTGCATCTGGCTGTTTCCCGCATGACGGATTAGCAAACGCGTGCCGGTAAGAACCACCCTGTCTGGAGATCCACGGTGTGCTTGGCGTCGGCTACCCGCGCTCCACTACACCTCTTGACGACTGACGCACTCGCTGGAATGCTGTGGAGAGGGTAACCCGTTCCTCCATCTGCGTCACTGCGCTTTTCCGAGTGGCGGCACGGAAAAAAGAGAGCTTACGTGATGCGTGGGAGAGGGGAATAGGTGAGGTGGGGCGGGATGGAAGCGGGGGTGTGAGGGGGACTGAAAAGCGAGACCTAGGCTGACACACCTGCCTCCCCGCGTCGTGGCAGCGAAAGGGCACCTCCCACAGCCCCCCCCCCTCTCCCACCCCCTGTGTGTAGCGCAGCCTAGTGCAGGGTAGTGTAGTTGTTTAATGCGGGAACCGCAAACACGGCTGCGCCAGCAGTTTATGACGCGCCGAGCTGCGTGTGCTCGCCGCCTCGGGCCGTGTTATTTTCGAGTGGATCCCCGGCTAATTGAAAGTAAATAGGCGCCACCCGACACTTTGCCAGCGCCGCTCCGCCGCCACGCTTTTTGCACCCGAGCTCGTCGCCCACACAAGTTTTTCATTTTTTCCGCTCTCAGCTCTTGTCTCTCTTTCTCTCCCTCCCCTCACTCACCCCCGTCTCTCTCTCTCCCTATCGCTCTTTGTGCTCTTTGCGTTCTGAGCTTCTACACATCTACAGGATGTGTGTACTGTACTTCTAACGATCTCGATAACACTCGTGACCTTTTTTTTTTTTTTTCCCGATCGTGGCCCCTAAATACGAGTTAACAGCTGCAGCGGAAGTTACAGAGATTTCGACTGCCTGTCGCACACTTGTGATGGTCCATTCATTGGACCTTACTCGTATGATATCTTTGAATTGAGTGCCTATCATTCTTGGGTTAAATCCAATGGGGAAAACCGGCTATGGCCGACGGCTGCAACTCACAAACAGAGCAACGTCGCCATGACTAGTGGTCGCCAGTGAAAGAGGTGTGTAGGATTGTGCAGCGGTGTGGGAGATCCGGAAAGCAGGCTTAACCCACCCGTTCTGTTACAAGACCCGAAAGAACGCTGGGTACATCAAGGTTTCCTCGTCCACGGTAATGTTTGCTACGAGGCTTATCAGATAAGTGGAGTAGTTAATGGAACCATAGCGGCTCTGAATCTCTGAGTCTGGTTGTGGATACCAAATGGACGTGGACCGGCTATATTTGTGGTTTCCGTGTTATAGCTTTATCGGGAAAAAACTAAAGAAGTCTGGTCCCAAAATGCAGGTTCAGCCGCCAATTCGAAAGGGCGTTCTTGCCCCCCTTTCCTTGTGGATATGTGAGTGATGTGTCTTATATTCTTAAGTGTGTTTGTGAAGTGTAGGTAAATCCAGTGGTGGTGTGTCTCGTGTGGCGCTATACAGGATGATTCGCGAAGATATGCAAATATTTTAATATGTTATTCTACGAGAACAAGTAAAACTAAAGTAAAAAGTTCGTATAAACATAGGTCCGCAAATGTTTAGTTACGGAGTTATGCTTAATAAAAGATTTTGCCTGTAATTTAGCAACTTCGCTGATATGAAGCCATCAAAAAACTGTACGAGGTTAAAGTTAAGCACGATTTACCTTTACTTTGTTGTCATTGGTCTGGTGAATCTAATAAAACATGTCCCAGATGTGCATCTACAGAACATCCAGAAGAGCAAAGATTATTATGAAAGTAAAGTTGTTTACTTTCCATTAAGAATGTAGAAAAGTTTACGTCATTATTGGCAACCGTTAGTGAGTTGTTTCAGTCGTTTCCTACCCTTGAAACGAGTTACTTTCCTGTATTGTTCAGTGAAAGAACGTAATAACAACAGTGTATTTTACTGACGCGACATATTAACTGTTGTCATTTATAGATTATTTATGAAATATAGATGATTTTGAAATTCACGACAGTGGAATACGCCGATATGGTGTTTATTTATGGCAAATGTGATGGTAATGCTACGGCTGCAGTTAACGAATATCGCGTACGTTATCCAACTCGGAGGATTCCGAATGCACGAACCAAATAAGTGGAGTATTTCGAATTTTACGGGAGACAGGTTCTCTACTTAGCATTCCTAATCAGTACGAGAGCTCGATACGTGAAGACGATGCTGAGGATATTATTGATGCCGTTCAATGTAGCCTGGGTACCAGTACGTGACGTATCTCTCAACGATTACAGATTTCGCAATCTAAGGTATGGCGTACACTGAAGTACAATAATCTGTATCCTTACCATAAACAAAAAGTGCTTCATCTATGTGGTGTCACCGCCAGACACCACACTTGCTAGGTGGTAGCCTTTAAATCGGCCGCGGTCCGGTAGTATACGTTGGACCCGCGTGTCGCCACTATCAGTGATTGCAGACCGAGCGCCGCCACACGGCAGGTCTAGAGAGACTTCCTAGCACTCGCCCCAGTTGTACAGCCGACTTTGCTAGCGATGGTTCACTGACAAAATACGCTCTCATTTGCCGAGACGATAGTTAGCATAGCCTTCAGCTACGTCATTTTTTGCGACCTAGCAAGGCGCCATTACCAGTTACTATTGATGCTGTAAAACATGTACCGTCAAGAGCGATGTTCACCAATTATGGATTAAAGTTAAGTATTCCAGCAGCTACGTACGTTTTTTGTTAGTCTCATTTCCTTGACCTGTTCCAGACCTCACGCCAGCCTGCGTGAGCTAAAACGCGTGCCTTTCGGCTTCCTCTCATAGTGGGTTGGCTGTCTTGCCAATCCACAACAATTTACATCCGGGAGATTCCGCCATTCACTTGGAGTTGTGCAAGTGGTTGTATACTAATCGGCAGTTGCACAAATACATTTTATTTACAAATTAGGCACAGTTTACTCGAGATGGTATAAACAATTTACGTAACGAGCACGTATGGTCTTATGCAAACCCACATGCAGTAGTGCAACGCAATTTCCAGCAGCGATTTAGCATGAATGTGTGGTATGGTACAATCAACACACACTTCATTGCATCATTCATTTTCCCAGGGCGTCTAACTGACGAGACGTACTTACAATTCCTTCAAGAAGAAATGCCCCGCTTGCTCGAAGATGTTGCACTTGCTACGTGATTGCAAATGTATTTTTAACATGACGGCGCGCCCCCACATTTCACCAACGCCGTTACTACACATTTAAATGAACATTTTCCCCACAAATAGATTGGTCATGGTGCTATACGTCTGTGGCCACCCAGCTCGCCCGATTTTTATGTATGGGGATGGATGAAAGACATAGTTTATGAGGACAAAGTCATACACGTGAGGCATTACTTGCTCGCATTATGAATGCAATAGACGAAATAAAGAACAACCCTGTGAATCAGAAACGAGCAACATAATCTGTTCACACGTGCAGCTAAATGGATTGCATTCGGTGGAGACATTTTTGAACATTATTGTGACTGTGTTGCGACATTTATGTACACTGCACAACTTCCTTAACATTGGGTTTGTTTCTTCCTGTTTATCATGAATTCACATGTACTTTGATGTAAATAAAAGCGGATTATCTGACACATCCATGCACTTTCAGTTAACGTTATTACCATCATTTTTCCAAAATTTAATTCTGTACAACTTCTGTTGGAAACTTTTTGCAATTGTCTGGTATAATAAAAAAAAATTTGGCCAAGTAGTTAATAAATTAAAAATTTTACAAAGTTACTTCTTGGCTTCTCTGGATTTTCTGGAAAACTACTGCAGATACAACTCTGGGACAAGTTTTATCGCATTCACCAGATGAATAACAACAAAATAAATGGACACTGTGCTTTACTTTAACAACGTACAGTTTTGCGATGTCTTCATATTAGCGAAGTCGCTAAATTTCAGGCAAAATCTTTTATAAGCCGTAAGGCCGTAACTAAACATTGGCGGACCTATGTTTGTATGTACTTTTTCTTTACTTTTACTTGTAGAATAACATAATAAAATATTTGCATACCTTCGTGATTCCACCTGTATTTGCGTTGTATGATGATTTAATTATCGTATCGTTGTATGATGATTTATTTATCGTATGACCTACATCGCTATTCTTATACAATGTATGTGCAATATAATTACAGACTGACATCCAGTTATTGAATATAATCGACAGCCTCCTCTGTTGCAGCTAGGATGTCGACGAAGGCTCCCTTGTAAGCGCGAACTGGGCATTCTTCTACTATGTGCTGGACTGTTTGTTTTTCAGCACCGCAGTCGTAATTTGTTGTTGGTATCTTTCCCCATTTGCAGAGGGCGTCAGCACATCTTCCGTGGCCACTGTATGCGGTTTTCAAGTTGTCCACACTGTGTCTGATTGATTTCATACGGGCTGGTTCTCGCTTATCAGGAAGCTTTGGCGTTCGGCGGGCAGTGTTCTCTCCAGCGTTGCTTCCAGAAATCGTGGATGTGGAAGTTGGAGGTCGTCATCTCTTTAGCAATGAGTAGCGGAGGCCTAAGTCTTCCGCGCTCCAGGTCAGCCGTGTCATCCTGTATGGACAGCTGAATGTTATTAATTACCTTGTTGTATTCTCTGAAGAGAGCATTTTTTCGCCGTATCTCTGGTGAAGTTATATGGCTCAGGGTTGTCAGCCACACAGTAGGGGTAGATTTTATTGTGCCGCTGATGATGCGGATGGTGTCGTTTAACACATGACGATGTAAGAAGGGAGAGGGTGAAACCTGGTGCGGAGACATACTTTATACCTCTCGTATGGTATCAAGGGATCAACCACCTTCTGCATCCACATGACCACTCTGCAGTTCACACTCAAGTGCCTGGCAGAGGGTTCATCGAAGCACATTCGCACTGCTTCTCTACCGTTCCTCTCTCGAACAGTGTGCGCGAAAACTGAACACTTAAATCTTTCCATGAGAGCTCTGATATCCCTATTTTATTGAAATGCTCGTTTCTCCCTAACTAGATGGGTTGTTGTTGTTGTTGTTGTGGTGGTCTTCAGTCCAGAGACTGATTTGATGCAGCTCTCCATGCTACTCTATCCTGTGCAAGCTTCTTCATGTCCGAGTAACTACTGCAACCTACATCCTTCCGACTCTGACTAGTGTATTCATCTCTTGGCCTAGCTCTACGATTTTTACCCTCCTACCAACCTGTCCCTTCTTTTAGTCACGTTGTGTCACAATTTCCTCTTCTACCCACTTCTGTTCAGTACCTCCGCATTAGTTACGTGATCTATCCATCTAATCTTCATCATTCTTCAATAGCACCACATTTCGAAAGCTTCTATTGTCTTATGGTCTAATCTATTTATCGTCCACGTTTCACTTCCATACGGTACTCACATTCCATACAAATACTTTCAGAAAAGACTTCTTGACACTTAAATCTATACTCGATGTTAACAAATTTTTCTTCTTCAGAAACGTTTTCCTTGCCATTGCCAGTCTACATTTTATATCCTCTCTAATTCGACCATCATCAGTTATTTTACTCCCCAAATAGCAAAACTCCTTTACTACTTTAAGGGTCTCATTTCCTAATCTAATTCCTCATCATCAGATGACTTCATTCGGCCACATTCCATTGTCCTCGTTTTGCTTTTATCGATGTTCATCTTATATCCTCCTTTTAAGACAGTGTCCATCTCGTTCGACTGTTCTTCCAGGTCCTTTGCTGTCTCTGACAGAATTACAATGTCATCGGCAAACCTCAACGTTTTTATTTCTTCTCCATGGATTTTAATTCCTACTCCAAATTTTTCTTTTGTTTACTTTACTGCTTGCTCATTATACAGATTAAATAACATCTGGGATATGAAACTTCCTGGCAGATTAAAACTGTGTGCCCGACCGAGACTCGAACTCGGGACCTTTGCCTTTCGCGGGCAAGTGCTCTACCATCTGAGCTACCGAAGCGCGACTCACGCCTGGTACTCACAGCTTTACTTCTGCCAGTATCTCGTCTCCTACCTTCCAAACTTTACAGAAGCTCTCCTGCGAACCTTGCAGAACTAGCACTCCTGAAAGAAAGGATATAGCGGAGACATGGCTTAGACACAGCCTGGGGGATTTTTCCAGAATGAGATTTTCACTCTGCAGCGGAGTGTGCGCTGATATGAAACTTCCTGGCAGATTAAAACTGTGTGCCCGACCGAGACTCGAACTCGGGACCTTTGCCTTTCGCGGGCAAGTGCTCTACCATCTGAGCAAAGTAAAGCTGTGAGTACCGGGCTTGAGTCGTGCTTCGGTAGCTCAGATGGTAGAGCACTTGCCCGCGAAAGGCAAAGGTCCCGAGTTCGAGTCTCGGTCGGGCACACAGTTTTAATCTGCCAGGAAGTTTCATATCAGCGCACACTCCGCTGCAGAGTGAAAATCTCATTCTGAAAACATCTGGGATAGGCTACAACCTGCCCCACTCCTTTGTCAACCACTGCTTCCCATTTATGCCCCTCGACTCTTATAACTGCCATCTGCTTTGTGTACAAATTGTAAGTAGCCTTTCGCTTCCTGTATTTACCCCTGCCACCTTTAGAATTTGAAAGAGAATAATCCAGTCAGCATTGTCAAAAAATTTGTCCAAGTCTACAAATGCTAGAAACGTTGGTTTGCCTATCCTTAATCTTTCTTCTAAGATAAGTCGTAGGGTCAGTATTGCCTCGCGTGTTTCAACGTTTATACGGAATCCAAACTGATATTCCCCAAGTTCGGCTTCTACCAGTTTTTCCATTCGTCTGTAGAGGACTCGTGTTAGTATTTTGCAGCCATGACTTATTAAACTGATAGTTCGGTAATTTTCACACCTGTCGACACCTACTTTCTTTGGGATGTGTATCAATAAGATATTTTCGCATTCGAAGGGGAACATTAGAGACTGAAATTTCATGCCCTTGTTTCAGTGACTGCCATCACAACCCTCGTGTCATATGCGTGACACTCTCCCACCTGTTTAGGCCGCGCGGGGTAGCCGCGAGGTCTTGGGGGCCTTGCCACGGTTCGTGCGGCTCTCCCTGTCGGAGGATCGAGACCTCCCTCAGGAAGGGGTGTGTGCGTTGTCCTTAGCGTAAGTTAGCCCAAGTTAGATGAAGTAGTGTGTAAGCCTAGGGACCGATGACCTCAGCAGTTTGGTCCCATAGGAACTTCCCACAAGATTCCAAATTTTCCCATGTTTCGCGACAATGCAAAACGAGCTGTGCTTCTTTGAACTTTTCCGATGCCCTGCGTTAATCTGGCAAGGATCGCATATTGCACAACAACACTCTCGAAGAAGATAGAGAAGCATAGTATACGCAGTCTCTCTACCAGACCTGAAGCATCTTCTAAGTGCTCTGCCAATGACACGCAGTCTTTGGTTCGCCTTCCCTACAACATTATTTATGTGACATTCCAATTTAAGTTATTCTTAATTGTAATTCCTAGGTTGAGTTGGCAGTCTTTGGGTTTGTGTCATTTTATCTTGTAACCGAAATTTAACGGATTCATTTCAGTACTCATGTGGGTGACCTCATACGTTTCATTATTTACGGTTAAATGCCACTTTTCGCTCCATACTGTCTAAATCATTTTGTAATTGATTTTGATTTTCTGATGATTTTACTGGACGGTAATTCACAGCATCATCTGCAAGCAATCTAAGATTGCTGCTCATTTTGTTCCTAAATCGTTTGTATAGATTACAAACAGCAGAGGACCTATAACAGTTCCCTGGGGTAATAGAGTTATCACTTGTGTTTTACTTGATGATTTTCCGTCGTAGCTACTAAATGTGTATCACGAATCCAGTGGCAGAAATTAAACGATACGCCAGAGACACGCAGTTTGATTAGGAGCCGCCTGTGAGGTGCGATGTCAAAAGTCGTCTGGAGATCTAGAAATGTGAAACCAGTTTGAGATCACCGGTCCATAGCACTCATTCCTTCCTCAGGATAAAGAGCTACTTGTGTTTCACAAGACGATATTTTCTGAATCCGTGCTGACTGTATGTCAACAGATCGTTTCCCTCGAGGTAATCCATAAGATTCGGACACAGAATATGTTCCAAAGCCGTACAGTGAGCCGACGACCGCATCCAATGAACGGATCACCACATACAGTGTCACTTACTCTCACTCCCTGAGACACTGCGGATAGATTTGAATATAATTCAGGATACTGCACGAAGCGCGGTGGTCAGGATCTTTGCACCACCGTCTCTCCGGCCACTGTTGACCAAATATTGGCAATGAATATATCATCCACCACCAGGATTCCAAGCGGCTTACCTTCGACTCGAGTAGCACGGCACATGTGTCCGTCAAGAATCTCGGCTGTTGACGTGGGTTTTTATCCGACAATTCAGCTGGTATGGCAGCGATATAGAAAGGAGCCGAGTGACCATTGGTGGCTTGTTTTTATGGATCTTCATGAGACTGCCAATCAAATGAGAAAAAAAGCTAAAAAGTTTTTCGGGTCTGCAGTCGGTGTTAGGCTGGCGTGGCAGGTATAATTATGGATGATTAGAGTGGAGTTCGGCATTAGAGAGGAGAATTGCTTCGTGAGCAGCAAGAAGGATGAGGTTCGCAAGTGTTTATTTGGAGAGGCGGAGAAGTGGAGAACCTTCGCAGCGTAACGTGAAGTGGGAGGAAGGAAAAAATGAAATGATCGTGTAGCATTGATGGGTGAAAGGAAGAATTTCCATTCGATAAAGTTCTAGAGACTCGTGCTTATACTTCAAAGTGACTTGTTCCAAGGACGGTTAAGAACTTGGAGGAGGAGGAGATTAGTGTTTAACGTCCCGTCGACATCGAGGTTATCAGAGACGGAGCACAAGCTCGGATTTGGGAAAGATGGATAAGGAAAGCGGCCGCACCCTTTCGAAGCAACCATCCCGGCATTTGCCTTAAGCGATTTAGGGAAATCAAGGAAAACCTGAATCTGGATTGCCGGACGCGGGTATGAACCGTCGTCCTCCCGAATGCGAGTCCAGTGTGTTAACCATCGCGCCACTTCGTTCGCTCAGAGCTTAGAAGGGTGGTACAGAAGCTTAGACAAGTCTTTCCTACCAATGTGGGTGAAGCTAGAGACCAATAAAGGGGCTTCTCATTTAATTACCATTGGCATGTTTCTCTCAGTAGCCACCATTTTCCTCTTTAAGTGTTCTCAGGTATTTTGCGTTGTTGCTGTAATCTGCTGTGCGCCGTAATCCTATGTGTGGTAGATACATATGAAGAGAAGAGTGTAGGCAGGCTTACCATTCCAAGTTAGTTACTGACGGTGTTAGTCTGTTACACTTATTACTGTCCATCTCCCAACATTGGAATCGCTGCCGGCCGTCCATCGTGTGAACGGATACCGGGTCTTCGCAGCGGCCTGATGATTCGTACTTCAGAAATTAGCTTGCAACTTCTATTGTCAGGGTAGCGACACTATTAGTTTAGCAGTATTGGTAGATGGTTTTACGGGAATCTTTGATTAGGTAGCTCAATAAAGGCATGGAACGTCAGGGACTATTCTCGCTGAACGACTACCTTCACTTCCAAACGTTGTAATTTCGTGTAGCGTTGTCTGGAGACTTTTTCGGTTTCTTGAGATCGATCTTCCCGCACGTGCACAATTTCCTCATGTGAAAAATCGTGAAGAGTCTCTTAATGAGTTCTGCGTCATTACCGGCACAATGCGCCCACGTCATAGATCTACGACAGTGGGATGGCAGTGTATGTTCTGGGACAGGTAAACATCGGGAGACGCGTCACTTCCGGTAATGCGCCGACCGACGCTTTACCTGCCCCACAACATACCCTACTTGCGTAACACCGACAATGCCTTCGCATTTAAATCCGCAGTGCGAGGTATCTTATACAAACTAATGGGTGCGTAAAACTTTTAGTGTACAATCAGACACTGAATGCTTTCAGTAAAGTTTACAAAAGCACTGCGTGTCTTTCCACGTAAAAGCATACAGAAATGCAGAATGTGGAGATCCTTACCGAGGACAGAGTTTTAGAACTTAAATGAAGCTCTCTGAAGAGGAGGAGGAAGAGGAAGAAAAATCAAGTGCCTGTACCGTTAGGATGAGCTACAAAGCTGTTTAGTGAAATCTTTTCACCCTTTCACGGATTGTGTTCTAATAAATTAATACTTAGTAGTTACACCTCAACATTTACGCCCACTTCAGGTAGAAAAGTTTCGTGTGGTGCCGTTATCAAACTCGATTACTGTGCGCCCCCGCGGACGTTACGGCAGACGACATTCAGAACCGACTTGCAACATATGTATGGAGAGTTTGTTACATAATATTTGGCGCTATGGGAAAGTGCAGACACCACAGGCACACAGCTCGATGTGACATTCTTAGCGGCACTGAAGAAAAAGTAGAACATGTTGGACAAGAAAAAAAGCGTGCCATGTTTAAAAGAACGCAAAATCCCCAAGACTAGCGAAGTTTTGCTGAAGCTCGAAATTAGCACGAAATTCAGAGTGAGATACTTTTAATAGTTTCCACAGCGAAACACTGTCTCGAAATCTGGCTGGATGAGATTCTGATCGTATTTGAAGTGCACCAGTAGCAAGACGCAATCAATAACTCCAATGCGCGATAGCAATGATGATGTTAGCTGATGACTGTGTCACTAAAGCAGAATTACTAAATACGGTTATCTGAAATTTCTTTACAAAAGAAGACGAAATAAATATCCCCGAATTCCAATCAAGAACAACTGACAACTTGAGTAGCTTAGATGTTGATATACACGGTGTAGCGAAGCAGCTTAATAAGGCGAGGTCTCCGTTCCAGATTATGCGCCAGTCAAGTTTTATTTTCCGTGTATGCTGATATATTAGCTCCATTCTTAGCAACATGTACAACTGCTCGCCCGTAGAAAAGTCAGTACCTAAAGACTGGAAGTTAGGTACTGGTGTGCCAGTATCCAAGAAACGAAACAGGAGAAATCCGATAAACTACAAACCCGTATCACTAATGTGAATTTCCAGCAGGATTTTGGAACAAATACTGTACTCGAACGCTATGAATTATGTCGAAAAAACAGATTTATTCACAAACAGCCAACACGAATTCAGAAAATATCGTTCTTGTGAAACAAAACTAGCTCTTTATTCTCAGGAAGTAATGATTGCTGTAGATAGGGGACATCAATTTGGTCATTATTTTTAGGTTTCGAGAAGGCTTTTGCTGCCGTTGTACAGCAGTGACTTCTAATCAAATTGCCTATGTATGGAGTATCGTCTCATTTGTCGACTGTACTCGTGATTTCCTTTCAGGAAGGTCACAGTTTGTAATAATCGACGGAAGTCATCGAATAAAACAAAAGTAATATCTGATGGTCCCCAGGGAAGTATTAGAGGCCCCTGCTGTTCCTGATCAACATAAACGACATAGGAAACAATCGGAGCAGGCCTCTTAGATTGTTTACGGATGATGCTGTCTTTTACCTCCTTGTAAAGTCATAATACGATTGAAAGGAGTCTACTGGGGCACAATTGTCTGTGGCAGCCAAATACGATAGTAATATTAACGTAAACTAAAATGAAACTAGTATATTATAAACGATGTATGTCCCTGATAGGCTTTATAATGCGAATCGCTGACTGTGCGAGACCGCAGAGCCAAAGATACTACTTCTGGTCTGAGATTGTAGTGTTGGAGTAAGAGAGCTCTGGGCGCACCGTTGTCGGTGGCTGTCTGTCAGTGAAAGAGGATGGTGCAGGCAGTTTTTGCGGTGTGCTGTGTGAAGCCACCAAGTGAGGATTACCAAGTCTTCATGCAAGCAAAGTAAATATGTTAAATATCTGTGATTTTCGTTTTACCAGAGTTTTGGTATAGATGAGTTGGCTGATAATTTGTAATTGTTGAGTAACACCAGAGTGTAAGCAAACTGATTGCCAAAAAGCCAGGGTAGTTAGATATTTCTCTTTCGTAATGTTTCTAAGATATGTTAAGAGAGCTACATGTAATTTGATGATTTGCATTTATGTTGGATTAGTGAGGTTAGATAATACTTGCTGCAAAAAATCTCATTGTTTGTGAATCAGTTAGTAAATATGATGTATTTCTCTGACTAAGGTAACAACTTGCAATCTAATGTCACAAAAAGAAACTCGGTGTTAATAATTCACCACAATCAGTACCGCCTCCCTGTCGAGGTCACATGTTTTCCAAAGAGGTTGGATTTTTTCTTAAATGTTTTCATTTATCAGCCAAAAGAATTTCATATGCAGTTCAAAGTATTAATGGTCAGCACTGCATGCTGCTGAGCCCTTTGCTAGCATACTTTATGTTTTTCACGAGAGACCACAATATATGGCGTTCCACCGTTGCTGCTTTAGAGGTAACACAATTAAATTTATTTTTATGCACACAGAGACCAAGGTTATCAGTTTTGAACAGGGCCAGAGGATTCAGTGTCTAAGGGTCTGAATGTATTTTACAGCGACTGTATTTCTTTATCGGTATTGGGAGTTGCATTGCCCAATCAACGCGTATAAAGGTTTGCTAACAATAACCCAGAGTAAGCACACCACTTGTAGTTACAACACGCTACACGATAACTGGAGTTTTATATCCATTCTACAGTTCAGACATTCATTCAACTTACCGTAAAGTTTTCTTATGAAAAGAATGAGTCAGGTGTATATTTTGTTCTCTCAACCACTCTGTAGCGATAATAGTAGTTAAATTGTTTGGCGCATGGCAGTTTACTAACTCGTACAAAATTCTTCCACAGTTCATCGGGATTCTTATGCTTCGCCTTGCTTTTTTCCTATTGAGTTGATGGCTAAATTTCTGTCCTCGGATTTGTTCTCTGTATTTGATCTACGATGTCCGCGCGTAATCTTACAATTATAGATACCGAGATGGACGATTTTACGATTATGGCCAGCAATGTTGATTATTTTATAAAGATCATCACGATAAATCCGACGCCTCGGGTTCACAGTCCCCACGTAGCCCCATCTGATTTTCAGCTGTTTCAAAAACTTAAAGAAAACGAAGGCGGAAGTTCTCCACAGAATCGACAAGGAAAGGAATGCATGGAAAACATTGACAACAAGAAATGACTGGATGATAGGACATCTGTTAAGACATCAGGGAATAACTTCCATGTTACTAGAGGGAGCTATTGAGGGCAAAACTATAAAAGACAACAGTGATTCGATAGATCAAAAATGGTTCAAAAGGCTCTGCGCACTATGGGACTTAACTTCTGAGGTCATCGGTCCCTTAGAACTTAGAACTAGTTAAACCTAACTAACCTAAGGACATCACACACATCCATGCCCGAGGCAGGATTCGAAAGTGCTACGGTAGCGGTCGCGTGGCTCCAGACAATAGCGCCTAGAACCGCTCGGCCACCCCGGCAGGCCTTCGCTGCCAGCGTGACTCAGTTGAGAAATAAATACGTAGACATGAAGAATGAAGATGTAGACTGTTAATAAAATTTGTTTGATGTAAAAATCCTTAAGAGTCTTCGCATCATAGTCTGGAGGAACTACTTTTCGCTACGCCCTCGTAAATAGGATAGCAGTGTATGTTTATCTGTCCTAGAACATATACTGCTATCCTACTTATGGGTTCGTTGCCAATCTCCGTTGTGAACTGAATGTTTTTTGTTGACTAAGTTGTGAAAAAATGTGTAAAGTTGTCTCCTAGTGCCTCAGTGCAGTTGTTCAGAAGCACAATTGTCTTACCTCTTCTTGGTTTTGTGGCAATGATATCTTGCTAATGTAATTTCTTTTCAAAGATCTCGAAGGTGTGAAAACCATAGTCTGTGGGCAGTTACACTTTAAAGTTGGGCATTTCATTAATGCATGTATAGTGTCACTGGCTACGCTGTATTGAATATCTACCTTCATTACATCCACTTGTTTTTCTGGTGACGTGTGGGAAGACCATATTTTCCCAGATACATTTCTTCATTTGTCGAAAGGACCAAGTCCGTCAGGTTAATGACACGTTGCGAAAACTTTGATTTGAAATTTGGGTTTAGAGGCGAACACGCATTACTAATCATGGTTAATTTCTTGTTCTGTCGCAGGAACATATCGTGCAGAATTATTTATTTTACTGTGATTTCTTCAAGCTAATCTTCAGTACCCTTGTATTATCTTTATTTTACTGTGACTGCTAATTTGATTTAAATTGTTACATACGCACTGTTTTCTGCCGAAGTTTAGTGTTGATGTTTTTTCGTCTTTTTTCCCTTTATATTTAGTTACTGATTAGCTATAACATTTGAATCACATTGTAGCTGCCCTGACAACGACGACATTTACTGTGTTCATTCCTCGCTCTTCATGTCTAACATCTTTTTGAATGTTGTTCACGAGTAGTGCACCCTCTTTGACGACGAAAGTCAATTAACGTCTAATGATTCCTTGTTTGTATAAAATACCTTTTAAATAACGTTCTTTCTTGTTTAAGAGTAGGACACTGGATACAAAAGCCCTTTATCAGTTCGTTGTATACGCTAATCTCGGTTGCGGTCCATTCAGGTGATTAATTTTTAACGTCTTCTGTTCTAACGTATTTCTTTCTCAACATGTCACCAACCAGTCTCACAAACTCCATTACACTTGTCTCGCGCAACACTGTCCTTCAGCTGACTACGCTCGTTCCAGACTACACTGCACACAGATAATTAATTCTTAGTGACCTTTACTGAAACTTCTTAGGTCTCTCTCGTACCGAACCAACAACCAGTCCAGCAATCACTATAACACATCTCACTCGTAACTCTCCGCTCCGTCAGCTGTATCCGTCTCCCTCTTCTTCCGAATTTACACTGATATTAATTCCTCTGCGCATAGTACCTTAATCGCAAAACATGAACATTTGCAACATTTACACACATATAGAATTTACATATTTACGATAATCTAAGTAATTTTATGTTAGAAATAAGTAAATAGATAAACACCGAAAAAAATCACCTATTCTGATAACCATATTTCACGCCTGGAAGTATGAATTAAAAAACGCGTTCAGTCACAACTTTTCGTGTTTATCAAGCACACGATGCATTTCGGACCCTTTGGGTCCATCGTCAAGTGTGAAAAGATGAACAGTGTAAAGTTATCAGATAACCCAAGAAAAGTGTTTTTACTGTTTTAGCACCATCATACACTCTTTCTTCCATGATGATGGTGCTAAAACATTATAAACGCTTTTCTTGAATTATGTGATAGGTTTACACTTCATCTTTTCCACTATTTCGCACATAATTTCCCTTTTTGACTTATGAAATTCATAACCTAACATAATTTTTTTGTCCTTATTGACGTTATAACTCTTTCTTCAAGAAATAAAGTAAACAACGATGTCTCTCCAGGTCTACTTCCCAAGCGCTCTTCATGGAATTATTTGCACGTCTGTATCACATTCTACGGAGCACTCTAGCAGCTTCAAAACGTTCACATACTGCTAAGGAAATAATCTCTTGTCAGGGAGGTGTAAAAATGAACCTTTTGCTGCTGCGTGTCGTGGAATATTTCCACTAACGCGTTGTTGCGACCTGTAACGTTCATAAGGTACACCACCATCCGTCCAAACATGAAAACTTTCCTCTTCCCACACAGTGTCACTGTCGAAATGTTGAAACAAAGCCAGCTGCGTTGTTTTACTATTTGCGAGTATGCGAATAGTTTCTTACGAGGACGTCGTCCACTGTACACAGACGTATCGTTCAGATATGCCACAGGAACATTAACCGCTGCGTCTGAAACGTTTACTTGACTTGAGTTTATAGGACCAGTGTGTTACCTGCTATGACCCTACGTGTTTGCCTGACTCTGGACGCTGTTAGTCTGCAAACAGTGGGCAGTGCTGCTGTGCCATGTTTCTTTGCAAGCTCTGTTAGCAGTTCCGTTTGCAGCGAGCAGAGAAAACATCGCGAACTTTGCAGTACAGTTCTGAATTTCACACGTTACGGCATATAATGTGCAAACACGTAGCAGCCTGTTGTGAACCGACAAATACCCTGGGTGGGGCAGGAACGTGATAGCGCTGGATTTCATAATGCTGTGATGGAGAGCGTCATTTTGACGTATCTGATTTTGTTCTCGTGAACACGTAGGCGCATAGTGTAATTCACTGCATGCCCCAGCGGTATGTGAGACACCTGCATATCATTATTTCTGCTCGCGTCTGTGTAGCGAAAATAGACCGTTGCGCCCAACCCCTGATACGGTAAGCCGTGGAAAGGTCAACTGAGTGCATGTAACAGGCGGAAGATGCCTCATCACATCACACGTGACCCTGGGGCAAACGTAATTTTCACTGCAGCGGCAACACGCTCGGTGGAAAGGAACACAATGTACATACAGCTTGTCCGCATAATAGAGGCAGTTCAGGCGACGCCATCATCATCATCATTGTCGGGGTCATCATCACTCTCGTCATGGTGCACTGTGCAGTCATTTACGTTCAAATCGTAAATCCGAAGTCATCCTTTTTCCTAATTGGTAGAGCAATTATCGCAATTATCGCTAGCCCTTTTTATTCCATGTGTAAGAAGACAATTACTTTTGCTTTCTTGGTCCACGGTTTGCCCAGATGCATTAAATACCTTCGATTCTGTCTAATGTTTTAATTTCTCCAACTGTACTTTCCAGGGATTACGTAGTCACTTTTGTGATACAGAATTTGTGGTGCATCGCCGAGAAGTTTTTCGTCTACACGCTAATTGGTATGGTACGATGTTAACTTAGTGCTCATATCATAGAAAACGTTTCTTTCTTGCGAACTTCTGGCCGCGCTAAAGGCTATTTTCAGCGTGGCAAAAGGCTGTAACGTCGCCGGATTCAAGCCGTCGACAGCCGTCTGTTGTTGTTGTGGTCTTCAGTCCTGAGACTGGTTTGATGCAGCTCTCCATGCTACTCTGTCCTGTGCAAGCTTCTTCATCTCCCAGTACCTACTGCAACCTACATCCTCCTGAATTTGCTTAGTGTATTCATCTCTTGGTCTCCCTCTACGATTTTTACCCTCGACACTGCCCTCCAATACTAAATTGATGATCCCTTGATGCCTCAACACATGTCCTACCAACCGATCCCTTCTTCTAGTCACGTTGTGCCACAAACTTCTCTTCTCCCCAATCCTAGTCAAAAAGCCGGAATCTGTACCACAACCCCTTTGGCGATTATGGTTATAGAACAAAAATAATTTATTGGAATCAAGTAACAAGAGTAGCACTGGGAACCAACGTCATTTTCATGTAGGTATCTGAACAATATTGAAAATAAGGCACAAAGAAATAAGTTATATGAAAAGGAAATTATCAAGAAACACTGTCAAAACAAGCAGAGTAAAATAAATAATACTGTGTAGCAACTCGGCAGCACACAGCACAAAACGGCACACGAGCAGTTAAACATATAATGTTGTATACCAATTAGTCCATAATTTAAAAATGTAACATATACAACATAGACTTACGAGTCTATCATCGTGGGAACGCAGAGATACACTAGTGCCACATTTGAACACTCGCTGCTTAAATGGAGGTGGGCCATAGGAAGGGCCTGTAAAGGGCACGGAAGACGGACAAGGAGAAGACAATAATAATGACGTAATTACAATACTTTAAAAGGAAATAAAACGAAGTACGAAAATACATGGCATTTAAATGGTTTACATAGTCGTAAACAGTAGTACCTCTATATAAGAGAAAAAAAATGAATTAGGCTCATTTGGGGCTCTAATTCATTACGTGTGTATTTAATTTATTTCCGTAGCTAGCTTTTTCCTTGCATCACAGAATACACACGCCCCTTTTTTCTTAGTTGGTATGCAATTGCTGAGTTTCATTACGCAATAAGTGATATGGAAATGAAGTCCCATACTTCTTTACAGAGCGTAGGGGAACGATGCGGGAGACCCGCACTGCCTTACTAGGCAAGGTCCTAATGGAGGTGGTTTGCCGTTGTCTTCCTCCGACCGTAATGGGGATGAATGACGATGATGAAGACGACACAACAACACCCAGTCATCTCGAGGCAGGAAAAATCTCTGACCCGGCCGGGAATCGAACCCGGGACCCCGTGCTCGGGAAGCGAGAACGCTACCGCGAGACCACGAGGGGACATTTATGCTAACTGTAATGTAGATTGTATGCTATAAAACATTTGATTCACACTTCAACATTTAAATGAAGGAATCTCATACAACACAGAATAATAAGATAGAATTAGTAACATTGACTCGTGAAAGAAAACAACGATGCATGGACAGATGCCACAACTTAATTGGAATGCACGTTGTTGACAACTCTTTCCTTAAAAAAAAAAAAAAGAAATCATCAGAGGTGGTGAGCCTTGCTGTTATCAATCCGAATCCAGGGCAGGACGGGAGAGTGCAGTAATTCACATGACAGGTCAGTGCTTTCCCGATAATAACGATATTCAAGGCAATGTGACGTTAGAGTTGAACAAGATACCAAGAAGGAGTTTTCTGAAAGTTTCAAGTGCTTGGTTCTGTGTAGAACACAAAACAACCATTTCAGTTTTTTTTTTGTGTTAATCCACTCTCGTATCTTTTTGAACCGACACGGTACACGGTGTGTAACTAACGGCCCACCCCGGCTACGGATGGCTGTCACTTACTATCTAGTGCTGCACAACTTATGTGGCTTAGTGGTAATAAATTGTATACACAAACCTTCGCAGTGAATCAGTGTATCTATTAGTGAAAACTGCATCAAAACCACTACTGTGGTTCGTGAGATTAGCCTTTACATACATACAGAAGAATTCAGCAACGTGGAGGGCGGGGGGTGGAGGGTTAAGTTACATATACGGATGGATATCCAATGTACGAGGTTTTGCTGGAAAGCAACGCCTCCGAGTATTTTATGTGAAAACTCTAAGAGCTTTTTAAATAAAACAAGCTTTGTAAGCATTCTAGATCTTTATTGTTCATATCAACATATCTGCAGCTCTCTGCTGCTCGAGGGTTCGGAACTATAGCGTGTAACACAGGGGTGCGTAACTCAATTGGGTCGTGGCTTGAGAAACAGATAATAAGTTCCAAATTCGAAGAGGAGTCCTTCCACACGTGTAGCCTCATCTCCTTCCATGACAATACCAGAACACACACGGGCGCTGCGACATGTGCAATCATCCGGCGCCTTGGGTTCACTTATATCAATCATGCTCGAAACAGTCCCGACTTCGCTCCATTAAATTTTCGTCTGTTTCCAAAACTTACACAACGTCTTCGAGGAATCACTTTGATAGTGACGAGGAGATGGAAGCAGAGGTGAGGTTTGTAACGACACAGTTATGTCAAGACAATAATATACACTTAAAGTCATTCAGTTGCGAAATGTTGAAGCACAGCATAATTTTTGTTTGTGCGTTTATTAATTATAGTTCATTATCCGTCTGGCATATTTCGAAGTATGTGCCACCGTTCTATAACTCTAACCAGTACCGCCATCTATTAGTAACGTAAGAAACTGTTTGCATAAATATTGTCATTTCTGTGTATGCACTAGTATTTGCGGATAATGATATTTGTGTAATCAGTTACTTAAAAATTAAACTGCACTGAAATGTAGAATGCGTGTTAACAAGAAACCAGGCATGTAATACGTTCATTGTACTTGTACAAGAGCTGCATCATTAAGCAGAGACTTTCTTTATCGCAACACTATGTGAGTAGTGGTCTGTGGCAGTCGGTTCGTTGTGGCAATAACGTGTTCTCTGTGTGCAGCTGTGAGCTTTTCATAACAAACAGAGCGAAATACGTACTGACGATTGTTGTTTCTCTGTCGTGGTATGAAATTTTTGAACCTGAATAGGGAGAAGAAATTTTAATTTTTTTAGTTAATACTACTTTAACATTTAACTGTACCAAGTAGATGCTATAAGTCTGCTTGTAGAAGCAATTATAATATTCAATAAAGAATCAGTATATTCCACTTCCTACGTGATGAAAATGCAAGGAGAGAATGGATAAGAGCAGTTTACCGAGACAATTTCTGTGGTAAGCAGCAGTTTTAGCAGATAAATCCATTAAATATTTAATTTAGTTTGGGCGTTAATTGTAATTTATAAACATAACTTATATACGGAAACCATTTTGTCACACTAATGTAACCCAATCTACTATTTTTAACAAGTTTGTGAGCTAGAAAAAAGTACATCAGCAAAATTGCTGCAAAATTAATTACAGCATATCTTGACTGTGCACAGCTAAGGAAATGTTAGTTGTGTATTGTGGATATATAGTTAATGAATGAATTTATTGCCCTTGCGATTTATAGCGTAAGATACTGGCAATTAGAATATTTTTTACAGGCGCAGTACTATCACTATTACCTCGATGTCCTGGATATTTATCTACACCTTCAACATCATGGGAACCTCCTGAAGCTCGAAGACAGTGTTTGGAAAATCCTTTCATCAATTCTGCTATAAGGGAAAGTTTGACAGACATGAAGAACATACGAAGTCAATACCATTCTCTTTCCTGAACAAATTATGTGATAAAATTAATGCTTGTGATTTGAGTGAATGGATTTGCGTTACAAAGAAGACTAGTGTTTATTTCTTTTTAATTAGTTAAGCGTTACTTCTGAAAGTTCTCTGTCAAGTCACAATTAGTGCAGACTTATGCCTCAATGCTCATGTAAATGAACTGCAGATTGCTCAGATAGAAAACTTCAAGTTCCCAATAACTGTAAATAGCACTACATGTTTAACTAATATGCTTAATATTGTGGACTTGAAATTTATCAATAGAGAAGAACGGAATACTACTGAGAGTATTTAATTTAAGTTTACTATTCTGAATAATTTATCTGAAAAGTTTACAGATAAACAAGAAACGATCACATTTTTGAAAGAACAGATTTGACTGTTACAATGTGAAAAGAAAAGGAAAAGTTATTCATGTGATATTTTAGTGTTATGATCATTTCTTCATTCCATTTCTCCTCACTGTTATGAGTTTTTAAGAAGTAGTGGAATAGCAGTGATGCTCAACTCTGCTACTATGACTAGAAACCGTTGTGGATTTTCTTGTATTCCTGTTCTTGAACAAATTTCTGCACATTTACTGGGATACATAGCTATGAAAGTGTCATTTTTAACTGAACAAGACCGAGCGGTTGTTTTCTTGATGAATGAAATCCATTTAAGTCACATATGGATCTCAAAGGGGAGAATATTTTGATTCAGGCCTGTAGAGTAGCGAATGTGTATCTACAGCCTATATATTCATGGCGCATAGTTTGGATACTCTGTACACTGATGTAGTTCGTATTCTGCCTGTCAAAGTCATGCAGGCATCTGCTATTTTCACCTTCCTTAAAGGTACTGTGCTGAAACTGGACAGCATATAATCTGAAGTTGTTGGTATTGCATCTGATGATAATGCCAGCAATAAGAAAGTTGTATCATACTTCAGTGATCGACCAGAATCTACACACATCAAAAAACGTTTTGCGTCACCTCGGCTCCGAGAGTTCCGGAACCTGTACAGAAAACTGAAATAGAGATCGACATAAAAATCATTTCCACCCTTTTTATTGCTCATGAAAACCATACATTGCATGTTGTGCCACCATACAGCGAGACCTTCAGAGGTGGTGGACCAGACTGATGTACACATCTGTACCTCTAATATCCAGTAGCAAGTCGTCTTGCATTGATGTATGCATGTATTCGTCGTAGCATACTATCCACGAGTTCATTAAGAAGCTGTTGGTCCAGATTGTCCCACTCCTCAACGACGATTCGGCGTAGATCCCTCAGAGTGGTTGGTGGGTCGCGTCGTCCATAAACATTCCTTTTCAATCTATCCCAGTCATGTTTGATAGGGTTCATGTCTGGAGAACATGCTGACCACTCTAGACGAGCGATGTTGTTATCCTGAAGGAAGTCATTCACAATATGTGCACCATGGGGGCGCAAATTGTCGTCCTTGAAGACGAAGGCCCCGGCAATACGCTGCCAATATGATTGCACTATCGGTCGGAGGATGGCATTCACGTATCGTACAGCCGTTACGGCGCCTTCCATGACCACATAATGCCACCCAAAAACAGCAGGGAACCTCCACCTTGCTGCACTCGCTAGACAGTATGTCTAAGGCCTTCAGTCTGACCGGGTTGTCTCCAAACACGTCTGTGACGATTATCCGGTTGAAGACATATGTGACACTCATCGGTGAAGAGAACGTGATACCAATTTTGAGCGGTCCATTCAGCATGTTGTTGGTCCCTCTCTACCGCGTTCCATGGTGTCGTGGTTGCAAAGATGGACCTCGCCATGGACGTCGGGAGTTAAGTTGCGCATCATGCAGCCTATTGCGCACAATTTGAGTCGTAACACGACGTCCTGTGGCTGCAAAAAAAGCATTATTCAACATGGTGGCGTTGCTGTCAGGGTTCCTCCGAGCCATAATCCGTAAGTAGCGGTCATCTACTGCAGTAGTAGCCCTTGGGGGGCCTGAGCGAGGTATGTCATCGGCAGTTCCTGTCTCTCTGTATCTCCTCCATGTCGGAATAACATCGCTTTGGTTCACTCCGAGATGCTTGGACACTTCCCTTGTTGAGAACCCTGCCTGGCAAAAAGTAACAATGCGGACGCGATGGAACCGCGGTATTGACCGTCTAGGTATTGTTAAACCACTGACAACACGAGCCGTGTACCTCCTTCCTGGTGGAATGACTGGAACTTTTCGGGTGTCAGACCCCCTCCTCCTAATAGGGACTGTTCATGCTTGGTTGTTTACGTCTTTGGGCGGGTTTATTGACATCTCTGAACAGTCAAAGGGACTGTGTCTGTGAAACAACATCCACAGTCAACGTCTATCTTCAGAAGTTCTAGGAACTGGTGTGATGCAAAACTTTCTTTGATGTGTGTAAAATTAAATACCCAAACCCTTCTCCAGGTGCTGAATGTAGACCTCTGTATTTTCTGTTTGATAGCGTGCACCTACAGAAATGTATGCATAACAGCTGGCTAAATTAGAGAAAAGAGATATTAGAGTTTTCAGATTTAGCAATGTGGCTGATAGTGGCTTTGCATCTTTCAGTAGTCTGAAATCTCTTCATTCGGTTGAAAAGATAAATTTATTGAAATCTGCCAACAAACTGCGTCTTATATCACAGCATCCACCAACCATTGAAAGGCAGGATATAAAACTTGCTCTTCATATTTTTGATCATACAACAGCTATTGTTCTCAAAGAATTAGGTCATAGGCATGATATTGAATACTGAAATGATATTGCAAATTTCGTTGAGATAATTTGCAAGTGGTGGTACGTAGTTAATGCTCGAATTCTGTTAAGAGGTCAGAGGTTATTAAATACGTTTCAAGAGCCAATAACCAGGAGTTATCAACATATGCTAGCTTTCTTACGTCGATTTCCAAATTGGTTAATGTTGGAAAATTCTGAAAGCAGGCCTATAAGCTCATTTAGCTCTTAGACACACCAATCTTGGCTTGGTGGATCTGACTAGATACTGGCTCAGTGAAAAAGAAAGACAATACTTCCTACATGAGAGGTTCAAACTGATGACCTCGAAAGTATGTATGGGAAGTATCATCAGCTAAATGGTGGTTATTAGCGTGTATCATCAGACGGATATTTTAGACAGACAGTAAATTGAGGGCATAAAGCTACGTGTCATTAATATTAAAGTCACAAAAAATGGGTCATGTTGTGGTATCAAAGGATGATATTTTTTTTTAATGAGATAAATGACCTTTCACAAGCGACATTTAATGAAGAGTTAAATTTAGTTGTGCATGATGCTGACATACAGGAGGTAGATGAAGACATGTACTTCATTTCATACGTGGCTACTGTTCATATCGAGTCATTAAAAAAATAAATGTAATTATTGTAAACTGTATCTAACAGCAGAAGATAAGAATGTGATAGATGACCAAAATCATTTAACTGCTGTTACCAGTAGAGGTGGGCTGTGTTATCCTAATCAGGATGTTGTAACATGTATAGAATATGTATAAGTTACTGCACAGAAATCGCTTACTGAAAGATATGAGTTATTTCTTTGGGGAAGACGCCAAAGAAATGTATTGTTTTGTGTAAGTCGTAGCAACGTGTCTAATGATGTATTTGTTGGGTCTGGTTGTATTGTAAATAACACTGTACATGAAATCATTGACTGTATTCATGGTCCTGCAATCAATACTCTTTTGGATAATTACACCAAAAGAGTCAATGACATTGTAAATACAAATAGTATTTCAACACCAAGAGAAAGAGGTAAGTGTACTGAAAATTTGTTTCTGTGAAGATTTTTATATTTTTAACGACAAATAAAAACTAAATAATTATGTAAACACATATACTAATTCATTGCTTACAGACTTTCCAAACCTTTCCTCGTTTCACCAAAGCAGGCATTTGTACAGATAATTCAAAATCTCACTTTACTTCAAATTAAGTTTAAATGTGATTTTACCAAAAAAAAAAAACCAGTGGATCATAAAAATAAGAGAACAATGATTCATTATTTAAAGTATCAGATTTTCCTTCTTATTTTAGATAATAATTTGATGAACATAATGTTCAGTATAGACTAGCGGCTGAAAGCGTCTGGTGTGGTAGTATGACCCCTACCGATGGCGTCATGTGCAGAGTGTTGAGGCCTTACTTCTCAGAGGCACGCGTCTCACACATCGTTAGCTACTCTGTGTCAACCTTCTATCTGTTACAACTCTTTTGTTTCATTCTAATTACCGATTGCCAACAAGTGATCAAAAAAGTGGAATAATTTTACTCAACATACTGAAATTTTGTTATAACTTGGTATCGGGTAGTCCAGTGTCTTCACGGTCATATTTTTCAATAAATTAACAACTTTTCTAGTAATCCTTGACGTCTACATTATACGAGGTGATCGTATGGACAGAACTATAACCAACTTTGTATTGGATATCGCATTCAATCAGTGATAAATTGGAAGTGTTGAACGGAATCAGAAGATTTGAACCGCTAGCGAAGATAGTGCCTAGCATGCTGACAATGGAATCGCCGATATGGGTTATCATAGTGGGAACAGAACGGCTGGATGAGGACGACACACTAACAAATACTTATTTGGTAACGAATGTTTCTTAATTAAACCGAAAATTATAAAGAGGTAAATTATGGAGCAAGTGCGCTTGCACATGTAAAACAGGAACAGGATAATAACTATTTTCATGAAGGGGAACTATACATGTCAGTGACGGATCAAAGTCGTAAAGTTGAATGTAAAGACAGAATCGGAAGCTAGACAAAACAGTGAGATCAGCATATTGATGGAAGTAATGTGGGCGGTAAAATCTCAGGTAAGTAATGAAATAGAAGCACAGAGATCGGAAATAAATGGTAAAAACGACGCACAGAGAATGGAAGTGCAATCAGTAAACAGTAAGTTAGTACCTTTATTAAATAAAAACATGCAAGTTTTACTTGGGAAGATACAGGGTGTTTCAAAAATGATAGGTATATTTGAAACGGCAATAAAAACTAAACGAGCAGCGATAGAAATACACCGTTTGTTGCAATATGTTTGGGACAACATTACATTTTCAGGCAGACAAACTTTCGAAATTACAGTAGTTACAATTTTCAACAACAGATGGCGCTGCGGTCTGGGAAACTCTATAGTACGATATTTTCCACATATCCACCATGCGTAGCAATAATATGGCGTAGTCTCTGAATGAAATTACCCGAAACCTTTGACAAAGTGTCTGGCGGAATGGCTTCACATGCAGATGAGATGTACTGCTTCAGCTGTTCAATTGTTTCTGGATTCGGGTGGTACACCTGGTCTTTCAAGTGTCCCCACAGAAAGAAGTCACAGGGGTTCATGTCTGGCGAATAGGGAGGCCAATCCACGCCGCCTCCTGTATGTTTCGGATAGCCCAAAGCAATCACCCGATCATCGAAATATTCATTCAGGAAATTAAAGACGTCGGCCGTGCGATGTGGCCGGGCACCATCTTGCATAAACCACGAGGTGTTCGCAGTGTCGTCTAAGGCAGTTTGTACCGCCACAAATTCACGAAGAATGTCCAGATAGCGTTATGCAGTAATCGTTTCGGATCTGAAAAATGGGCCAATGATTCCGTTGAAAACTTCGTCTTGTTGCAACAACACTGTGTTCTAGGTGGTGGAATTCCAACACCAGAAACTTTTTGAGGATGCAGGGACGATGGGACTGCAACATGGGGCTTTTCGGTTCCCCATATGCACCAGTTCTGTTTATTGACGAAGCCGTCCAGGTAAAAATAAGCTTCGTCAGTAAACCAAATGCTGCCCACATGCATATCGCCGTCATCAATCCTGTGCACTATATCGTTAGCGAATGTCTCTCGTGCAGCAATGGTAGCGGCGCTGAGGGGTTGCCGCGTTTGAATTTTGTATGGATAGAGGTGTAAACTCTGGCGTATGAGAGGATACGTGGACGTTGGCGTCATTTGGACCGCAGCTGCAACACGGCGAACGGAAACCCGAGGCCGCTGTTGGATCACCTGCTGCACTAGCTGCGCGTTGCCCTCTGTGGTTGCCGTACGCGGTCGCCCTACCTTCCCAGCACGTTCATCCATCACGTTCCCAGTCCGTTGAAATTTTTCAAACAGATCCTTTATTGTATCGCTTTTCGGTCCTTTGGTTACATTAAACCTCCGTTGAAAACTTCGTCTTGTTGCAACAACACTGTGTTCTAGGCGGTGGAATTCCAACACCAGAAAAATCCTCTGTTCTAAGGAATAAACCATGTTGTCTACAGCACACTTGCACGTTGTGAACAGCACACGCTTACAGCAGAAAGACGACGTACAGAATGGCGCACCCACAGACTGCGTTGTCTTCTATATCTTTCACATCACTTGCAGCGCCATCTGTTGTTGAAAATTGTAACTACTGTAATTTCGAAAGTTTGTCCGCCTGAAAATGTACTGTTGTCTCAAGCATATTGCAACAAACGGTGTATTTCTATCGCTGTTCGTTTAGTTTTTATTGCCGTTTCAAATATACCGGTCATTTTTGAAACACCCTGTAGGTACGTTAAAGGTAGATGCGAAAAATATGGACGAAAGAGTGGATTTGTTACAGAACAGGATCGATTCCGAGATGAAACGTTTAGGTGCACAACTAAAAACAGGTAAAATCAAAGTTAGTATTGTGCTGTTTCAGTCTGTAAACAAATCCGGTAGTAGACTGAACGAACGGAAAATAATACTAATGAAAGTGTGCATAATTTAGAAAGATTGATAGAGTCGCTACCACTCGTCATCCTTGATTATTTTGATCCTGTTCTCCAAGGACTTTTGTACGAGATCTCACCGCACCTCCAATCGACGTGAGCTGTCATACAGAAGTCCTTGTAGATGGTGAAGAACGCTTGTGTGCGATACATCTGTGATGTACGCTATATCATCCATATCACTCCTGTCTATGAACAGTTATCTTGCTTCTGTGCTGATAAGTTTGAGATAATCAGGCCCTGTGTTTGTTTGTCGTATCGTCTTCTCAGTCATTGCCCACGTTCTTACTTGTCTTCTATCCTTGCACCACTATTTGAACAACACAGTATAAATACTCATTCTTAACAAAGTAAAATCCTCTCTGTGCCACTACCGAAGGCTACCATGTTCTCCAAGAAAATTTTTGTATCCGTAACCAGGGTTTGGAAAAATCTTCCTCAGAGATTAGAAAAATTAAAATCCTTTCAAAGTTAAAAAAGGAGCTAACGGAGCACCCTGTATATAGTAGTTATCTCTTCTTGCAGCTCACTCTCTTCAGCCCTCCCTCTCCCACCACCTTTTTCTCCCTTTGTCTACAGAATTCTCTACTGAAATTCTCTTCTTTCCTAACAGCCATTGTCACTTTCGTTTCAATCATTTCCTCTTTCTTTACCCCTTACACTTCTTACAATACCAAACAAGGCTTTAAAAGCACTAAAATATTCAATATCACTATTAATGCCTCCATTATTTTATTATTATTGTTACCATTATTGATATTACTACTATTATTACTACTATTAATATTATTATTACAAATTATGACTTTTGACATTAATAAAATTATTATGGTTGAAAATTCTTAATCTCCAAGTACTTTATCATCATTACTAGTGCTATTATTATCATTATTATTGCCAATTATTATTTTATTAATAATGCAAATTCTCGTTGTTATGACTGTTATGTAATATTTTTTGTATGATTTATTCCTGGTCAGATGTAAGAGGATGCCTTAGGTTGTGGGGCGGCAACTGATTTGTAAGAAATCTAATTGCTGTATAAATGCTTGCATGTTGAATCAGTTTCTGGCTTTTAGAATGTTGTTAATGCTGTCTTTCGCCGTTCTCAACACTGGCTCTCTATTTACTTTTTAGCACCCAGAAAGTGATTTAACAAAACGTGGAGCCAGTAATTAGAGATCCTAGTGCCCACTTCATCTGAGAATACCATTATAGCTGCAGCTTATAGCTCTGAGGAATTAGGAGATTGTCCGGGATTTCTAATCAAAAACGGGTTTCCAAAATAGTTGAGTATATTCTGAAATTCACTGATAAAAAACACAAGTATCCCTACAACCTAACTAACAGAGCAGTTCAGAGTCTAATGCGCTGATGCAACTATAAATGTCCGAATTAAATGTTAAAAAGAATGCTCGCCATAATTTGATGAAAATATTTCATCAAACGCCACGCTAAATATTTGGTAGAATGTATGTCCCGCGACGGCACGTGAAAATACGACAATACGCAAACTGAAGCTAGATAATGAAAATCATCCCGGAATTAACACTTCACTTGAAATGTTTTCATGGTTCCGCATATCTCTAGTAACTTAATACGGCACCCGAGGCTGTTTGTAGCAGTGATACCGATGCGACGCGACTCCCGACACAGATGGCGTGTCATTCAGCGTCTGGAGAGAACTGGGGCCTTGCTTCCTCGCACAGCGTTCTTATATATAAAACCGCGGCCGGCTAAGAGAACGCCTGATCAAATCGACTCTCCCGACTAGCTGCTGGGCTAGTAACGCACCACTTCAAGTTACATAATAATTTATAGCTTCTTTTGCTGATGGCCGATGAAGCTCTTAATTTAAACGTGCATTCAGCACGCAGGTAAGTATTGATAATAAAATTTTGACGTGGCTAAGTTAAATATTTTGGGCGAGAGAATTAATTAAATTACACTGCACGCAGTAGATGAGCTCTGAACTGGCCCTTTTGAGATCCGCTATCGCTATAATTTTATAGGTATTCAAAAGAAACTTTTCACATCTTCATAGTCATAGCGGACCTCCAACCTATTTAAATCTAAACATCCTAGCCTTATTTATTAGCCTACTTAATCTATCTTGCTTCCTTCAGTTTTGAGATGAAAACCAGAAAATCATGAATTTCCACTAAAATCTTAATTTGTGAAATCCAAAGTACTGTTTTTATTAAATCTTTATGAAAGATGAATCTAAATATAAATTTTGAAGTCTCTAGCTCTTTTCTGTTGCGCCAATGATTTTTTTCAGAAAAACGTCCAAATTTCGAAAATGGCTGAAGTTATCCAACTGATATTTAACACACATTAATTTAGTGTTATTCCTGACATGCTAGAAAAGTTTTAGGTCATTTGCTTGATTTTTAAGGTATTGCGCAACATATATGACGTCAGAGCTAGTTGCAGCAGACTGGCTGGCACACGATGGAAACTGATGTGAATTTACTACAGCGTGAGTAGGCTGCTTCCCTACAAGGTCTCTAATCTAGTCAGGCTAAAAAAGTGATTATTACTTTTTGTTAATAAATCTTTATGGTGGAGTATCTAGAATTTCATTATACAGCTCCATCTCCCTACTCTGTGACCAATATTTTTCTAAAAACTTCAAAAGTTCTTCCAGGGTAATACATCCTACAACAACTTTAGTCACCCAACTTCAGAAGTTTCCTGTAAGGCTCTGTTCTGCAATTCTTCTTTTGTCAGCTTCGGAAGCTGCTTGTGGAATCATCTTCCTATATGAATCCATGAAGATTACCGGAAGAAAAGTTTCCTTAGGATCAAATTTTTCACTATCGATTCCTGTATTCCCAAAACATGCCCCTGTAAACGGAACAATACTTTTCACCTTACGACAGTTCTGTAACATTTCTACTTTCTCTGACATTTATGAAGTAATGGTTTTTGATGTCTCCAGTTCTTGTCCGTCCAGTTCGGAAAGCTGCTTGTTGAAGGAAACGTCCAATGATTTATTTCTTACATCAGCATCTGTTCTAACTTCAGGCTCCTTAGTATCAATTTCATTATATCACGTTCTTGGTAATTGCTTCTTAAGGCTACCTTTTTGACTGTCGGTAATTCTGAAAGGCTACCTTCGTCCGTGAGTGGTGACTGTAGCATTATGTATAAAGCTGAATATAAATTATTTTTTTTTTTTTGTGCTGGACTGGGTGATTTGAATTATTCGCACTAATTGCGCCTGAGTGTTTAGGCTTCCTGTTAACTTTAAAAATATGTCTCTCATTCGTTCCACTAATTGACAAGTCGAGAAAATTGATGCTACTATCAATTTCATGTTCAAGTGCGAACTTAATACTTGGGTGCATTTGGTTGAGTTCATTTGTCACTTCATTACATCTCACTTGGTGCTTTTAATGATGCTTTGCACACCATAAATTATAAAGTCCCAAGTCATATACACAGTTTCTCACTGCAATAGTTGTGTTACAGTGTTAAACCTTTAACCCTAGTACACTAAAGGTGGTTTTGCTTTGCTACTAAACCATCTTAAATATTACAACTCCGTATTTTATTCAAAGGAACGCATAATATATAGGTTGTTATACATTAGTAAATTACAATTATTTGATTTCCGATAGTATGTTAATACCAAGATAGGCATAAAATGTCCTATTTCGTAGCCAACAGCATTCGTAAATTTTCGGGCGATTTATTAATCTAGGATTAATATAAGATTACACCTCTTAATGTGTAGAGTACGAAAGTATTTTTAATTTTAAATGCGGTCAGTAATTAGATTAAATATTGAAAAGGGAATTTTTGTCGTCCCTGGAAGCATGTCCAACATGAAACACGAACCCAGTAAGTTGTTTAATTACGTACATAACTTTCATAACAGTGAATGTCGTGACTGTATATCTTAGACTAGTTTCATGCTATGAGGCTGTGCTGAAAAGTATTTTCCGCAGATTTTCTTACTGATATCCTTAAAGTTTTTTACCTAAATCAAACATTATTGACATTCTACACCTTCATTCTTCATCTCCACATATTTATTTCTCAGCATAGTCTCCCAGATAACGATCACATTTCTCCCCAATGAGAGACTAGTTTGTTGATATCGTCACTCCAGAATGTCTGACTTTGTTGACGTAGCCACAACCCTACATCTGTTTACGCCAATTCACTGCTGTCGAAGAGAAGTCCTCGAACGTGTTCTTCAAGTCGCGGAAAAAATGAAATTATGATGAGGTCAAGTCGGGATTTTATTGAGAATGATCGATGACAGTGAACCCAAGGCGTCGGATTGTTGCAGATGTCGCAGCGGTCGTGTGTGTGCTGGCATTGTGGTGCTGAAAGAGAGGGTGCGCCGTGTGTGGACGAGCTCTTCCAATTCATGCTTTCAGTTTTTTTAAGGTTGTAAGGTGGCTATAATTTCGCACTTTACAAGCACTCATCCACATACTTTGCCATGAAGTACAATCGAAATTAGGTATCATTTGATAGGTTGTAAAACGTATATACGAATATTTAAAGGAGACTGATATTGTCACATACGCCTTGTAAATAATTGTTAACGCTTACTGCATGAAAGGTGACGGAGTGTCTTTATTAACAGAACACCGTGTAAGTAGGCTGTTTAGGTTTTTTTATTGGTAACGCCACCTCTGTACGAAAATCACTGGCTGTGCTGTGTGCAGTCTGTGGCTGCTTTGCATTGTTGTAGTACTCGCCATTGTAGTGTTAGGCAGCTGGCTGTGAACAGCGCGTAGCGTTGCGCAGTTGGAGGTGAGCCGCCAGCAGTGGTGGATGTGGGGAGAGAGATGGCGGAGTTTTGAAATTTGTCATGAACTGCTATATTTATATATGATGATATCAAGGTAAATACATTGTTTGTTCTCTATTAATATCTTTCATTTGCTAACTATCCCTGTCAGTAGTTAGTGCCTTCCATAGTTTGAATCTTTTATTTAGCTGGCAGTAGTGGCGCTCGCTGTATTGCAGTAGCTTGAGCAGCGAAGATTTTTGTGAGGTAAGTGATTTGTGAAAGGTATAGTTTAATGTTAGTCAGGGCCATTCTTTTGTAGGGAATTTTGAAAGTCAGATTGCGTTGCGCTAACAAAATATTGTGTGTCAGTTTAAGCACAGTCGTGTAGAATTGTTCAAAGGGGACGTTTCAACCGTAATGAATGATTGCCTATGCTAGTAAAGGTTGGAACGCCAGTGGAGATGAAACAGCCGGCAGAACTCAAGCTCTGGGTCGAAGACCCGCACAGGTGTTGGTCCTGCTTAAAAACAGGAAGTAGCTACACGGACGTCGTGGCACCTGAGCTCTGGAGCACAATAGGGTGACGGCCGGCCGGTTTTGTAGCAGTACTGGAGGGATAAGCGGGAACTCTGCAAATCTTGGACGCAGGTGAGAGGAGCGAAGAAGCGGCACCTCGGAAACCACCGAAGGCTGGCTTATTTCCAAGGATTTTTACTCAGAAGCGTACCATTGTACGAGTATAGGTTTTTCCTCGCAAACTTTCCGCGCTGGACGACAAAAGACTAAAATATGGTTGGTCGGCGCTCGGAATAATCTGTAGAGAGGGAGAATATTCCGTGGTTTCGGGAATATGATTCGTTTTCGGAATTACGAGGGTGGGGAGCCGATCCTCGCTGGGAAGCCAGCGATGGATAGACGAGGTCTTCCATTGTGAGAGCCCGTGTGTGACGGTCGCTCGGTATCAGCTTTATTGGTACAGACGGACCTGCTGTCTTTACTCTCAGGAGAATTTATAGTTAGAACAGTTAGGCACTGTACTGTTGTGAACATATACGATTCTGGACTTCACCTCCCGGTTGGAAGTCGTCGTTGAGTACGCAGCGTTCAGTAACTGAGAGCACTTCCTCTGCCTATACCTACGTTGAGACGTTATCTGAACTCCATCCTTGTGTCTGTGACTTCGCGTTTCTCGTCTGCAGAACACAGAGGGGAGAAGACAGTATTAGAGCATATTAGTCAGAGGACCGCTTCTGCCGTCCTAGTGCTTGAAAGAGTTTATTTGTGGCTGGAGGTGTTCCATCGCCGCAGACGAGTACGAGAACCATCACTTCGACGCACCGGACGCAGTTCACACAGTGATATCACAAATTGCTTCGGCTTATTAGGGGTATAAAGCTAAACAGCTGTGATCACGTTAGTTTATTTCCACTGAGGTTCCACACCAGCGTAGATAATCTTTGAAAGTAGTGTCTTCTAGTGTGTGGTACGTAGATGATGTCAGTCATTTCGCGTCATTGATATCAGATCGCGCAGTCATAATAAGGGGCAGAGTTCGTCACTTGATTAACAATTTTAGTTAGGAAATATGGACAATTATTTTCCGTTGCGCACATTCATTTACACCCGCCTGGAGTAGTATCTTGGATATGGCTTGCCCTACCAGGATCCTACTTAGACTCTTCTGATAGTAGTCATAAAGTGGTTTGAAACCTCGGAAATTTTCAAAAATTTCTTTTCCCATTTAATGTTTAGGTGTTATTGATAGTGGTCACCAGCTTGAGTGTATAGTTTGTTGGCGTGAAGTCATGCGATAACATTAAAATATATATATAAATAATATTTGTTTATTTTATTGTATTTCTTTTCAGAGGCGTTGCGCTTCAGCCCGTAGGCTGCAATTTATTGATTTTTGTAATGTTATTTATTATTGTATTTTGCTTGTATTAAACGACACTGCTCGTTCACTACGTTGCCATTAGTTTAACTTCTTTGTTGCAGATACTTTATGTTACATGCCCGATAAATAACAAATATGGGTCGTGTAGACTGTGTACCTTTAAGAGAGAGCTGTTATCAGGGGTCAGCCCATGTTATCTAGGCCGAAAGCGCACTTAGTAGCACAACAGAACTCTAGTTATAGCGATATAGACATGACAAATTCACGCGGTAGTCAAGATAGCCTATGGGATGAGAAAGAGTTAGCTATTTTAGTAACACAAGGCACTGGTGAGGGGAATACCGATCCAAGGGAATTTTGTGAGGATGATAGACACAGTCAAACCCGTGGTGGGCAATCTGATAGCCAAGATGAGGAACAGCGACACACTGAGGCAATCGTAAAGACAGGGGAATACAATGTTGGGAGTCCAGGTGAACGCAGAGCAACTAAGAATTGTGGCGGATCGCCGCCTGTGGTATCGTCACGAGGCAGCATATCAGGGGCACGCAGTGATGACTTTCTTGAATACCAAGAAATGGAAACGGAAAAGGGGAGAAGATCACCTAAGAGTAGAGGAAGAGAAAGTCACAATAGGAGAGAGGATTTAGATAACACAGGTGTGTTGGACATCCTTGCATACCTAAAAGAAATGGGGAATAATATTGAAAAGGTGAGCACTGAATTGGGAGGGCAAATAAAAAAAGGGAAATGATGAAGTACGCTCTGAAATGGGAAGTAAAATTCAAAACGTTAGTGCCTATATGGGAAGTAAAACTCAAAACGTTAGTGCTGATATGGGAAGTAAACTTCAGAACTTAAGTGTCGAAATTCAGTCAGTAAAACATGAGACGAGGGAAGTGAAAAATGAGGTAGTGACGCTCCGAACAACACTAGAACAAGAGATTGAGGAGGTCAGAAGAACCGCGAACGAGGCAAGTTTATTAGCGAGGGGCGCAAAGCGGATTGCTATTGAAACATTAGAGAAGACAGAAAACACAGCAACGATAGGTAGAGGCGCATTGACGAAGTTGCAGAGCCACCTGGAAAAGTAGAAATAACGCAGCTGCAAAAGACAGAAAGTGTACAAAGTAAGGCATTGACCGCGGAGTTCTTCCAATTTAAACAGAACATAGAAAGGGAAATTAAACAATTATCTCAGGACGTCAGGTCGCAACCAAGGCAAAAATCACCTCTTAGAAAAGAAATAGTAGGCGATTTGGAAACAACAGAAACCGAAAGAGCCAGTTCAAACTCTTCACGATCATGTCCAAACCTAAACGATGTTAGAATGTGCTCGAATGTAAGAGTTGCTCGTCAACTACAGACTGAAAGCGTATCTGCAGAGCAACGAAATATCGCTAGAGATATAGGCCCCGCGGCTACACAGGGCTCAACTGGCTCGCAAATTGCGAATACGGACAAGAGCGATGAAATATTTCATATGGCTAATTGTTACCCAATAATGTGCACCACAAAACATTTTTCCACTGATGAGAACGTCACAGGGAGTAGAAGAGAGGATGCCCAAAGTAATGGTAGACCGGAAACGTTAGCACCAAGTGAGAATGTGAGAGGCCGAGAGGGAAGAAACTCTAATGAAATTTTCGATTTTTGGCATTTTATCTCTGTACGAAAATTTCAGCATTACAAAGACGAGGGTAATGTTTTACACTCGAAAACTTTTATTGGTCAATTTGATTTATCATTACTTCCTCACTGGCCTCTGACGTGCAAACTGGACTTCATATGTTCACATATCGAGGGAACAACGGCCGAATGCATGGGGAACATTGCCAAAACGTACACGCCATACGAAGAGTTTCGTGACGCATTTTTAAACAAATACTGGTCCAAGGAATCACAGGATAGGATCAAGCAGGAAATAACGATGAGCAGACACTTGGAGAGTTCAGGGTTCCGTAGTCCGGTAAAGTTTTTCGAAAACTTGACCAAGAAAAATCAGTATTTGGACGACCCATGTACACCTGTAACGCCGGAAATGCATATCCTCCTATTTCCATCTATTGTACAATAATTTTTTTTTCCTTGTTTTGTTACCTCAAGATATGACATTTCGGTGTCTTTATGTATTGTAATTGTTTTACTATTTGTATATAAATATTTATGCATTTATGTCGATGTATAATTGGTTTGTTTTGTAAATATTATTTGTATTTTTACGCTGGGTCTTGCATAGGGAAAACTGTGCTATCGAACGAATACATCGTTAGGTCGTGTGGAGAACCAAAGTGTTTAGGATCTTTGGGAGTGTGAACTCGGCCACGTGGAGCGCGGGCAGAGGGGAGTCTGGCTGGAGTAGAGCCGTTGAGCAGATGTTTTGTGTGACGCTCCCGCGAGTTGCCGCGCTTTCGGGGTTTGGCAGCATGTAATTGCGCTCGACTTGCTATGATAGTTTCTGACATGGTGTCGCGGACGGGAAGCGTGAGCTGGCACACATGAAGAGCCCGTTTCGGCTGGAGACCGTGTCGAGAAGAAGGCGCGCCAACATCCAGATTCTGCAACAGCGGCGGCCGACAATGAGTGACTGTCGCCACCTTCTCGATCGACGACTTCAAACCTTCAATCAGCCAACAAGGAAGACTGGCAGCAACGTAAAGTTTTAGAACTGTATGGCAGACCGCAGCTTTTCAAACTGTTAAATTTTTCTCACTAAATTACAGCAACGTAGCATGAACCTTTGTTGATCATTGTCCCAATTGAATTACCAAGCAGGGTCCCTTCCTTTTCCGGAATGAACCCGAGTGTCGTTGAAATTCAAACGCCAGCATTAAAGCAATATCATTCCATTTCACTGCTTTAATTTCAAAGTTTAGTTAAGGTATTCATAGCTGGCTGCAATATTTAGATTACACAAGCACAAATTAAGAGTGCGAGTTTTGTTACCGTATTTTAGCTTACCTGTGACTGCAGCTCAGCTTGGTACGTACTAAATTTTACTATTGTTAATTGTTCAGAATCATTTAATTCAAGTTCAAAGTTAAATCTCTTATTTCTAAATTGCGTAGATTCAAGTAGCTTTTGAAATGATTGTTGAGGTAGTCCAAGACAAACCCTATTATACTGAATTTCAATGTGCTTCAAAAACAAAGCTCACTATTAATTTCAGTCACTAAATTAACTTTCAATTTTCCGGTTTTATTAATTCTTTTGCTAAATTAAGTCAGAGTGTAGCGAAATTTATTACTTCTGACAAACTTTCAGTTTTCACACTACACGTGTCAACCTTCAGTTGCCACGCTTCCAGTGCTAATTATATGTGTAATATCCTTTCTTTTTCAGTTACTATAGTAATTGTCCATAGGACTGGCGACCGTAATTTTCCCCAAATCTCAAATATCTAATTACCGCTAGTTAATTGTTAACGTAATGGCCGCACATTTACTTTCTTTATTAACTTTACCCCTTTTCAAAATTAATTTCCACCTGTTTCACTAGCATTTTTCCTTTCATTTAGATGTAACCCTTTCCTCCCTCTTTACCGACAGATTAACTTCGGTGACGATTGCTTTTCCCAAATTTCCATTAGGTACACGCGGTTTAATTTTTCACTGTCATTAAGGTCGATAAGTGTGGAGGAGGTTACACACCGGCTGAGATCATAAGATTATGTTACATGAAGTTGCCAATTTCCTACCATCAAACGCTCGTCGGCCGTTGTGGATGTGATGTAGAAGGGTTCAAAGGTATCCTAAGACAGCAGCAGGTGCGAGAAAAACGCAGCTAGAGAGACGTGCAAGGTGAAAGAAGGGAGAATAATGGAGGAATAATAGAGGCCATACTTGGCAAAACTGTAAATCGTCCACCTCACCAAAACATGGACCAGAGAGATCGTAGTGGGAATATTGGACGGTGGAGGAATTATGGCAGAGAATATAGGCAACAAAATGACCATAACTGGGAGCCGCAAAATAATGGCGCATCTTGGGGCGTCAATAGAGAAACTCGTCAACGGTCTGACCAAGGATGGGGTGGAATGAACAACAACAGGAATCGGGAACAATCGATTGAATTTGGACCACCTAACCCTTAGACAGTGCGCCAAAATAACATGGAAAATGAACAATGACTAGGCCAGACGACGGGCACCAGAGAAAATGCACCCGTAAACCGTCTCTAAAGTAATAATATAAATATTATAGAATGTGATGACATGAGGAAGATATTACTTGATGAAAAGGAATCGTTACCCAAACAGGAAATCTATCCAGTGGATAAACTACAAATTGGAGGAATTGTGCGTACAGCTGTAACAGATAGCAGAAGCGAACCCTCAGCTATTTCAGATAAGCCCTGTTCGCTAAATGCAAGGATTCAGTTAATCCACCTATGCTCACAGTACAAAAAACAAAGGTAAGAGGTGCGTTAGTTGGAAAGGGTATGGAAATATCGCAACAAACACGTCTAGACTTTGATCGCCAAGGACAGCTTATGACTGCAAATCTGTTCATAATGGCGAAACTAACAGCTGACATAATAATCGGTGTAGATTATCTTTCAACACAGAAAGCTATCATCGATCTAGGAAGAGAGGAGTTAACGTTAGGGAAAGAGAATAAAATAAAAATCAGGTCTGATGAGAATTCAATAAAAGCTCAAATTCCGGTGAGCTGTTTAAAACTACAATTCACTGGCCAACATGCAGTTCATAGGGAAGAGTGCAAAAAGATACTGACAATAGAGCAGAGTTCAAGTCAGAACGTGAATATATTAATGAAATTAACAGTAGGATTGATGTGAAACTCGAGAATCTGGATAACATAGATAATAAGGATAGAAAAGGGTTGGAGCTTGCACTTAAAAAATGGCTCTGAGCACTATTCGACTTAACTTCTGAGGTCATCAGTCGCCTAGAACTTAGAACTAATTAAACCTAACTAACCTAAGGACATCACACACATCCATGCCCGAGGCATGATTCTAACCTGCGACCGTAGCGGTCGCTCGGTTCCAGACTGCAGCGCCTAGAACCGCACGGCCACTCCGGCCGGCTTTGCACTTAAAAATAACGCAGAGATCTTCGTACGCGAAACCGGATGCAGTAAGGGGTATCGATATAAATTTGAAGTAAAGAAACATAGAACATTTTGGGTAACCCCTTATGCCATCCCATGGTCATACCGGGAAAGGGTTCTTAGTGAACTACGAAGAATGGAGGACGAAGGTGTAATTGAGGCCAGTAGACAAAGTGTAATTCGACCGGTGTTAGACTCACGGCAAATAAATACCATAATTGTGCCAGAGACAGATCGCCGTGAAAAGCTTGAGGAGCTCCTTCAGAGATTTCATGGGGTTTCGGTGTTTTCCTCACTTGATTTGCGATCTAGCTTTTGGCAGATAGAACTCGATCCTGAATGCCGAAAAGGTTCCCTTTTCGATTGAATATATCTTCAGCTGCATTTATCAGGGGTTTTAGCAAAATATTGAGTGAAGAGTTAAAAGAGAAGCTCAGGTGCTATGTAGACGATATGTTGATAGCAGAAAAGACCTGGGAGAGACATAACAAACTCTTGGAGGAAGTGTTAAGCAGTTTGAAAAGATATGGGGTGACCGCAAACATTGAGAAGTCTTGTTTAGGGAACAGTGATAACAGGAGAAGGGATTAGTCCCGCCCCAGAGAACATGGCAGCAATTGCAAAGTTTACCAGTTCTACAACCAGAAAACAACTAAGAGGGTTTCTAGGAACAATAAATTTCTATAAGAAGTCTACCTATGTGGAAACATTAGCAAGTCCCCGACTCTGCCAATTAACGGGAAAAGGAACACTCTGGGTGTGAGATGAGTGTGCAGACCGAGAATTCAATAATTTGAAGGCGCCACTCGTCAATTATCCTATTTTATCACATCCTGACTTATCACAGGATTTTTGTATGGCCACTGACAGCACGGAGACCAGTCTGGGAGTTATGGTGTTTCAGGAGTTTGAACAAGATGGCAAATTAGTACACAGAACAATCGCCTTTGGTAGCAGGGTACTGTCCAAAAGTGAAAAAAAGTACTCTGGTACCGAACCTGAAGCCCTTGCAATAGTATGGGGATTTAAGAAATTCAGATACTTTCTGTTCGGTAGAAAAACAAAAATCTATAGGGACCATAGGGCCCTAGAATTTCTCCTAACCGCCAAACTTCTGCATCGAAGACTAGCGAGATGGGTAGCTGTGCTTCAGGAATATCAGTTTTCAACGGTCTATGTACCTGGTCCGACAAACGTCATCGCTGACGCCCTGTCCCGCTCATCTATTGGTATAACAGAAGAGACTGCTGAAGCATTAGAGCAAGAGCACTTTTCGTTGTCCAGCCTCAAAGACCTGGCATTTGACTTCGTTACTGGAATGATGCGGAATATCCAGGATGAGCAGGACAAGGACCCAGATTTAGCCAAAATAAAAGAAAAATGGAAGGATCGGACGCAGGCCTGCATAAGACAGCACTACCTCTTGAGAAAAGGGGTTCTGTTTTGTAGGGCAAACGCTAATTATTCGTGTGCATACCGAATGAGTTAATAAATAAGCATATATGGTTTACACACCTAAGTTACGCACGTTTCGGTCTACGAAAATGTTCTATGAAAATGAGGAGTGTCTTCTACTTTGAAAACATGGAGAAACGCATACGGGAAGTACTAGCCATCTGCAAAAACGGCCAAAAGGCGTAATCCATAACTGTAGGAGCCCAGGCTCCTTTATACCCAATTATTCCTGAGCAGCGACGGATTTAATGGGACCATTACCCAAGACACCGGGGGGCCATCAGTATATATCGGTAGTGTTGGAGCTGACATCCAAGTTTGTGACGTTGACATCACTAAAGGGGCGACTGGTGCAACTGTAAGTAGAGCCTTGTGTAGAAACTTCATAAACCAAGTGGGAAGTGTAGAATGTATTATCTCAGATAATGGACCTCAATATAAATCTGAGGTATCGAACAGAACACTAAGAAGGTACAAGATAAAGCCCATATTTATTAGTAGGTTTCATCCGAGTTCGAACCCGTAGCGAGGACGATGAAAGATTTGAGTAATTTATGTAGATTATACTGTGGAAGGAATCATGCTGACTGGGGTGTATTTGTTAAAGATTTTCAGGATGTGATGTACGAGTTCCCCCACAGTACTACACTGATGGCACCTGTGATGGTTCTGAAGAACAGGGACCCTCCAGATAAAATTAAAGTCATAGTGGAGGAGGCTTTGCACAATATTCTGGTAGCTGGAGAAAAGCGAAAGGTGCGTGCAGACGAAAAGGCGCACGTACGGGAATTTGTAGTTGGACAAAACGTCTTAGTTAAGTCTTATAGCTTGTCCAACAAACAAATGAAGCTGTGTCAAAAGTTCTTCAAGAGATACAGCAGCCCTGTACGTATAAGAAGGTTGTAAGATGGCTATAATTTCACCCCTTACAAGAACTCAAACACGTACTTTGCCATGAGCTACAACCACAATTAGATATCATTTGATAGGTTGTACATCGGCATATATGAATATTTAAAGGAGACTGACATTCTTCCGTACGCCTCGTAAATGATTGTTAACGCTTGTTGCATGAAACGTGACGGAGTGTCTTTATTAACAGAACGGCGTAATGAATGATTGCCTGTACTAGTAGAGGTTGAAACGCCAGTGGAGATGATAGGAGCACAATAGGGTGACGGCCGGCCGCTGTTGTAGCAGGGTCGGAAGGATCACTGGGAACTCTGCAAATCTTGGACGCAGGCTGGGTTATTTCCAAGGATTTTTACTCAGAAGCGTACCATTGTACGAGTATAGGTTTTTCCTCGCAAACATTCCGCGCTGGACGACAAAAGACTAAAATATGGTTGGTCGGCGCTCGGAAGAATCTGTAGAGAGGGAGAATATTCCGTGGTTTCGGGAATATGATTCGTTTTCGGAATTACGAGGGTGGGGAGCCGAGCCTCGCTGGGAAGCCAGCGATGGAGAGACGAGGTCTTCCATTGTGAGAGCCCGTGTGTGACGGTCTCTCGGTATCAGCTTTATTGGTACAGACGGACTTGCTGTCTTTACTCTCAGGAGAATTTATAGTTAGAACAGTTAGGCACTGTACTGTTGTAAACATATACGATTCTGGACTTCACCTCCCGGTTGGAAGTCGTCGTTGAGTACGCAGCATTCAGTAATTGAGAGCACTTCTTCTGCCTATACTTACGTTGAGGCATCAGAACTTCGTCCTTGTGGCTGGGAGTTCGGGTTTCTCGTCTGCAGAACACACAGAGGGGAGAAGACAGTATTAGAGCATATTAGTCAGAGGACCACCTCCTACCGTCCTAGTGCTTGAAAGAGTTTATTTGTGGCTGGAGTTCTTCCATCGTCGCAGACGAGTACGAGAACCATCACTTCGACGAAGCCGACGCAGCACACACAGTGATATCACAAATTGCTTCGGCTTATTAGGGCTATAAAAGCTAAACAGCTGTGATCACGTTAGTTTATTTCCACTGAGGTTCCACACCACCGTAGATAATCTTTGAAAGTAGTGTCTTCTAGTGTTTGGCACGTAGATGATGTCAGTCATTTCGCTTTATTGATATCAGATCGCGCAGTCATAATAAGGGGCAGAGTTGGGCAATTGATTAACAATTTTAGTCAGGAAGTATAGACAATTGTACTTAAATGGTTGATTTTAATCTATAATAAAAATATATTGAACAACAACGTTTATTATTTAGTAGTATTAGCTGCCTTCATCATACATTTATGTTCAGATTGTAATTTATGTATAAAAAGAGAATAAAGAGATCCCGATATCTGCTTCAGGTGGTAGTCAGACAGGGCCAAATCATCATTTTACCTTTTATTATTTTTTGTTGCGCACATTCATTTACACCCGCCTGGAGGAGCATCTTAGAAGGTCTTGCAGTCCATTGGAGAGTTTATGGCAGTCCGTTTAGGCATGAATTCCAAATGCATCACACCTTGGACGTTCCACAACAATGTGAGCATTGTAACGTATCTAAAACAAATAAAGCCCATGTTCGTCTGTGAAAATGGACTAGATAAGCAACCTGAGGTATCAGTGATCGGAATCTAACCTGAATAACACTGCGTGGGTGTTGTATGAGTGTCATAAGCCCTCAACAGATCGTTACATGAAAAACTTGAAACTAACATTTAGATAAGCTAATTGAGTGTGTATTTGAATATGAAGAACTACAGGAACAATTGAACCTGTAAGAATGAATACCTTAACTATCTGACTGCGTATTTAAATAAGAATTGTCAAGTGATACAGGATCTGGCTTGTGCAAAGGAATTTACTGGATTAGAGTACACGACATGTTGTGGTGTGTCAGTGTCTCTATTTTGACTCTAAGTTTTATATTCACCTCTTTAGATGAGTGTCTTTTTTCAAGTGGTTTACAGCAATTTGCAGCAGCAGCAGCTAAAGCTTATTGTTACTCAGAATGAATATAATAAAAAGGAGTTTGCTCGGGTCCTGTTAACTACTAAATAACTTGTAAGAAGGGATTTGATAAAATAAGTCTGTTTAAAACCTTTAGAAATCATCAAGTATTAATAATGGCGAATGGCTGACAATGACCTCATAATCGTCAATAATGGCTGAGTGCCAGATTAACAAATTATTTCAATTACAAAGTTACATTAACATTTAATAATCACAGCATATTTATGAATTAGGTGTGGAGAATCATTATTATTATTTGGAGGGTAAGGAGGCTTTATCTAACTGACAAGCAAAATATGGGATTAATGCAAACCCGGACTAACAATCACGAACCTAACCCAACAATTGCACTTTACGCTGTGCTTGCGAATTTTACCTTGATTCCATCTGTAAGCGTAGTTGAGCCATCTAAATCTCTCCTGGCCATATAAATGAAATCAGGCCTTGAGTGTGGTGAGATCTTCCATCACCGATGTGAGGGCAGCTTGGCACCTCTTCTGTCTCCGAGCTCTCGACCGACATTGCTGAAATTTTACTGTCACAGACAGACCTCGTCTCACAACCATACTTAGAATCACGCTCCCATGTTTCGCCCTCACATTGTTACTATCGATATCAGAGTGCTCATTTATTTCGATAAAGAATCGCAGAATTTCACACGATGCAAAAAATAGCCTCAAGCTGGCTATATTGTTTTCGATACTCAATGTAATACTTAATCAATGTAATGGAGAGTTCTGACACACTCTTTACAGCATGTCTTTGCCTGCTGATGGCATGGTCTTCAGCCGTTTTGGCGTCGCTGATCCTTTGTGGCCGCACTCCACTGACGCTCTCTTCACTTCGAGGCCAAAGTACTGAACGCAGGTTTCGTCACCTGCGACAATGTTGTTAAGGAAGCTCTCACCCTCATTCTCACAGTTATTGACGGAGGTCCAATCTTCTCTGTACCATATCAGAAGCGAGCATTCGAGGCACCCAACATGCATTCAGTTTTCTGTAGTGCGTCTCACAGGTGGCCGTAAGCTGTCTTCCACCTCAAGCTTTGTCACACACGTTGGCGTCAGCACCACTGTTTTCTTCGTTACGAACACGAGCAACCGACCGTCTCTCGTTACTGATGTCGACACAATCATCACTGTACACAGCTTTCACTCTTCTATACCGGTTTCAATTGGAGGCACGTTTTTAAGCATAGAAACTCAAACGTATCACGCTCTTTCTCACGTACTGACATTGTAACGACACACACTGAAAGTTACATGATACAGTTTGGAGCCCTCTAGTGGCACATGGTTACAGCTTGCTTCAGCCAAGTCGGAGGGTCAGTAGAATAATACATATGACATACAATACTTGAAACGGTACTGAGAATAGAATAAAAATTTCGGATAATACCCTCACATATTCGTTACTGTTCACGTTTTCCCATGTCTGCCCAAATCGCTTTACAGTTTACACGATTCGCGAAACTGTTCATTTCATTCTGTACACGAGCGATATTCTCTGTCCGATTTTGTACTTGGTCTCTGATCACGCAATTTGGGTGCATAGGTCCTGAGAAATCAGTACCCAGAACAACCACCTCTGGTCGAAATAACGGCCTTGATACGCCTGGGCATTGAGTCAAGCAGAGCTTGGATGGCGTGTACAGTAGCTTCAACACGATACCACATTTCATCAAATGTAGTCACTGGCGTATTGTGACGAGCCAGTTGCTCGGCCACCATTGACCAGACGTTTTCATTTGGTGAGAGATCTGGAGAATGTGCTGGCCAGGGCAGCAGTCGAACATTTTCTGTATCCAGAAAGGCCCGTACGGGACCTGCAACATGCGGTCGTGCATTATCCTGCTGAAATGTAGGGTTTCGCAGGGATCGAATGAAGGGTAGAACCACGGGTCGTAACACATCTGAAATGTAACGTCCACTGTTCAAAGTCCCCTCTATGTGAACAAGAGGTGACCGAGCCGTGTAACCAATGGCACCCTATACCATCACGCCGGGTGATACGCCAGTATGGCGATGACAAACACACGTTTCCAATGTGCGTCCACCGCATTTTCGCCAAACGCATGCGACCATCATGATGCTGTAAACAGAACCTGGATTCATCCGAAAAAATGACGTTTCGCCATTCGTGCACCCAGGTTCGTCGTTGAGTACACCATCGCAGGCGCTGCTGTCTGTGATGCAGCGGCAAGGGTAACCGCAGCCATGGTCTCCGAGCTGATAGTCCACGCTGCTGCAAACGTCGTCGAACTGTTCGTATAGATGGTTGCAAACGTCCCCATCTCTTGACTCAGGGATCGAGACGTGGCTGCACGATCCGTTACAGCCATGCGGATGAGATGCCTGTCGTCTCGACTGCTAGTGATACGAAGCCGTTGGGATCCAACAGGGCGTTCCGTATTACCCTCCTGAACCCACCGATTCCATATTCTGCTAACAGTCATTGGATCTAGACCAACACGAGCAGCAATGTCGCGATACGATAAACCGCAATCGCGATGGCCTACAATCCGACGTTTACCATTGTCGGAAACGTGATGGTACGCATTTCTCCTCCCTATACGAGGCATCACAACAACGTTTCACCAGGCAACGGCGGTCAACTGCTGTTTGTGTATGAGAAATCGGTTGGAAACTTTCCTCATGTCAGCACGTTGCAAGTGTCGCCACCGGCGCCAACCGTGTGTGAATGCTCTGAAAAGATAATCATTTGCATATAACAGCATCCTCTTCCTGTCGGTTAAATTTCGCGTCTGTAGCACGTCAGCATCGTTGTGTAGCAATTTTAATGGCCAGTACTGTAGAAATCTCAGCTCGGTCAGTGTACTGTTTTTTCATACAGTACATCGTGTACGCGATACTACCACCATCTGTACAAATGCATATCGCTGTCCGATGACTTGTGACACCCATTGTGAATGAGGTGATCATCACTTATCTTGCCCCATTCCGTCCACTTGTCCTTGACTCTCTTACCTCGTTTTCGGAACGCCGCGGTCATCGGGTGTATTCTTCGACTGGCGGCCGCTTTGCATGAAACGTTAACCGGGTGGCAATTGGCCCCGGGCAGAGCGCGGCTTGTAATTCTGTTTGTGCAGCTCGCGGCTATAAGTAGCTCTGTTCGAGAGCGGCCGCGGTGGGATTCTTGACACGCGGCAGGCCGCGCAATACGCGCCGCATTAATTACAGGACCACACGCCGCAGAACGGTCACTCCAGGCCGCGCCGTGCTAGCCGGCCGACGGTTGCGCGGCGCTGAATGTTTCAGCCGACATCACAAGGTGACAAGCCTGCGGGCCGGTAATTTGTTTCCCACGGAACCGGCGACAGCGCCGTGAATATTTCGTGGCCGCTCGGCCGTTGCGACTCAAATATTTAGCGTCCGCCGAAGAGGTGAACAAATAATGGAAGACTCCGAAGCGACAACGCGACTCATAAATAATTCCCTCCCCCCTCCATCCCTCCCCCCACTGGCACTGCCCCTCGGTCCTCTTGCCCACACCCGTACACCGACCACATCAGCTTTCCTGCCCGTCTGCCGAGTCGCCGATAGTGAAGAGACTTGTTGTCGATAAATCGTTCATTCGGCTCTCCCTCGTCAGTCTTTGCTACTCCCTCTCTCGCATTAAAACGTATTTGACAGAGATTACTGGATGGCACAACAGAGTTTATCTTGCCGCCTTTGCCACTGCAGACTGGCCTCTGCATTTTGTGGAGGGCAAGGAAAACTCTAACGAATCTTTTACACTCTTAACCAATTTCTGCAAATAAATTCTTTGTCGAACGGTGAAGATCCGAACGGTGTTCATTTTTGCAGTGTATATTGGGTTCCACGGTAGTGTGAGTTCCCCGTGTCAGACGCTAGCTCTCTGTCCTCAGCCAATGGCCTTGCTGCAGTGGTAACACCTGTTCCCGTCAGATCACCGAAGCTTGGCTACCACTCGGATGGGTCACCGGCCAGGTCTGCCGAGTGCTGTTGGCGAGAGCAGTGCACTCCAGCCCTTGTGACGCCAACTGAGGAGCTACTTGAAGGGGAAGAAGTAGCAGCTCTGGTCACGAAAACTGAGAACGGTCAGGGGTGAGGTGCGCTGACCACGTGCCCCTTCATAGCCACAACAAATCACTCTTATCGGCTGAGGATGACACGGCGATCGGTCGGCGTCACTGGCCTGTTTGGTAAGAGTTAACTTGAGTTACTCTGTTCTCAACATGTCGCCACTGACAGAGATATGGAATATGCACTAACTGATCAAAAGTATCTGGACACCTATTACTGGACATTAATTTAGGGTGTGTCCACCTTTCGCTTTAATGATGGCGTAAACTCTGCTGGGCACACTTTCAGTGTGGTGTCTGAATGTCTGTGGATGAATGGTAGCACGTTTTACCTTAAAATCCATAACCAGAGAACGCAGTAATGTTGGATGCTAAGGTCTGCAGCGACGTCGACCTCCTAACTCATCCCTAACATGTTCCATTGGCTTCAGATTGGGACTCTGGGCAGCCCAGTCCATTTCAGGAATGTTGCTGTCCGCAAACAGTTGCCCCACCAACGCACCCTTCTACATCTACATCTACACTACGCAAGCCACCCAAAGGTGTGTGGCGGAGGGCACTTTACGTGCCACTGTCATTACCTCACTTTCCTGTTCCACTCGCGTATGGTCCGCGGGAAGAACGACTGCCGGAAAATCTCCGTGCGCGCTCGAATCTCTCTAATTTTACATTCGTGATCTCCTCGGGAGGTATAAGTAGGGGGAAGCAATATCTACATCTATACTCCGCGAGCCACCTTACGGTGTGTGGCGATACCTCATCCAGAAACGCACCCTCTCGAAACCTGGACAGCAAGCTACACCGCGATGCAGAGCGCCTCTCTTGCAGAGTCTGCCACCTGAGTTTGCTAAACATCTCCGTAACGCTATCACGCTTACCAAATAACCCTGTGACGAGACGCATCGCTCTTCTTTGGATCCTCTCTAAAACTGGTTCAAATGGCTCTGAGCACTATGGGACTCAACTGCTGTGGTCATAAGTCCCCTAGAACTTAGAACTACTTAAACCTAACTAACCTAAGGACATCACATACATCCATGCCCGAGGCAGGATTCCAACCTGCGACCGTAGCGGTCGTGCGGTTCCAGACTGTAGCGCCTTTAACCGCTCGGCCACTCCGGCCGGCGGATCCTCTCTATCTCCTCTGTCAACCCGCCCTGGTACGGATTCCACACTGATGAGCAATACTCAAGTATAGGTCGAACGAGTGTTTTCTAAGCCACCTCCTTTGTTGATGGACTACATTTCCTAAGGACTCTCCCAATGAATCTCAACCTGACACCCGCCTTACCAACAATTAATTTTAAATGTTCATTCCACTTCAAATCGTTCCGTACGCATACTCCCAGATATTTTACAGAAGTAACTGCTACCAGTGTTTGTTCCGCTATCATATAATCATACAATAAAACATCCTTCTTTCTATGTATTCGAATACATTACATTTGTATATGTTAAGGGTCAGTTGCCACTCCCTGCACCAAGTGCCTATCCGCTGCAGATCTTCCTGCATTTCGCTGCAATTTTCTAATGCTGCAACTTCTCTGTATTCTACAGTATCATCCGCGAAAAGCCGTATGGAACTTCCGACACTAACTACTAGGTCATCCATATACAGGGTGAGTCACCTAACGTTACCGCTGGATATATTTCGTAAACCACATCAAATACTGACGAATCGATTCCACAGACCGAACGTGAGGAGACGGGCTAGTGTAATTGGTTAATACAAACCATAAAAAAATGCACGGAACTATATTTTTTAACACAAACCTACGTTTTTTTAAATGGAACCCCGTTAGTTTTGTTAGCACATCTGAACATATAAACAAATACGTAATCAGTGCCGTTTGTTGCATTGTAAAATGTTAATTACATCCGGAGATATTGTATCCTAAAGTTGACGCTTGAGTACCACTCCTCCGCTGTTCGATCGTGTGTATCGGAGAGCACCGAATTACGTAGGGATCCAAAGGGAACGGTGATGGACCTTAGGTACAGAAGAGACTGGAACAGCACATTACGTCCACATGCTAACACCTTTTTTATTGGTCTTTTTCACTGACGCACACGTACATTACCATGAGGGGTGAGGTACACGTACACACGTGGTTTCCGTTTTCAATTTCGGAGTGGAATAGAGTGTGTCCCGACATGTCAGGCCAATAGATGTTCAATGTGGTGGCCATCATTTGCTGCACAGAATTGCAATCTCTGGCGTAATGAATGTCGTACACGCCGCAGTACATCTGGTAATCTGTGTAGAATCGAACTGGTATCCCGTCAGGTCCAGTGGACAGGGTGTATTGTTATGCTTATAGAAACAATCGCCACCTCTGAACTGGTCCTGCAGTGTACACAGTACAACACGCTGTAAAAGATGTTCGTATCTTTTCGTGTTTAACGTTTTCTTAAGAGGTCACCACGGACTAACCATGAAAAACACCCGAATACGGTAAGACTGCCTTCTCCGTATTATACTACTGTTTACACTATACGCGACGGCAGGTAAAGCAGTGCGGTGTTTAGTGGGTCAAATCCGCTAGCGCGGTCGCACCTCCAGCGTGAATTATGACGGGGCGCTGAATAGTACTGCCTCCAAATAGCTAATATGAAAACTCTTAAAGCTTCTTAAATAAAACGAACTCTATTGACATTCTACATCTTTATGCTTCGTGTCAACTTACTTATTTCTCAACATAGTCACCCTGGCGACGAACGCATTTCCCCCAACGAGAGACCAGTTTCTCGATACGGTCACTGTACGATGTCTTACTTTCTCGACGGAGCCACAGCCTCACCTTTGGTTGAACCGCTTCGTCCCTATCGAAGTGAAGTCCTCGAATGTCTTTCTTTAGTTTTCTAAACACATGAAAATCGGATGGGTCCAAGTCGGGAATGAATGCTGGCTGATCGATGGCAACCAACCGACGTTATCGGGTGTTTGCAGATGTCTCGTGTGTCGTCTGCCATTATCGTGCTGAAAGAGAGGGTGCTCTATATGAGGACGAACTCTTCGAATTCGTGTTTTCAGTTTTCTGGGGGTCTCGCAGTACCTCGCAGGTGGTACTTTTAGGCATGCATTCCAAATGCACCACACATTAACCACTGAAGGATCCCGTAAGCGAGAATAGCCTGCTGATCGTATGTTATAGAACTTTCTTGTCGTCGGTGATCCTCTGCATTGGAACTCCGTTGATAATCTCTTGTTTTCCTTCATTACGAGCACGAACGACACATCGTCGGATAGTAGTGCTGTCGATACACTCCACACTGTTCACAGCTATCATTGTTCACTGCATTTCATTTGGGAGCATGTTTTCTGCGGCTAGACCCTGATTACAGCGCGCTGTTTCCCACACGCCGACACAGTCACGTTACACAAAGCCACGTTACACGCTACAGTTCGAAGCCCTCAGGGGCAGAGGGCTGCAACTTGCGCCAGCGAAGAAGGAAATCCGACCGAGTTCAAATGTTCAAATGTGTGTGAAATCTTATGGGACTTAACTGCTAAGATCATCAGTCCCTAATCTTACACACTACTTAACTTAAATTATCCTAAGGACAAACACACATTCCCATGCCCGAGGGAGGATTCGAACCTCCGCCGGGACCAGCCACACAGTCCGTGACTGCAGCGCCTGAGACCGCTCGGCCGACCGACTAATACGCCTGATACGTAATGCATCAGTCAATATTGAGAACAGTATAAAACAGTCGGAGGCGTTACTTTTCAGCACGCGCTGCATTATAACTGGCGACCAAGACGGGGGAAGCCTGTAGCCCCCCCCCCCCCCCCTCCATCGCTATTCATATATTCTTCTTCTTCTTGTTCTTCCTTCGCAGATTCGGTGATTTCACCTGTTCCGGTCAACAAGATCGAGCCTCACTTCCGTGGTCTTCCCCTTTCTCAAGTCATTTTAGGTCTGCACTCAAGGTTTTGTTTTGAAAGCCTGTTTTCACGCTTTCTATCTACATATGCCGAACATCTCTATGTGTTTAAATCTGTTTTGTTGTCCATTGAATCAACTTCTGATTCATGTATAATGCCCATTTGTGACATGTATAATGCCCATTTGTGTTCTTTGGCGCATCGTTCAGCACTACGGAGAAATCGTATTTCCGCAGCCTCAGTCGGGCTCATAGCCATTGCTGATACAGTCACTTTCAGAAACTTTATTTGTGTCCCTTTCGTATCTCTTTTTGTACTGCATTACTTATTTTTCGTATTTTTTTTTTTTTTTTTTTTTTTTTTTTGGTCATCGGTCTTCTGAGTGGTTTGATGCGGCCCGCCACGAATTCCTCTCCTGTGCTAAACACTTCATCTCAGAGCAGCACTTGCAACCTACGTCCTCAATTATTTGCTGGATATATTCCTATCTCCGTCTTCCTCCACATTTTTTGCCCTCTACAGCATCCTCTAGTACCATGGAAGTCATTTCCTCATGTCTTATCAGATGTCCTATTATCCTGTACCTTCTCCTTGTCAGTGTTTGCCACATATTTCTTTCCTCTCCGATTCCGCGTAGAACCTCCTCATCCCTTACCTTATCAGTCCACCTAATTTTCAACATTCGACTCTAGCACCACATCTCAAATAATTCGATTCTCTTGTGTTGAGGTTTTCCCACAGTCCATGTTTCGCTACCATACAATGATGTACTCCAGGCGTACATTCTCAGAAATTTCTTCCTCAAATTAAGACCGATGTTTGATATTAGTAGACTTCTCTCGGCCAGGAACGCCCTTTTTGCCAGTGCTAGTTTGCTTTTGATTTCCTCCTTGCTCTGTCCGTCATTGGTTATTTTACTGCCTAGGTAGCAAAATTCCTTAACTTCATCTACTTCGTGACAATCAATACTGATGTTAAGTTTCTCACTGTTCTCATTACCTTCGTCTTTTTTGCTTTACTTTCAGTCCATACTGTGTACTCATTAGACTGTTCATTCCGTTCAGAAGATCATGTAATTCTTCTTCACTTTCACTCACGATAGCAATGTCATCAGCGAATCGTATCACTGATATCTTTCACCTTGAATTTTAATTCCACTTCTCAACCTTTCTTTGTTTTCCATCATTACTTCTTCTATGTACAGACTGAACGGTAGGGGCGAAAGGCTACATCCTTGTCTTACAGCCTTTTTAATACGAGCAAAAAAATGGTTCAAATGGCTCTGAGCACTATGGGACTTAACATCTGTGGTCATCAGTCCCCTAGAACTTAGAACTACTTAAACGTAACTAACCTAAGGACATCACACACATCCATGCCCGAGGCAGGATTCGAACCTGCGACCGTAGCAGTCACGCTAATACGAGCACTTCGTTCTTGGTCGTCCACTCTTATTACTCCCTCTTGGCTATTGTACATATTGTTTATGACCCGTCTCTCCCTATAGCTTACCCATCCTTTTTTCAGAATTTCAAACGTCTTGCACCATTTTTTACTGTCGAACGCTTTTTCCAGGTCGATAAATCCTATGAAAGTGTGTTGATTTTTCTTTAGTCTTCCTTCCATTAATAACCGCAACGACAGAATTGCCTCTCTAGTGCCCTTTTCCTAAAACCAAATTGATCGTCATCTAGCGAATCCTCAATTTTCTCTTCCATTCTTCTGTATATTATTCTTGTAAGCAACTCGGATGCATGAGCTGTTAAGCTGATTGTGCGATAATTCTCGCACTTGCCAGCTCTTGCCGTCTTCGGAATTGTGTGGATGATGCTTTTCCGAAAGTCAGATGGTATGTCTCCAGACTCATATATTCTACACACCAACGTGAATAGTCGTTTTGTTGCCACTTCCCCCAATGATTTTAGAAATTCTGGTGAAATGTTATCTATCCCTCCTGCCTTATTTGACCGTAAGTCCTCCAAAGCTCTTTTAAATTCCGATTCTAATACTGGATCTCCTGTCTCTTCTAAATCGACTCCTGTTTCTTCTTCTATCTCATCAGACAAATCTTCCCTCTCATAGAGGGTTTCAGTGTACTCTTTCCACATATCAGCTTTCTCCTCTGCATTTAACAGTGCAATTCCCGTTGCTCTCTTAATGTTACCACTGTTGCTTTTAATGTCACCAAAGGTTGTTTTGACTTTCCTGTATGCTGAGGCTGTCCTTCCAACAATCGTGTCTTTTTCGATGTCTTCACATTTTTCCTGCATCCACTTCTTCCTAGCTTCCCTATTCTTCCTATTTATTTTATTCCTCAGCGACTTGTATTTCTGTATTCCTGATTTTCCCGGAACATGTTTGTACTTCCTCCTTTCATCAATCAACTGAAGTATTTCTTCTGTTACCCATGGTTTCTTCGCAGCTACCTTCTTTGTACCTATGTTTTCCTTCCCAACTTCTGTGATGGCCCATTTTAGACATGTCCATTCCTCTTCAACTGTACTGCCTACTGAGCTATTCCTTATTGCTGTATCTATAGTCTTAGGGAACTTCAAACGTATCTCGTCATTCCTACTTCTTTGCGCATTGATTCTTCCTGACTAATGTCTTAAACTTCAGCCTGTTCTTCATCACTACTATATTGTGATCTGAGTCTATATCTGCTCCTGGGTACGCTTTACAATCCACTATCTGATTTCGGAATCTCTGTCGGACCATGATGTAGTCTAGCTGAAATCTTCCCCTATCACCCGCCCTTTTTCAAGTATACCTCCTCCTCTTGTAGACCTTATATATGGAGAAAGAATCCCAGTAAAGGCTCTCATTTATAAATGCATTGGAAGAAGAAACGTAGCAAGATCGTACAAGAGAACTAGTACCGTAAGAGGCAATATGCCTAGTACATGAAGGGAAAAAAGGAAAAATAATAATTCTAGTATCTTCGGACATGAGTTGTTCTTATGTTAAATTCATTGGCAATACTAATGCATCCAATGAAAAATGCTCCCGTTTTAGATGCTTGAAAATGGCCTAAGGCCGTGATTGTACAATAGTACATTAAATGGCGAACGTCAGCTGAAGGTATCACAAAATCGCAGATGTGGAGCCTGTCACAATTTAAGGATATAGTATAATTACATATTGTACGACAGTTACAGCCCATCTAATGACTGTATCTGGCACTCGGCTATTCTGTGTGACAAACAAACGAAAAATACAGCAAACAAGCAGTTTTCTCGACTATGGCACGTGACGCGGCTGTGCGAACTCGTACGGCCGGGTGAACAGTATGTCAGCCGTCAAGGCCGGAAGTTACACCGGGCCACTCCCGAGGAGAAGACGGGAAGTACCACAACCCGATTTCCCAGCAACTTCGCCCAGTGGAAGAGGCGTTAAAGTAGGTGGACACGTTTCTCGGCTTATCCCAGCTTCTGAGGAAATGACAGCCAACGATTTCCAGTTAATTTATGTGTCATTTAGAGAGCGACAAACTACAACATATGTGGTGCCTCAGTTACTAACACCGCTGTTTCACACTTGTGCGCCCTGTATTGGAAATCCGCTTATTACTTTTGTTTATCTACCAATGTCAAGAAAAAAAAATTGTTCAAATGGCTCTGAGCACTATGGGACTTAAATTCTAAAGTCATCAGTCCCCTAGAACTTAGAACTACTTAAACCTAACTAACCTAAGGACATCACACTGCCCGACGCAAGATTCGAACCTGCGACCGTAGCGGTCGTACGGCTACCAATGTCCATAGAAGATTACTCCACTAATGTTTTCCAACGTCTAACGAAATGACGCAGTCTTTATTCGCCTACTAACTGCATGTCTGGTGAATGAATTAAAAAACCGAAATGAAAGTAAAAAACAATTATAGCCAACACGTTGAATCTTCAGCTTTGTTATCAACGTTTCTTTCCCAAGTGAGTTTCGTACGAAGATATGTCATTGTGGAAAACCTGCTTTCGCGCAATGCTCGTGATGTGTCGGAATGTCTATGTTTAGAATGCTTCTACGATGGCATCGTCCAACGGTATGCAACACATCTTCCTGAAGAATAAACACAAGAATAAAATATAAGAATTGATCCCCTAACTTGATAAGAAACATTTTGTAACAGCCTTCTAGGGAAATGGGTACGTGGATGAAAAAAATAAATAAAGTCAAATAAATAAAAAGAGGAGTGAGATTTCGAACAAGAGGGGCAGCAGTGAAAAGACTCGACGTAATTTCCGCTGACATTATTGCGCGCTAAATGGCGTCTAAGTTACGTCAAAAACTTTGACGCCGAGCGGGATTAGCCGAGCGGCCTGGGGCGCTACAGCCATGGACTGTGCGGCTGGTCCCCGCGGAGGTTCGAGTCCTCCCTCGGGCATGGGTGTGTGTGTGTGTTTGTCCTTAGGATAATTTAGGTTAAGTAGTGTGTAAGCTTAGGGACTGATGACTTTAGCAGTTAATTGCCATTAGATTTCACACACAGTCGAACATTCGAAAAACTTCGACCGCCGTTTTCTCAGAAACGGTCGGGCATCAACGGGCGATCCGAGACAAGTGTTCACTAATTTTGATTCCTCTTCCACTGAGCGAAGTTTCTGACACATCGGTTTATGGCTGTTGTTGTGTCTTCCTCGTAAGATACTGCATGGTGTTGAGCATTGCACTCCTAAACCCATCGAATCCATGAGTCGTGGAATGACGACCAAAGCGAGCAGAAATATCGCGTGAAGATAAGCTACAATATTGTCAGGCCAAGATCCCGCCACTGTCGAATGTCGACCCGTGCTGGTCGACCTTTGCCTTTTTTACACGACGTGTTACAACATGTTCTCACAAACAACCAGCAGTCAAATGCATTTTATGAATCAAAAACACGCTATGTCAGATTTTTTTTTTCCTTCGCTATACACAGAATGCAGATGGCGTTGTGTGATCGCACTGAACTGCACATCCGTGCAGGTATACCACTTCACGCTTGTTGGACGCCGCCTTCGTGGCATTTGCAATTCCAATGGCGAGCAGTTTACAGTATATGATGCAAACTCTGCGGACACCTACTACTACACCGCAATGAAGGGTGTGTCCAGCCTTCATCCTTATGACAGCCTGCTGGCGACACTTTAAATGACGCATCTGAATGTCTGCCGAACGATGACAACCCATTCTTCCTCAGGGGCCAAAACCACAGGAGGTGGTGACTTCGGACGTTGAGATCCGGCGGGAAGTCGAGGATCTAATTCGTCCAAAAATTGGTCCGTTGGATTCAGGTTGGGGCTTTGGGCAAACTAGTCCGTTTGAGGAATGTTACTGTCCACAGACCAATGCTTCACAGATGATACTTTATGATAGAGTGCATCGTCGTACTAAAACACTCACGCTCATAAATTAAGGATTATGGTCATACATGATGAAACAACGCTCTGGTGGGCGGTTTGCGGGTTTGAATCACCTCGGGGTATGACCATGCGGTGCTTCTGACCTGCGGTCGTCGCACGATAGCGCTGGCAGCAGTCCACATATGCAGAGGTGTGTTGGTGCATGTCAGGGTACGGTGCAGCAAGTAAGTGTGCAGCCGTTTTCAGACGTGCTAATGCTGACTGTGTATTGAAAATGGCTCAAAGAACATACACTGATGACGTTATGAGGGGTAGAATACTAGGCCGACTGGAGGCTGGTCAAACACAGCAGGTCGTAGCAAGGGCCCTCCGTGTGCCACAGAGTGTGATCTCACGATTATGGCAACGATTCCAGCAGACAGGAAACGTGTCCAGGCGCTACAGTACGGGACGTCCACAGTGGACAACACCACAAGAAGACCGATATCTCACCATCGGTGCCCGCAGACGGTCAGCAGGTAACCTTGCTCGGGACCTTACGGCAGTCACTGGAACAGTTGTCTCCAGACACACAGTCTACAGACGACTGAACAGACATGGTTTATTCGCCCGGAGATCTGCAAGGTGCATTCCACTGACCCCTGGTCACAGGACAGCCCGTAAAGCCTGGTGTCAAGAACACGGTACATGGTCATTGGAACAGTGGTCCGAGGTTATGTTCACAGATGAGTCCAGGTATACTGTGAACGGTGATTCTCACTGGGTTTTCATCTGGCGTGAACCAGGAAGCAGATACCAATGTCCTTGAAAGGGACCTGTATGCAGGTCGTGGTTTGATGGTGTGAGGTGGGATTATGATTAGTGCACATACACCCCTGCATGTCTTTGACGGAGGAACTATAACAAGTCAGGTGTATCGGGTCGTCATTTTGCACCAGTATGTGTTCAAAACTGCGTCCGGCCGTTCAGATTTAGGTTTCCCGTGCTGTCCCTAAATCGCTCCAGCCAAATGCTGGGATGGTTCCTTTGAAATGGCACGACCGGTTTCCTTCGCCATGCTTAACACACTCCGAGCTTGTGCTCCGCCTCTCATGCCCTCGATGTCGCTTGAGCGTTAAACCCAATCTTTCTCCCTTCTTTTCCTCTCTATTTCACTGTTGACACTACACTCGATGGCAGGTATAGTTTCCCAGGCATTCACCAACGCTAAACCCTTCCACCTGGTTGCCACAGGACAGAACGTAAGTCGTCACTCCAAATCATTCATTTCTGGTTACCTGCTGTCCACCACCTCAAACTATGTTTTGCACTGAGCACAGAAAGTTGTGGCTTAAGTGTTGCCCCACTGTTGTATCCAATTCTTTTTCACTCCCTAAGCAGCAACGGCGGCTCGTAGGTACACAAGCTGGGTGTTCACAAATTTTGAAATTCAGATTAATATGAGAGTGTGAAATTAATATTGAGAGGCACCCACATGTCTTGCTCATACTGTGGCATCAAGCAGTCAGGCCTGCAAGATGAGTGGTCTGCCAAGCGAGTGCATTCATTCTTAATTTATCGAGTAACATGAACTCTCGTACTCACAATTTAAGTTACAAGTTATCCTCCTATATGATTAATACGCAACGGAAACACGCATCTGACTATCAATAATTTACAGAACTCTGACTGTACACTACGCACTGGCAATACCACATTTTCTTTTTTTTTGTCTTTTATTTAACGGCTTTTGTCAACACGTGGCCACCGCACTGAATATGAATGGCGCACACATTATAAATTCGGGACATTATGACAACACACAATTCGAAGGAATAGTCTACCAATCTTTTTCTTTTCACTATCTTATTTATTCCAATAAATTCTCTAACCTAAACACACAAATTCTACAACCTACAACAATAACACATGAGAAATTCCGCCCAGTGGGCATGGCTTTACAATAGTGAATCTCTATATTATGGTCTCGTAATTATTTTTAACGCTACAGTGCACTTTCGGGATAGGATGGTGGATCTTTTATTATACCTCACACTTCGACTCTCACAATCATCATCACGAAACTTTCCTCCAGATCGAGCGGTACCGAAGGAACAAGCATAACCCACTAATCTTTTGAAACTACCTTGCTACTCTCCCATGCAAACCACACATACCCAAATTACATGACATACACCACACTACAACATGAAACACTACACAGAGGATAGTCACAACATTATCACTTTCAGGTTTCCCACTTCAATTAGTATTTACCCCAGTTTCACATGACACTGCCCCACTTTGTAATTCTACTTTCCTACTATGAACTCTGGAGATATATGCACGTCTTCCTGTGCAATGCAAGCCAAATGGCGTTGCTGGATAGACGGCCGACTCACCTTGCTTCTCTCTCAGAGTTTGAATCAAGCGCCACACGGAATCATATCACGCAAAGTATTATTAAGAACATCACACACGCGAGTCCTCAACTGATACCATGGACGAGTACTTCTCTTTATCCTTTGTCTCATACACAGATTGAGACTCACACAGTACTCACCACGTGGAAGTACTCGTCTCTAATTTCAAGTCCTGCACACGCCATTTCTTAAATATTTCAACTTATGGTACACACGCTATTTCTTAAATATTTCAACTTATTGTACACACGCTAGTAATTCAGGTTAACTTAAGCACACGGAAGTATTTCAACTTATTGCTACACGTGGTTTCATTGTGACCGTTGGTCACTTCTGAAGATTACTACAATCCCTTTAATATTACCTGCCTGACATTTAATTCTCCCCACAAAAGTTCCTGAAATAGAGAAATTAATATTTCAAATTACTCTTAAATATTCCACATGCATACCATGTCTCCACTCTTTCATCATTACGAAGCACAACTAAAACAGGTCTTAACAGCACAAGATCCAGCGGCAGAGTGCTGAAACATGGTCGTTCTCGAGGTCCTCTCTCATCTCTGTCGAGGTGGGGGAAGCACCTTGCTATCGTATTGGTCAGCCACATTTCAGGCGCTGAAAGCTCTGGTAAATTTCATCTCTTTGGTCCCACCAAAGGTGGCCAAAGGATCGTCTCAAAGATGATCATATATTCACATTCACTATCTGCGGTTAGCAGACGACCATGCGTTCATTCATTTCACAGATCTCACCAAACTGGATGTAGGGATTTACTTTGTGGGAGTGCACATGTGATCAATTAAATAAATAAATTGTCATTCTTTCCCACACTGGTATCCGGCTTCGCTGTATTAATTGAAATTGAGTTATTTTACAAAAATATGTGTTGTTCTGACAAAAATAATGAAGTATGTTGTACCTATTTTCAATGTCGGGCGGTACTGTACCCTTTCAATATACTCTGCTGTATAACATTTATGCTTATCAACATATTAATACAACCTCAGCAGATGCCAATAACAATCATATGCATAACTTGCTGTTGTTGTGTAGCCGCGTGGTCTGAAGCGCCCTGTCACGGTTCGCGGGGCTCTCCCCGTCGGAGGTTCGAGTCCTCCCTCGGCCATGGGTGGGTGTCTTGTCCTTAGCGCAAGTTAGTTTAAGTTAGATTAAGTAGTGTGTAAGCCTAGAGACGGATGACTTCAGCACTTTGGTCGCACAAGAACTTACCACAAATTTCCAAATTTCCATAACGTGTGTGAAAAAAGGAAGAATTTTTTTGTCGAATTTTGTTGTTTTGTACATAATTAAGAACGGTTTATGGGAAGAACGAAATAATGTTTAAGCTATCGCTACTCTCCCTTTCGCATTTCTGTGTAAGTGGGAGCTTTCCTGCTTTTTTATTTTTTCGGACAAATGTATAAAATCCCTAATTCATGTAATAGTTAACGAACTAAATTCTGGACTGAAGATCAGTCATTCTTACGTTGCATCCACACAACAACTTACGCTTATTATACACTTCTTTGTTAAATGTTCGCTTGTAGTCACGCTTATTTGATTTCGTCACTTCTTCAGACAACGGATCTGGTCTGGAATGCCTTCTTTCTTTGCGGCTAACTTTTCCTGGTAATTTTCTTTGTGTTATCGTATAATACAGGTTCAACAGAATTCATATTGACAATCCACAGGAAAGCACAGTAGACAACCAACTGCAAACACGAAGTGCCATTTGCGGAAATGACCCCACCCCCCTCTCCCCCATATTTAAAGGAATAAAACCAGTGAGATAGCTTCTTGTGAATGCTCAGATATATGTACAATGTGTGCCTTTAGTACAGATAAACGTGACCCACCATAAGATAAACGGATGTCAGAAGCATGAATAAATGCTACATTCTCACAGTGGACGATGATGTGCTTTATGGCTTTCAGCCCCTCGAATGGATTAGGATAAAATGCAAAACTTAGTGTACTATATCTCATTCAGAATCCCACAAAATAGGTTTTTCTGTCAGTATAACTACAACATATATTGACGTCTGATCTAATTTTACTATATAGTGAATGAAATCGCATATCTGTGGAGTGTGCTGCGGCCTAGCGGAATTTATGCAAGCGAACAAAGGTAAAAGTCTGCTGCAGTGTGTCACCATCTGGCATCATTGATGTAAACTTGTAGTTGAGTGGTAAGCGCTAGCAGTGCTGGCAGTCTATCAAATCCCTATGTATTTGGCCCGTAAGGCAATTACGCCACGCCAGTTGCTTATGCGCTGAAGCTCTTTAAAACGTGCACAAGCGGAGGTGAGCTCGCGACCCCGATGCTAAATTTCACCTAGTCTGGACGAGCAGTATGTGGCACAGCGCGGTAGATTTATTGCCGTGCATATCAGATTACCGCATCAACGTTATGTTTAACAGCGTCCACAGAAAAATAACCAAGAAATAGTCAAGATGTCAAAAGTTACGGTGTTCACATGCTCTTGTGCTTTTTCACAGCCACCACCACTGCTAGATACGGTCATTATGCCCGTGCGACTGCCGGTTGCAGTGTGAAATTTAGGAGTGATTCATTCCGCTGATTTCATGTGATTTTTATACATCCTCCGTCCGCAATCCAGGACGGTCCCCGTCCGTCAGTGCATGAGACTTGCACGACATGGTTTATCTGCGGTTGTTCGCCGCTTTTCCTCTCTGCCGTTACTTTGGCAACAGTCGCTGTTGGCAGCTTTAGAAGGTCGAAGTACCTCTGATGGATTTGTAAAGCAGGAATATCTAACGACTAGTCCGTATTCAAAGTCACTCAGCTCTCCAGAGTGACCCAAGTTTCTGCACTGACAACACAACTCCCTTTACACTGGCGTCTGCCTCTCGTAACACTTAGCGGTTCAATTCCGCATTACATAGGAGTGTCAGTGTACCTTTATCAGATACCGTACGTTCTCAGTTACGGAGCGCTAAGAGAATACCTCCCGTTGGCACTGCGCGCGATAGCCGGTCTGCAAGTTTCAAACCAGAGAGATTAATACTGGCACCTTCCACTCTAAAGAAGCGTTGTGGGACTTACACCGTCGGCACATGGACCGTGCTTCCGAAAATCGAGCACTGAGCGTGCTGAGTTTCTGACGTCGTTGCATGGGAAAAGCACATTAGGTGGTCTTTCTAAACGTGCAGCGCAATATCTAGCATGTCAGATATTCTGTACGTGCGTTTGAATGCTGTCCAGTGAGATGACAGAACTCCAGCCACGTCACACGCAGGCCATATCCTTTCAGTACAAAGTCGTGAGGCGCCATGTCGGCTTTCAAGTTCAAAAATGGCTCTGAGCACTATGGGACTTAACATTAGAGGTCATCAGTCGCCTAGAACTTAGACCCTCTTAAACCTAACTAACCTAAGGACATCACACCAATCCATGTCCGAGGCAGGAATCGAACCTGCGTCCGTAGCGGTCGCGCGGTTCCAGACTGAAGCGCCAAGAATCTCTCGGCCACCACGGCCGGCTTCGGAAAGTAAGGAGTGAACGGTTGCGAAATGGAAACAACAGTGAAAATCCGATGAAGTTTTGTGCAAGTGTGTTGGGCAATGTCTCTAGTATGCCCGTCGATCGCGTTACGTCGTTCATTTTAGTTCTGAGCACACAGGGATCACATAAAGATACCTGGAACAGTAGTGTCTCCCGCCAAGTACGAGAACCCGGTGAGAAAGTTCGCCTGAAGCTATGCAGCCAACATTACATAGCTGTCGTGCGCTTTCTTCTTCAAGACAAGTCTCAGCCGCATTCTGCAGGGGCAATGAAGGTGCTCCTGCATCGTTCTCAATTGGAAATGTTTGATTACCCACAATGCAGCACGTAATTGTCTCCTCTGAGTTTCATTTCTGCTCACATGAACTGCTGGCTATGAAGACAACATTTTGGCACAGACAACGAGCTGTAGACCAGCGTAGAGAAATGGCGGAAAGCACTGGCGGCTGCCTTCTATAACGAGGGTATTGGGAAGTTGGTACAACGCTACGACAGATGTCTAAGTCGGATCGGCGACTATGGAGATATGTAGCTGGAAATTGTAGCTAACTGTTGAAAATAAAACAGTTTTGGTTTTGACTGTGGTTTACATTTCGCGACCTATCGTTCCTTACTTTCCAAATAGCCTCCCGTTTTGAGAGTGTGGCATTTGAAGGCCTACGGCAGATTGAAGAGGACCCATCAAAAACGCATTGTTCTTTCTTCAATTTGTCACGTTTAAATTTCAGTTACAAACGAAGCTACGGTGAAAGCTTTCAGAAGATGTAACATGCTACGTATAGTTTTCAAGTTCTTGTGATTCGTTTAGCACAGTGATCAATTACTTTTCTCCTTTTTTACTAACCTTCGCGTTTGTAATAGGTTCCGATATTTTCTCATTAGTTTAATATAAGTATAAACTATAATATTCGATGTTACGTAAAGATAAGTCCGCTCTTTTTTAAGGAGCGACCTTGTTCGATTGGCTAAGCTTACAGTACTTGCAGTAGGATATTTGCCCCTCTCTTCTTTTGAGTATTGTATTTCGTGCGTTATAAAAATTCTGCAAATAAATAGGAACGGTGTTCAAGTAAGAATGATCGTATGGTTTTACCGAAAAGCGAGAATGATGATAACATTTAAGTCATTTGGAAAAGTATTGCAAAGCTGTATCATACTATTAGTAATGGAACTTTTATAAACCGACGATGCCCTTATTGAGTGGACATTGTACTTTACTTTTTGCCTTACAACATCTTCAAGGATGTAATATACGTAATTACGTAAATAAAAACTTCAAGATCTTTGAAGACATTATAAGGCAGACAGTAATATATGTAAATAAAAACTTCAGTATCTTTGAAGATATTATAAGGCAAAAAGTACAGACAGAAGCTTTTGGCAATGTTGCCTGGAATACTCCTTTCAAATTCTGAAGGTGGCAGGGGTAAAATACAGGGAGCGAAAGGCTATTTACATTTTTTACAGAAACTAGATTGCAGTTATAAGAGTCGAGGGGCATGAAAGGGAGGAAGCAGTGGTTGGGAAGGGAGTGAGACAGGGTTGTAGCCTGTCCCCGATGTTATTCAATCTGTATATTGAGCAAGCAGTGAAGGAAATAAGAGAAAAATGCGGAGTAAGTATTAAAATCCATGGAGAACAGATAAAAACTTTGAGGTTCGCCGATGACATTGTAATTCTCTCAGAGACAGCAAAGGACTTGGAAGAGCAGTTGAACGTAATGGACAGTGTCTTGAAAGGAGGATATAAGATGAACATCAACAAAAGCAAAACGAGGATAATGGTATGTAGTCGAATTAAGTCGGGTGATGCTGAGGGAATTAGATTAGGAAATGAGACACTTAAAGTAGTAAAGGAGTTTTGCTATTTGGGGAGCAAAATAACTGATGATGGTCGAAGTAGAGGGGATACAAAATATAGACTGGCAATGGCAAGGAAAGCGTTTCTGAAGAAGAGAAATTTGTTAACATCGAGTATAGATTTAAGTGTCAGGAAGTCGTTTTTGAAAGTATTTGTATGGAGTGTAGCCATGTATGGAAGTGAAACGTGGACGATTAATAGTTTGGACAAGAAGAGAATAGATGCTTTCGAAATGTGGTGCTACAGAAGAATGCTGAAGATTAGATTGGTAGACCACATAACTAATGACGAGGTATTGAATAGAATTGGGGAGAAGAGAAATTTGTGGCACAACTTGACTAGAAGAAGGGATCGGTTGGTAGGACATGTTCTAAGGCATCAAGGGATCACCAATGTAGTATTGGAGGTCAGCGTGGAGGGTAAAAATCATAGAGGGAGACCAAGAGATGAGTACACCAAGCAGATTCAGAACGATGTAGGTTGCAGTAGGTACTGGGAGATGAAGATGATGTGTTGGCAAATGTGCCAACACCTTGTAGATAGAGGAGGCCGAAATGCACGCTGTCTAACGCAGACGGGCGTGAATTCTGGAACAGGATAAGTAGTGAATTCTAATAAGAAAAGTATGCAGCTCCTCGAATACTTAACTTTTATCTATCCTTGTTGGTTTACAACGTTCTTGATGAGACATTTCATACGATAACTATCAAACTATGTAAGGCTAATGGCGTCATGCTAGGTCGTAGCCATGGACTTAGCTGAAGGCTATTCTAACTGTCTCTCGGCAAATGAGAGAAAGGCTTCGTCAGTGTAGTCGCTAGCAAAGTCGTCGTACAACTGGGGCGAGTGCTATTCCGTAACTCGAGACCTGCCTTGTGGTGGCGCTCGGTCTGCGATCACACAGTGGCGACACGCGGGTCCGACATGTACTAAATGGACCGCGGCCGATTTAAGCTACCACCTAGCAAGTGTGGTGTCTGGCGGTGACACCACAGAAGAATCTTGCACAGGATAGATTAGCATGGAGAGCTGCATCAAACCAGTCTCTGGACTGAAGACCACAACAACAATATTACACACAGAACTACGTGACCAACATGTGAACTAGCGAGAAAATGTCCTTTTGGAATTTTACGCCAGTCCATTTATTAAACAGTGTGATTTGCGAGCCAGGTACAGCTGACAACGGCCGCCGGAGCGCGTTGCGATGGCGTATACCGCGGGGTGTGCGCTGCGCGGTCTGGGGCACCTTGTGGCTGCCCGTGCGGCTGCCCCCGTCCGAGTTTCGAGTCCTCTCTCGGGCATGGGTGTGTGTGTGTTGACCGTAGCGTAAGTTAGTTTAAGTTAGATTAAGTAGTGTGTAATCTTAGGGACCGATGAACTCAGAAGTTGGGTCCCGTAAGACCTTACCACAAAAAAATACTACGTTGTCGCCCACGTACCGTATGCACAAGTCGCGTCGTATCTGAGCCTTCAATAACATGTTGAACTCGACACGCTCAACGTTGACTTTCAGACTCGTTCGTGTGCCGACGCCTAAAAAAATACTACGTTGTCGCCCACGTACCGTATGCACAAGTCGCGTCGTATCTGAGCCTTCAATAACATGTTGAACTCGACACGCTCAACGTTGTCTTTCAGACTCGTTCGTGTGCCGACGCCTGAGTATGATATCTGTACTTTCCGCGAGGCTCGGGAATCGAATGCACAGGATGACGCGGCCATGGTGGTTCTGCAGGATGGTCCAGGAGGCTTCAGTCAGATTGTAAAAATGCCCGTATAACGAAGGGAGAGCTACCCACCTCCTTATACCGTGCTGTTCCTATATATACCGTGTATTGCTCAGGGCAGATTAGCATAAAGAGCGATAGCAGCAATCGACACTGCACATACAAGTTCCAACTTCTAAGAAAAGCAAAATAAGCAGCAGTGAAAGCAGTCAAAGATTAGGCCTTAGGCTTGTTCTGCGTGGACGACTTTGCCTACAAGGCAGTACGGGGACCCACCTATGGTCGTGGGACGTCTGATGAACATGTCGCCAATGCCCGCAGCCGTTGTTCCCGGTGGATGAATCCTGGTGATGCCGCTGTTTTTTTATTCGAGTACATCTCCTTCTACATCTACATAATACTCCACAAACCCTGTTCCACTCGCAAATAGAGGGAAAAACAACTATCTGTATGTCTCCGTACGAACCCTAATTTCTCGCATCTTACCTTCGTGATCCCTTACGTGAAATTTACCTTGGCGGCAGTAGAATCTTTCTCCCGTCAGCTTCAAATGCCAGTTCTCTACATTTTCTTTCTATAGTGTTCCTCGAAAAGAAAGTCGCCTTCCCTTCAGGGATTGCCACTTTGGTTCTCGAAGTGTCTCCAAACACTTGCGTGTTGTTCGAGCGTACGAGGAACAAACCTAGCAGGCTCTCCTCTGAATTGCTTCGATGTTTTCTTTCAGTCTGACCTAGTGGGGATGCCAAACACTCGAGCGGTACTCAAAGATGGGTCCAACTAGCGTCCTGTATGCGGTCTCCTCTACCCATTAACCACACTTCCCTAAAATTCTCCCAATAAAGCGAACTCGACCACTCGCCTTCCCTGCTACAAGCCTAACATGCTCGTTACATTTCATACTGCTTTGGAAGATTATGCCTAGATATATAATTCGTGTTACTGTGTCAAGCAGCGAAATACTAATGATGTATTCAAAGATTAAAGGTTGGTTTTTTCTACTCATCCACATTACCTTACATTTTTTCCACATTTAGAGTTATCTGTCATTCATCACACCAACTAGGAATTTCGTAGAAGTAATCTTATATCCTCCTGCAGTCACTTAACGCTCGAGCGAAGTGGCGCAGTTGTTAACAGATTGGGCTTGCATTCGAGAGGGCGATGGTTCAAACCCGTGTCCCGCCATCCAAATTTAGGATTTCTGTGTTTTCCCCAAATCGCTTCATGCAAATGTCGGGATGTTTCCATTGAAACGAACACTCGCCGTCGAGGACAATGCACTGGGTTCTGTTGCTCAAGGAGTCTTAGAGCCACTCAGCCGGCCGGTGTGGCCGAGCGGTTCTATGCGCTTCAGTCTGGAACCGCGCGACCGCTACGGTCGCAGGTTCGAATCCTGCCTTGGGCATGGGTGTGTAGGTTAGGTAGGTTTAACTAGTTCTAAGTTCTAGGGGACTGATGACCTCAGATGTTAAGTCCCATACTGCTCACAGTCATTTCAACTATTTGAAGAGCCAGTCATACATCTGGAATCCCATTCCATATGCTCGTACCTTCGCTTACAGTCTGCAGTGGAGCACGGTGTCAAACGCTTTTCAGAAATCAAGAAATATGGTACCTGGCTGCTACCCTTCATTCGTAGTTTTCAGGATATGATGTGATACAAGGGCATGCTAGGCTTTCCACGAGAGATGGGTCCTAAAACTATGCTGATTAAGCAGCTCCTCATTTGGCCTCAAGAGGCTGCGTGGATTCTGTTCCAGAGAACCCTATCTGAGAAAAATTTAGTGGAGGTACCGCCAATCGAACTCACGTCCTCCTGCACTGCAAGTAGCGACGCCTACCATTCTTCTGTGGAGCCAGTCTCTAACTCACGTGGTTTAACAGTGTGCAACTGGTGTGTGAAGTAAGGCGAAATGTTTCGTATTTAAACTGATTAAATGATAACTTAGGTCTTGGTTTGGTGCCACCCGTATGTGTTATATCCTAGGTGCTGCATCACTCTTCTCTAATCGTTAGTCGAGAATTCTGAAACGTGTGGTGACAGTAGTGCCGTCGAAAACTGTCATTTGTGAATTCCCTGAACCTGCTGTCGAGGTCAGCTCGGATCGCTACGAAATCCTAGTCGGCCATACCTCTCTGGGGAAAGTTTCCGCAAAAGTAGTTGCTCGGGTAAGTTTTGGAGCGAGGGTGTAACAAGCCTCTTGCGAAACAGAGGCCAGTGGTGTGGGAACGGCCCACCGCGGAGGTTTGCGAAGACATCTGCAGGGTGAGGCGGGCCTTAGCGAGGGCGAGGCGAACGCATTTCCATAATCGCCGGAGCGGCGTCTCGCACACGACTGCTCGCCCCTCTCTGTCCAAACTCCCCCCACCTCCCTCCCCCTACCCTCTCTGGCTCCTTGCGCGCGTACCCAGGGCCATATATCGAGACATCTTAAGGCGATAAGACGCCCAAATGATTTTAAATTTAAAGTTGTCCGCTCGTGAAAGCGGGAGGAAGCGCGCTGGGGAATAAAATATGAGGAGAAAAGGAGGGAGGATAAAGCGAAGAGGGAAAAGGCGAAAAAAGAAGAAAAAGAAGAAAAGAAATACATATAAGGCGCGTCCTGCGGAAGAGAAAGACTCTTAGGGTGTCTTCCTCCCCCCACACCTATCCAGACCCCTCCCTCCTCCCGCTTGCCGTCTTCTCTCGTCTCCTTATAACTTCTTTCCACCATTTCAGCTCCAATTTCCTTTCAAATTCCTTTTTATTTCTGCTTCATCGGGCAAGAGCTCCGCCGGGAAGCCCTCGGCAGCAGAAAAGATTCCGGCGCGAGCCAGCGTCTTCGCCATTCATTTATTTCCATCTTTTCTCTGCCCTCCTTTTCTTTTCTTTTTCCCCCGCGACTCCTCCGCGGCGCTTTTCTTCCGGCGCCCCCCCCCCCCCCCCCACTGCCGCTGGACTGGAGCTCCCGCCGTCCCAGACCACCCCCTTCCCACCCCCTCTCTCAATCCCGTGCTACCCCTGCCCCGGGCGACCGCTCTCCACATTTTTCGCGTCTCAGCAAATTTTTGCGGGCGCCGGGAAACTGGATTAATTCCTGCGGCGTCGCGTGATTTGCATATCTCGCCGCTGGAGCACACCCCTAGCGCAGGGGCGGCCTTGTACGGGATGGCGTGGCGCGAAGCGACGCGGGGATCCTTAATTTGTGCACTGCGTGCAATACGTTTGCCGCATGCGCACCTACCGTGCCGCACTTACGTCGCGACGACGTCCTGTGTATCCCGTAGTCTGTTATCTCCTCTCGTTCTCTTGCCCCTCAGCACTACGTTTCGCCTGATGCACCTCTCGATTCCTGTTCCTACCCAGATACCCTCTCTGTTGCGGCATAGCTATTTGTAACACCTCTTGATGGGGATATAAAGCGCAGGAGGGAATTACAGACGAGAACTTTTAGAAAACTTCGTTGCCTGCATCGTAAGTTTGTTACTTAGATAACCAGTTTCAGCCAGTTCAATAGCCATCTTCTGATCCATAATCCCAGAGCTTGCTACGTATTAGTACTCTACATAACGTTAACGGAGTACTAATATGTTGCAAGTTCTGAGATTATGGCTCTGAAGACGGCCATTGAACTGGCTGAAACTGGCTATCTAAGTAACAAAATTTGCGACATAGGCAATAAACTTTCCTGGAAATATAGAAGATCGGCTGCTGCTTCCACTGACGAGGTCGTTTAAGGGGAGGTTTACCATCTTTGGCCCGAAAAAAGCACGTTCTTTGAGAATTTTTTTCTCAGGATGTGCTATAGATATCAATGTCAAATTTAGGTAAAATGTTTATCGATATTTTCTCTACAAACTGGAATTTTTTCGACCGGAAATGTCGAAGAGCAAAGGCTGAAGTATCGTCGGAACGAAACAAAATTTCGATGTAGACCTCAACGCGCGGTTTGTCACAGGTCAGCCGGCTCGTCTGAAATCAAAATTGAGTTGACGTTAGCGAAGTATATAAGATTCTTTAGGAGTTGTACCTCGCTTAAGTCATTCGGACCATAAGAAACAAAATGTGGCCATTTGAAAAAATAGGGTTTTTTCATCGTTATTTCGCCCTCGTCGGCCAAGTACAAATATTTATAGTTGATGGATCGGAATTAAACTGCTACACAATTTAGTTAGCTTCGTCGGAAACAAAGAATCGTGCCAATCGGTTTAGTAGATAAAAAAAAGCCATTTCGAGAAAAACGGGTTTGACGTTTTGACTACATATAAATGCAGTATTATGCAACTTACGTTCAATCTGCTATTCCGGGTCCATAAATTAGTCCTTCCTCTTCCTCATAGAGGGCGTTCTGCTCGATCTGGGCCATCCTGCGCTGCTCCAGAGCCGCTCGTACGGCCGGTGACAAGCGGTTTTCGGCCGCTCGAATCCGGTGGTCGTCCGAATGCTTGGCGAACTGCGCCGAATAGAGTCCCAGGGTGGCGTTCATCGTTGTCATGGTCTTCAGAATTGCTGAATACCCTTCGCTGAAGCTGCTCACTGCCAGCAAAGTCGCAATCTCCGTAGTCCTCGCATCAGACTGCAAATGCTTGGGGGCTAACTTCCAACACGCGTTCAAACTTTCATTTGAATTTTGTGTGTTTCCTCCCAAGCACCGGTACAATAAAACCGTTTCAGAGATGGATTCTAAACACTTTAATGGATCAAAAAAAGCAGTTTAAAAAATCGATTTTTTGAACCAAAAGACAATATACCTCCCCTTAATCGTAGGAAATTATACAGTAGATTCGTCACCACTCATGGTGAGATTAATTTGATGAAAAACTGAGGTACGATAGAGCAAAGACGTACGTGTAAGTCTGTTACTCCCTCCTCCAGTTTTACAGTTACAGAAAAATCTAAATGCTACCCGAGCTGACCATAAAGCCCAACGGTACTGACGGCCGCCGTGTCATTGTCAGCCCACAGGCGGCACTGGATGCGGATATGGAGGGGCATGTGGTCAGCACACCGGTCTCCCGGCTGTATGTCAGTTTACGAGACCGGAGCCTCTACTTCTCAGTCCAGTAGTTCCTCAGTTTGCCTCATAAGGGCTGAGTGCAGCCTACCTGCCAACAGCACTCAGCAGACCGGATGGTCACCCATTGTAACGCTAGTCCAGCCCGACAGCGCCTAACTTCGGTGATCTGGCGGCAACCGGTGTTACCACTCCGGCAAGGCCGTTGGCTTACAGGTGCACAAAAACGTTGAAACATAAAAAAAACAACACTTTACCGTGCCTAATACAGCATAGGAAACCCGTTGGTATTCAAAACCGCTTCTCGCTGTTACGTGTTGGCCAGATACAGGTGCTGTATGGTTTTCACGGCAGTTTTACAGTAGACCGTTATTCCTACAAAATGCTGGCTGGTTCAGGTGACACTTATGGACGCGAATAGCTGCCACGCAGTCTTCTTGTTGCGTATGACGTCATACGCATCGGTAAGGAGAGGTGGGCTACAGAGTGGTGCAGCAAATTTCGCTTTAGGAAGGATGGACGGAAGCAGAAATGATTAGCGGACAATTTAACAGCCGCGCGGGATTAGCCGAGCGGTCTTAGACGTTGCAGTCATGGACTGTGCGGCTGGTCCCGGTGGAGATTCGAGTCCTCCCTCGGGCATGGGTGTGTGTGTTTGTCCTTAGGATAGTTTTGGTTAAATAGTGTGTAAGCTTAGGGACTGATGACCTTAGAAGTTAAGTCCCATAAGATATCACACATATTTGAACATTTTTTGAACAATTTAACACAAATAATGCAGCAAGAAACAGTGTCCACCTATTACAATGTCAACTAGGATAAGGCTCACTGTACCAAGCATGAGCGATGATACCATAGCGATGAGGCACCAAGTAAAAGTCGGCTAAGTGGGTGCAGCCAGTCGTTCTACACTCATGCCTATAAATTAAGGATAATGCTGATACATGGTGAAACAACGCTCTGGTGGGCCGTTTGCGGGTTTAAATCACCTGGGGGTATAGCCATGAGGTGCATTTCACCTGCGGTCATCACACGGTGGCACTGGCAGTAGTCCACATACGCAGACGTGTGTTCATGCATGTCAGAGTACGGTGCAGTGAGAAAATGTGCAGACGTTTTTAGACTAGCTAATGGTGACTGTGTATTGAAAATGGCTCAAAGAACACATACTGATGATGTTCTGAGTGGTAGAATACTAGGGAGACTGGAGGATGGTGAGCCGCGCGGGATTAGCCCAGCGGTCTAAGGCGCTGCAGTCATCAACTGTGCGGCTGGTCCTGGTGGAGGTTCGAGTCCTCCCTCGGGCATGGGTGGGTGTGTTTGTCCTTAGGATGATTTAGGTTAAGTAGTGTGTAAGCTTAGGCACTGATGACGGTAGCAGTTAAGTCCCATAAGATTTCACACACATTTGAACATTTTTGAGGATGGTGAAACACAGCAGGTCGTAGCATGGGCCGTCCGTGTGCCACAAAATGTGATCTCAAGATTATTGCAACGATTCTAGCAGACACGAAAACGTGTCCAGGCGCTACACAACGGGACGTCCACAGTGTACAACACAGACCGATATCTCACCATCAGTGTCCGCAGATGGCCACGGAGTACTGCAGGTAGCCTTGCGCAGGGCCTTATGGCAGCCAGTGGAACAGACGACTGAACACCCATGGCTTATTCAGCTGCAGACCTACAAGGTGCATTCCACTGAGCCGGCCGAAGTGGCCGTGCGGTTATAGGCGCTGCAATCTGGAACCGCGAGACCGCTACGGTCGCAGGTTCGAATCCTGCCTCGGGAATGGTTGTGTGTGATGTCCTTAGGTTCGTTAGGTTTAACTAGTTCTAAGTTCTAGGGGACTAATGACCTCAGCAGTTGAGTCCCATAGTGCTCTGAGCCATTTTTTGCATTCCACTGACCCCTGGCCACAGGAGAGCCCGTAAAGCCTGGTGTCAAGAAGACAGTACATGGTCATTGGAACAGTGGTCCCAGGTTATGTTCACGGACGAGTCCAGGTATAGTCTGGACAGTGATTCTAGCCGGATTTTCACCTGGCGTGAACCAGGAACCAGATACCAACCCCTTAATATCCTCGAAAGGGACCTGTTTGGAGGTCGTGGTTTGATGGTGTGGGGTGGGATTATGACTGGAGCACGTACACCCCTTCATGTCTTTGACAGACGAGCTGGAACAGGTCTGGTGTATCAGGACGTCATTTTGCACCAGTATGTCTGCCTTTTCAGGGGTGCAGTGGGTCCCACCTTCCTCCTGACAGATAATAACGCACAGCCCCACCGAGCTGCCATCGTGGAGGAGTACCTTGAAATAGAAGATATAAGGCGAATGCAGTGGCCTACCTGTTCTCCAGACCTAAACCCCATCGAGCACGTCTGGGATGCTCTCGGTCGACATATCGCTGCACGTCTTCCAACCCCTAGGACACTTCAGGAGCTCCGACAGGCACTGACGCAAGAATGGGAGGCTATACCCCAGCAACTGCTCGACCACCTGATCCACAGTATGCCAACCCATTGTGTGGCCTGTGTACCTATGCATGGTGATTATATCCCATACTGATGTCGGGGTACATGCGCAGGAAACAGTGTCATTTTGTAGCACATGTGTTTCGGGACGGTTTTCTCAACTTATCACCAATACCGTGGAGTTACAGATCCGCTCTTGTGTGTTCCCTATGTGCCTATGCTATTAGTGCCAGTTTTGTGAAGTGCCACCACATTCTACAATTATCCTGAACTTATGAGCATAAGTGTGTATCGTGTCAGCAGACGCCGCCCGTAGTACGGAGCGACTGGAGGAGTGCACACTGTTGGGTCCACCAGATCCTACATGATTGTTATCGGCGTCACAGACAAACTTGCTATTCCATTGCTGTGACGCCTGTTGGGTGGTATCGATGTGTGAAACCACTTTTCTTTCCAAAGTACACCACAAATCCCAATTAACACTGGGATCTGAAGACTATGGTGGCCAGGGGAGATGAGGCAATTCGTCACAAAACCGGTCGTGGACGCTGCGAGCAGTCTGAACAGGGCCCCATCGTCTTAGAACGGAGAATCACCGTAGGGAAAGGAACATTGTACCATGAGATGGAGATGATCAACCAAAATGGTCACATCCAATCAAAAGAGGTTCTTGCATTGCTCCACAGTCCAGGTTTATAGCTTCGACAGCATGGTCTCCTGTGACGGGCATTTTCATCATTGAGTGGGTTTGGATTTCCAGCTAGCCCTGCAATTGTCAACTCATGAAGCTCTATTCGTCTTTTTCTATGCTGACAGGGTTCGCAAGTGCAGTGTTCAGTTTTTTAGCGACTTTTGCTGCTCTCGTCGTCTTTGTTTTGCGTCACAATACTCTACAATGACCGTCTGTCATCGTTACTCAACACACTCTTTCGTCCGAGTTGTGACTTAGCGGATGATGTTTTTCCGCTTTCCGTGTACACGATATAAATCATCGTTGGGGTGACTCTTGAAACACAAAACATTTCTACTACCGCGGTTTGGAAAGCTTCCATCGTACGAGCACTAACAATTATCCCATGTTCGAATTCACGTAGCTCCGACAATCAGCACTCGCAGTTACACAGGACACTGGTCTGACGGTGAGTGGCACTTGTAAAATATGGAGGGCTTTGCACAGGCGCTGTTCTTGGTCAAACACAACAGCGAAACTTGCAAGCTAGGTTAGCATCTACACTTACACTGAGGTCAGAAAAGTCTTGGCATAGCGTAGCGCACATATAAATACGGCGGTGGTATCGCGTACACAAGATGTTAAGCGGCACTGCATTTACGGAGCTGCCATTTTTACTCAGGTGATTAATGTGAAAAGTTGTTTGATGCAATTATAGGCACCAGACTGGTATTAACAGACGCTGAGCGCCGAATTGTACTTGAAGCTAGACGCATGACACATTCCATTTCGGCAATCTTTAGGGAATACACATTCCGAGATCCACACTTTCGGGAGTGTGTGAATAACATAAAGTTTCAGGCATCACCTCTCACCACTGGTAACACCCTGGCCGACGGCCTTCACTTAACGACCGACAGGAGCTTCGTTTGCATGGAGTAGTCAGTGCTAACAGACAAGCAACACAGCGTGAAATAACCATGGAAATCAATATGGGACGTACGATGAACGTATGCTTTAGGGGAATGTGGCAACGTTTGGCGTTGATGCGCTGTGGCAGCAGACGTGGACGCGAGTACCTTTGCTAACAGCACGAGGTAGCCTGCAGCGCTTCTCCTGGGCTCGTGACCATGTCAGTTGTGACCCAGGCGTCTAGAAAACGGTGACCTGGTGAGATGAGCCCCGATTTCAGTTGGTAAGAACTAACAGTGAGGTTCGTGCGTGGAGCAGACCCCACAAAGCAAAGGGCCTAAGTTGTCAACAAGGGACTGTGCATGCTGGTGGTTGAGCTGTAATGTTGTGATCTGTGTTTATATGGAATGGACTGAGTCCTATGGTCCAACTGAACCGATCATTGAATAGAAATGTTTATGTTCAGGTACTTGAAAATCATTTGCGTCCATTCAACGATGGAACTTTTATGGATGAGGAGGTGCTACGTCACCAGGCAAAAATTGTTCAGGATTGGTTTGAAGAATTTGCAAGCTTCTTACTTTCTTTTGTAATTGGGACTTAAATAAAAATGGCAAATATAATGTTAATCAGAAAAACGGGAGGAGTTGTGATCTAAATAACAATATTCATTCTTAACTTCACAAGACAAAAAAGTGGCTAAAGAAATGTCACACAAACATTTTCATTTGATGAACACACAATGACGCACAATGACGTCATGGTGCGAAGTTCAAATTTTGGCAGGAAGATAGGTCAATTGTGCTACCTCCACTAACCTAAGTCATCCAACTGCCACCTCATCCTAGGAATTGGGGGAAAAGGGCTCCAACTGTGCTGGATAGGATGGACATAAGTCCTTATTTTCAGTCTTTATTTAAACAATTATAGGCAGTACCACCATCAAGTGCGTTCACCATGAGGTCCGGAGTCCAACTGACCTCGTACAAAGTACCGCCACCAGAGGACGCCATTGCCCCCCTCCAGGACGTAATCGAAAATGGTGGTCTGGAGGGGCAAAATGGTGGGAAAACGATTCAGCCTGCACTGGGCTGCTGGATAGGATGGACATATGTCTTTGTTTTGCAGGTAGTCTTTACTTAAACAATTTGAGGCAGTACCGCCATCCAGTGTATTCACCACAAGGTCCAGAGTCCCATTGACCTAGTACACAGTATAACCACCAGAGGGCGTTGTCATCCATCCTGTGGCATAATCTGAAATGGAGGAATGGAGGGAAAAATGGCAGGAAAAGGACTCAGCCTATTCTGGGGTGCTGGAGAGAGGCAGAAGTGTACTTTATTTATTTTTGGAACAATTTATGTAGCGACTGATTAGACATAGTACATTTATTACACTGATACAAAACACTTGCTTTGATCTTCTCGGGATCACAATACACAGTTTACAGACCTGCAAACTACTCATAAATAATGCAGTACAGTGATGTACAGATACGCAAACTACTTGTAAATTACCGAAATAACACAGCAGAGAACATACAGAGCTGCAAACTACTCGTAAATCACCGAAATAATGATGTACATAAATGTACAGACAAGCAAACATCTCGTAAATTATCGAAATAAAGCAGTACACAGCATACAGACATGCAAGCTTCTCATAAATTGTCGAAAAATAATGCATGTGGAACGCTATGCAAACATGCTCAAGATGATTAAACAGCTGAAAATAATGCAGTGCACTAACACTCATTGCAAGTAACAAATGCTTTCGAACTATCAACAACCATGACATATCAGATGCTCCAATGAGTGCATGTGTCCATGCTGCCACAAGCCACCGCCGCTGCCGACGCTAGCCAGCATGCCAAACTCATGTATACAGTTAGAGTTCTTCAAGTGTTATACTGACATCACAGAACCCGCACTGCCCACAATCCCCTGTCCACTGTATCACACAGGACGCTACCACACATGCTCCCAGGAGTCGGGATGCACCAGCAGCCCCCGTGAAGTGATGACATGGCTATCAGCTACCAAGCCACACACAGGTATCCGTTTGGGTCCCACAAGAATGAGGCGGTGGCATCCCTTTCATACGTGACAACTGAGAAATTTCTGTCGAAATACGTGTTCACCTAGGCACCACCGCTGGCACAATGATGCATAGCTGTAGTGTGGGTCCAGCGCTGAGAGAGATGTTTGCATAACAGCTAAGAGGTTCTCAATGTTATGCTGGTGTCACATGTCTATGTAAATAACAGGTAAGTCCCCCCTCTGGATACACTATAGAAATCTGTTCCAGAATAACATCTACTGCTTTCTTCCTAGCAATCCTAATGGGACATCACGTGTTCCCTTCCTGGAAATCGTGACATCCTGCTGTCAACACACATCTCTGAATCATTAAACGTTGTCACTTACAAAAGGCTTCATCATGTCTGTGCACGCTCGCAAAAACATTGTTAATCATAAAAGCATTCTTGTTGTTTGGAAAGAGAGCACTGTCTAATCACAAACAGAGGGAAAGCAGAACAATTACGCAAACAGAATTCGACAACCTGTCCTACAGAAGAGGAAAATGGCAGGAATTTTCGGTATTCTACAGCTACTGGTATGGAGATATCCTAATGCCACAGTGGCGGATGAGTGATCTCATCCCTGCCAGAGAGGGATGGTCTGCTTCAACTTGTCTTTGAACACTTGCTTTCTCAGAACTTTCCAGAGATACCTATCATAAATCTTGTTCAAATCAGTTTGTAGACCCTCCTATGCCCCAGCACGAAGGATGTCTTGTGAACGAATGGAGCATTCTGATTAGCCTTTACTGAATTTACCCATCAAATTGCTGCTGCTGCCAGTGTGGGAGCACCATCCGCTACTGTTTTCTGCAGATGAGACTTTCAGCGGCAAAAGTATTTTGTACAGATCGCCGTATTGCACTGACATTTAAACACTGCAAAGCTGACATACAGATCGTCAAGTCCGGAAAGACTGTTACTCTAACATACTGCTCTGCCACTGAGGATGCAAGCTTGAATATTAGAGTGTGGAACCGATCTCCAACCTGACGGTTTATCACTGCGTACTGTTTCGATATAGTAAACATACAATTCCTATCCTGCACCATACGAAATCGCCCCTTTTACGTCATTAACATAGCTATTGGCCGCCATATGCTCGTACATATACCACTAAGACAGGCAGCATAAGTACATGCACCATAGAACTCAATTACACTGCTCTGCCACTCAGAATGGGAGATTGAATGTTGGAGCGTAAAATCGATCGCCAACCCAGCAATATATCAGCATGTACCGTGTCAATGTAGTAAACACACAATTCCTAGCCTGCGCCATACAAAATGGCCCATTTTACATCATTTGTATAGCTATCGACCGCCCGACACTAGCATGTATACTTCGAAGACAGACAGCACCATACATAATCCTCACTGCACTAGTATTTCCCGTCAGGTCGGGAGGTTATCCACTTCCGATGTGTCATGAGATCATCCTCAGTGGACCACAGTTACTCTGAGAACTATTATCCAAATCTGGATCAGTTGCCCTTGACACAAAGACGATACTGTTTCTGGTCCTGACCTGCTTGTTTGATTGCTTTTCTACACCCATCTCCAGACTCTGGGGATTACAAGGACATACGTATTTTCACATGGTTGGCCAGAATATTATACAATTTACACGAGGAAACTGATATTTCCACTTGCGAATACTGATGTTGGTGATATAACAGATTCCAAATTATCCCTATAATTTACAAAGTCAGCTAAGGTGTTTCTCACGACTAGAGAACCAGCAAACATGTCTTCCACCTGTCTTTCACCTGCTAGATGCACACACCACAATCGATGTTTCCTCAACGAAATAAAGGCACGAAATGTGCAGAAACAACCAAGCGAACATTTTACATGAGAGGGAATTATGGTCCAGTCTTCTCAAATTGCCACACGATCGCAAAAGCTGTCCAACACATACTAAATATTAATTCGCTATTCGGCCTGAGAGGCACCCACATGCCTTGCTCATACTGTGGCATCAAGCAGTCAGGCCTGCAAGATGAGTGGTCTGCCAAGCGAGTGGATTTATTCTTATTTATCGAGTAATATGAACTCTCGTACTCTCAATTAAGTTACAAATTATCCTCCTGTATGAATAATACGCAACGGAAACGCACATCTGACTATCAGTAATTTACAGAACTCTGACTGTTCACTATGCACTGGCAATACCACATTTTCTTTTTGTCTTTTATTTAACGGCTTTTATCATCACGTGGCCACCGCACTGAATATGAATGGCGCACACATTATAAATTCGGGACATCATGACAACATACAATGCGAAGGAAAAGTCCACCAATCTTTTTCTTTTCACTATCTTATTTATTCTGATAAATTCTATAACCTAAACACACAACTTCTATAACCTACAACAATAACACATGAGAAATTCCGCCCAGTGGGCATGGCTTTACATTGGTGCACTTTCTGGATAGGATGGTGGATCTTTTATTATATCTCACACTTCGACTCTCACAATCATCATCACGAAACTTTCCTCCAGATCGAGCGGTACAGAAGGAACAAGCATAACCCACTAATCTTTTGAAACTACCTTGCTACTCTCCCATGCAAACCACACATACCCAAATTACATGACATACACCACGCTACAACATGGAATACAATACAATAAATAGTCACAACACTATCACTTTTAGCTTTCCCACTTCAATTAGTATTTATCCCAGTTTCAGACGACACTTCCCCACTTTGTAATTCTACTTTCCTACTATGAACTCTGGAGATATATGCACGTCTTCCTGCGCAATGCAAGCCAAGTGGCGTTGCTGGATAGACGGCCGACTCACCTTGCTTCTCTCTCAGAGTTTGAATCTAGTGTCACACGGAATCATATCACGCAAAGTAATATTAAGAACATATTCATGACACACGCGAGTCCTCAACTGATACCATGGACGAGTACTTCTCTTTATCCTTTGTCTGATACACAGATTGAGACTCACACAGTACTCACCACGTGGAAGTACTTGTCTCTAATTTCAAGTCCTGCACACGCCATTTCTTAAATATTTCAACTTATAGTTCACACGCTAGTAATTCAGCTTAACTTAAGCACACGGAAGTATTTCAACTTATTGCCACACGTGGTTTCATTGTGATCGTTGGTCACTTCCGAAGATTACTACGATCCCATTAATATTACCTGCCTGACATTTAATTCTCCCCACAAAAGTTCCTGAAATAGAGGAATTATTATTTCAAACTACTCTTAAATATTCCACATGCATACCATGTCTCCACTCTTTTGTCTTTACGGAGCACACCCAAGACAGGTCTTAACAGCACAAGATCCAGCGGCAGAGTGCTGGAACATGGCCGTTCTTCAGGTCCCCTCGCACCTCTGTCGAAGTGGGGGAGCACCTTGCTACCGTATTGTTCAGCCACATTTCAGGTGCTCAAAGCTCAGGTAAATTTCATCTCTTTGGTCCCACCAGAGGTGGCCAAAGGATCGTCTCAAAGATGATCATATATTCACATTCACTATCTGTGGTTAGCAGACGACCATACATTCATTCATTTCACAGATCTCACCAAACTGGATGTAGGGATTTATTATGTGGGAGCGCACGTGTGATCAAATAAATAAATAAATTGTCATTCTTTCCCATGCTGGTATCCGGCTCCGCTGGATTAATTGAAATTGAGTTATTATTAGAAAAAAATGTGTTGTTCTGACAAAAATAATGAAGTATGTTGTACCTATTTTCAATGTCGGGTGGTACTGTACCCTTTCACCACCGGCTACCCATGCAGAAAAAAATGGCACAGTACTATCCTTTCAGTTCCAAAAATTTTTATAAGAAAGCTGTATTAGAACAAACGTAGCAAGTCATCAAAATAACCAGTAGGAGACCTTAGCCCCTGGTGACCTCAAATAGACGACCAAATGCTGTTACGTTACCAAATTATTGACACAGTTGTTGCATTATTGTACTCTCCACAATCATGTGTAACATACACATACAAATTTACAACAATCCACATGACAAATAAAACATTACATCATACAAATAAAAAATAATGTTGAGATAAAAATTTGCTTAGTTACTGGGATCTTCGTTACTTTTATGAGTAATTCAAACTTCACTAATTCTATGACAAATAAAAAAAATACTAATTGTACTCATGAAATTTTAAATAGCTCACCGTCCAAACACAGAAAAAGTAATCTGACATTCATAAATTGCGTTGTAATAATCTTTACACGGCAATGTCTAAATACAAAACAAAATCAACAAAAGAAAAAAATTGTGTACACTAGTTACACGTAGAAGTCAGGCTCCATATCAGTACTCTAAAATATACATCAAACCTACAGAGAAATAAAACTGAGAAGAAAAACAATGAAATATACCACAAGTTACATACTGGTTACCTACTATAGTCAACCTAAGACATCATGTCATACCTAATTAACTATCATCACTTAAGCAATTGCCACCACTACTCGACTGCGAGTTTAACCTTATCCTTGTCCACCAGTACAAATACCTGCTGCTGAGCCAGTCAGTCCATCAACTTTGATCAATACACGCAGTAAATAGTTTAGCAATAAGTGCTTGAATCCACCAGTAGCTTTCGTATCTTACTCTACTGCTCATTCCTCTGTTGTTACACATTTGTACGACAAGAACTTGCATTTCGACTAGCCTTCGTTACACTTTAATGTGAAATATCACCACTGTGATAATGAAAATAGGTGGCTTCAGTCAACACACCAGCAAGATCATTACTGTCCATGACATCAAAATGCATCAATTAATTCCGATATTTGTTGTGCAATGCAAACTCTTGTCCCCTGTGACAACCTTACTGACCAATGCAACAAGAGGCGCTACGTTAGTATTACACCACTGGCTAATAATTAAAGCATCATTGTACCAAATTTTCTAATAAACATGCTACGTGAACTAGTAGCCCAGAACAAACAAAAAAAAAAAAAACACTAACTATCCTAAACACAAATGTTAATGAAATACAATTACACTTGCTGACCCTTCAGGAATGAAACATATAAAAAAAACATTTACACAATTACAAATGCATTATTCCCTATCTTGCGAGTCACACGGAATCATTTCATTCTGTGATTTTCTTGGGGTCAGAAAAAGTTGCTGACAGGTTCCCCAGAAACACTGTCTCGGTGTCAAAGCTCTCCCATGGTTACCCTGACGAAAGTCTTTAAGTCACTCAAATCGGCATTTTGAACACGCACTGAACAGTAAACTGTATCTCACATTAAACACAAATGTCATAGTCACTCTCAGAGTACCATCCACACGAATCTGGTCGTCCAGAAACGGTCCTACAACTACTATTACCCACGGTTCTGTCCTTTCAGTTCATGGTGTAATTTAAAGTCGTAAGTTCCAACAAACAGTACTTATTCCCGCACCAATTAAAGAAATGTCTCCTACTACAAATTCAAATGTCAATGTCCCACTATAGTTTCTTGCGTTCATACAATAATTAGTCACAAAACCACAAGTGTCCTCTTTAAGTATACCAAGCGTCACCACATGCAATTCACAAAGCACACTTAACAAGTAACTGCCAGAAGTTTATGGATCCCACCATTTAGTGGTCAAGACAAAACAAAATAATCGTCTTGTCTGCTAAAGACAAAATCTTTTCCACCACTCACAACGCGGGAACACCAGTCCTTCACTTTCCACCTTATGGAGACATACGAGCAGTCATCTTGTTTCACAGCTCCACAGTCCAGTACTAGTTAATAGTTGCTGGTAAAAAATGCCCACCCGACTCTGCCGCCCGTCGTTTATTCTGCCGTGGCGCCGCCGCGTGAGCCATTGAGCAGAAGAAACCACCCGCTGCTGCCTCCGTGGGATACTTTCCCCAGTCGTAAGGGTGGCGGAACTTACGAATGGCCAGTGGTACGTGCGTGTCGCCCCAGGCCGTTGACCTGCTGTAGCGGGCGCGTGGGGTGTACCCCGACCGGCAGCGGAGTGGGGAGTGCCGCGGTTCTGTCGCCTCTCCCATGGCGACGTCAGCTCGGCCTCCCGCCTTCTTATGCAGGTACGGGTGCGTTCTGCATGAGCACCTCAGCGCTACGACACCCAATCAGTCAGACCCTTCCGTGCATCTCGCAACATTGCAGACAAATGTCTGGGGTCTGCGTGTCCCCTTCAACCTGAGACAGTTTTTTCCTGGGGCTCTTGGGTTCTAGTCCTTTTACTTCCCTCCATTTGTGTTTAGGATGCCATTCTTTTCCTTCCTTTTCCCTTTGTTCCCTGAGTAGCTTCCTCCTTTGCGCCCCAGACAAGCCTTTGATCTTAATCTGGTCTAGCTTCTCTGTTACAGTTCCCACTTCTGACTCAGGTCTAGACACTGATTCAGCAGTGGAAATGCCTTTCATCGGTTCAGTCCCCAACGTTTGGGTATCTGAGATCTCAATTTACCCCTCACTTTCTTTATGTTTTTCTGTAGTCGTGTCCATGTTGGTCCCTCGAGATTTGGGGATCTAGAAGGTCCACATCACGAATACCTAGTGTGGTCTAAGGCTAATTACTCAGGGAGGTCGCTCAGTATCCCTGAGGCTCCGTTTGCGACACATCTTCCCATGTGCCACGCACCCCTCAGCATGGATCGCATCACACCTTGGGTTGGGTCAGGGAATAGGGTAGGACTAGGAGTGGATAGGGAAGACGGGATGTTGTGGGACACTCTTAGTCTGATCCATGGGCTGAGGCATTTCTGGCAGTAGGTCCTCTACCTTTGGCATAGCCCTCGATGATCATATAAAGTTGATCGTTGGTAAAGCAGATGCCAGACTGAGATTCATTGGAAGAATCCTAAGGAAATGAAATCTGAAAACAAAGGAAGTAGGCTACAGTATGCTTGTTCACCCACTGCTTGAATACTGCTCAGCAGTGTGGGATCCATACCAGATAGGGTTGATAGAAGAGATAGAGAAGATCCAACAGAGAGCAGCGCGCTTTGTTACAGGATCATTTAGTAATCGCGAAAGCGTTACGGAGATGATAGATAAACTGCAGTGGAAGACTCTGCAGGAGAGACGCTCAGTAGCTCGGTATGGGCTTTTGTTGAAATTTCGAGAACATACCTTCACCAAAGAGTCAAGCAGTATATTGCTCCCTCCTACGTATATCTCGTGAAGAGATCATGAGGATAAAATCAGAGAGATTAGAGCCCACACAGAAGCATACTGACAATCCTTCTTTCCACAAACAATATGAGACTGGAATAGAAGGAAGAACCGATAGAGGTACTCAAGGTACCCTCCGCCACACACCGTCAGGTGGCTTGCGGAGTATGGATGCAGATGTAGATGTAGATACGCAAGCCTGTCCACCCACGCTGACAGTGCTCCGTGGAGGTGGTGTCCCCTGGAGGGGTGCATGTCTGTATGGTGTGTACTGCTTCATTTCGGTAATTTACGAGTTGTTTGCGTGTCTGTACATCAGTGTACTGTATTATTTACAATTAGTTTGCAGGTCTGTATGCTGTGTGTTGTGACCCCAAGCATGTCAGAGTGAGTATTTTGTATCAGTGTAATAATTAAACTATGTGTAATCCTTCCTCTCTCCAGCAGTCCGGAACATGCTGAGTCCTTTTCCACCCATTTTTTACCTCCACACCACCATCTTGATTATGTCATGGGAGGGATGACGGTGCCCTCTGGTGGTGGTATTGTGTACTAGGTTAGTTGGATCTTGTGGTGGACACATTGGATGGCAGTACTGTCTCAAATTGTTAAAATAAAGACTGCCTGCAAAATATAGATTTATGTCCATCCTATCCAGCAGCCCAGCGCAGGCTGAGTCATTTTCCCTCCATTTTTCCCTCCAGACCGCCATTTTGGGATATATTCTGGAGGGGGGGTGCGACGGCGCCCTCTGGTGGTGGTACTGTGTACTTTTTTTTTTTTGTTTTGTAACCAAATCTTTATTTCAGAAATAAGAAAGAAACAACAAAATAAATCATCTGCATGGTTGTGCACTACAGTTTTCTAATTAATTTTTTTTTGTTCATCTATTTATGGTATTTGTTACCCTTATTTATTTTGTAAGACATGCTGTCCATTTGGTAATTTTCCTTTCATTCTTTTCGTTTTTAAGCACTTCGATAAGTTTTTCCTATATTCGTTACTGAGAGTAGTCCATTTTCATTGCTATATGTTTATGTCCAAGTTTGTTGTGGCAAATAATGACACGACTGGCATTTCTGTGATGACACAGAGTTATTCACTTGCAATGTGCATACAAACAAACAAAACAAAAAATGAGCGTAGTTATTTAGATACTGATTACATTAAGTTATATACATTTAAATTACATATTGCATTTAAGGCATGAAAGGATGGTAGAAACAAAGGAGGTCCGGTTTTAGTTCGGCGTTTAAGCATGCATCACATATTACTTACATGGAAAGACAGATCTGACAGTTGAAGGACGATGGTGAAAGTAGAGATGAGTGCAAAGGTTAGGTCAGTTGGACTGTGGACCTTGTGGTGAACACACTTGATGATGGTACTGCCTCTAATTATTTAAATACAGACTGAAAATAAAGAGTTATGTTTATCCTATACAGCTCAGGCAGAGTGCTTTTCCCTCCAATTCCTAGGAAGAGGTGGAGGTTGGATGTGTTAGGGTAGTCGAGGTAGCCCAGGTGACCTATTTTCCCGCCATTTTCTTATGTTAGTGGAGGTAGCTGCAGTGTGTTGCATTGTCCTGCTGGAATTTGACCTTCCCACCATTTTCTGGTTGTGGGAAGGACAGGAGGGAGGGGAGGTGTTTGGGTTAGTGGAGGCAGCCCAATTGACCTCTCTTCCCACCAAAATTTGAACTTCCCACCATGATGTCATTGCGACATTGCCTTATCTATGCATTGGACTCGCATTCGGAAGGACGACGGTTCAATCCCGCCTCCGGCCATCCTGATTTAGGTTTTCCGAGATTTCCCTAAATCACTCCAGGCAAATGCTGGGATGGTTCCTCTGAAAGGGCACGGGCGACTTCCTTCCCCCTCCTTCCCTAATCCGATTAGACCGATGACCAAGCTGTCTGGTCTCCTTCCCCAAAACCAACCAACCACCCAACCTTATCTATGAGCGCCATCTTGGATCAGCCATCTTGAATAAATTTTTCAACAATGGAGAGTGGGGCCGCATTATGTATAAGTTACTGGGAGGTTATTAATGAAGCAACCAGTAGAGGGTACCATGCGAGGGTACAGATCGTCCCAGAAGGGGGCGTAAGGCCGTTTCGTTGAATGGAGATTATGTTTGTAAACTGAATTTTGTAGCCAGAAGAGTGGGGAATAATGTGGTTTATTGGAATCGTAAATAATACCCACCTGCTTTCAGAAAATAAGTGTTAAGTTGTTATTGAACAGCCCTTGTACTTGTCTGTGTCACATTGACGGTTTTCATTTGGTTCGGCGCCGTAATTTGTCGCTGAACCAGTGACGACTGGCGAGCGCGTAGGCGTCGCGGAGTGCGACAAAGTGCGCGCGGTGCGTGGCTCGCGTGTTGACGAGTGTCGCGCGAGCTGCGCCTGGGGCACCGCGCGACGCACGGCTCGCGTGCAGCGCGGCGTCGCGTGTGGCGGGTGCGAGCGGCCACGCCCAGCGTGACTCAGCTGCGGCCGGCCGCCTTCCGTCAACACGCGGGCCGCCGCGCCGCGCCGCGCCGGACCCACCGGCCGGCAACCAGCACCAGCCGGGGGCGGCACGCGAGCGCCGGCGCCGACCGCGTCCCACACGACGCCGAATACGAGAGGCGGCAGCGGCTAAAGTACACTGCTTGACGGAAAACCTCAAGCACCCAGAAATGGGGGAGAAAACGGTATCCCTCAATAGCTGAGAAGGTACATGATGTTAGTTCAGTGATTACAAAATTGAGTCTCGTCTAAAAAGAACATGACAGTAGGCTATGACTCAGATTGTCACTACGATGTTGCACTCTCTCTGGCCTGGATACAAGCACAGATTCGGTTGGGAAGGGTGTCATAAGGCCATTGTATCCTCTCTTCAGGCAACCTGGCTCACAGCTGTTGTAACAGGACCTGGACATACTGGATACTGTGTCTGGGCAGAGCTGACATCCGACCTGGTTCCACACATGCTCTAAAGGCTGTTTCCGTAGGAAGATCCAAAAATGTAGCAGCACATACAGAATGCTCGACTGTACAATTTGAGGTAGGGAACCTGAGGTCGGAGAAGCCAGCCTAAGGAGATACGGAAGTAAACTTGTCTACCACTCTGTCTAGCATTACTGCTTTCCAGCTTCTCTACGACGAACAAGGGTGCAAGTTTACAAGTACTGTGCTGTTTATTTGCATATACACTCCTGGAAATTGAAATAAGAACACCGTGAATTCATTGTACCAGGAAGGGGAAACTTTATTGACACATTCCTGGGGTCAGATACATCACATGATCACACTGACAGAACCACAGGCACATAGACACAGGCAACAGAGCATGCACAATGTCGGCACTAGTACAGTGTATATCCACCTTTCGCAGCAATGCAGGCTGCTATTCTCCCATGGAAACGATCGTAGAGATGCTGGATGTAGTCCTGTGGAACGGCTTGCCATGCCATTTCCACCTGGCGCCTCAGTTGGACCAGCGTTCGTGCTGGACGTGCAGACCGCGTGAGACGACGCTTCATCCAGTCCCAAACATGCTCAATGGGAGACAGATCCGGAGATCTTGCTGGCCAGGGTAGTTGACTTACACCTTCTAGAGCACGTTGGGTGACACGGGATACATGCGGGCGTGCATTGTCCTGTTGGAACAGCAAGTTCCCTTGCCGGTCTAGGAATGGTAGAACGATGGGTTCGATGACGGTTTGGATGTACCTTGCACTATTCAGTGTCCCCTCGACGATCACCAGTGGTGTACGGCCAGTGTAGGAGATCGCTCCCCACACCATGATGCCGGGTGTTGGCCCCGTGTGCCTCGGTCGTATGCAGTCCTGATTGTGGCGCTCACCTGCACGGCGCCAAACACGCATACGACCATCATTGGCACCAAGGCAGAAGCGACTCTCATCGCTGAAGACGACACGTCTCCATTCGTCCCTCCATTCACGCCCGTCGCGACACCACTGGAGGCGGGCTGCACGATGTTGGGGCGTGAGCGGAAGACGGCCTAACGGTGTGCGGGACCGTAGCCCAGCTTCATGGAGACGGTTGCGAATGGTCCTCGCCGATACCCCAGGAGCAACAGTGTCCCTAATTTGCTGGGAAGTGCCGGTGCGGTCCCCTACGGCACTGCGTAGGATCCTACGGTCTTGGCGTGCATCCGTGCGTCGCTGCGGTCCGGTCCCAGGTCGACGGGCACGTGCACCTTCCGCCGACCACTGGCGACAACATCGATGTACTGTGGAGACCTCACGCCCCACGTGTTGAGCAATTCGGCGGTACGTCCACCCGGCCTCCCGCATGCCCACTATACGCCCTCGCTCAAAGTCCGTCAACTGCACATACGGTTCACGTCCACGCTGTCGCGGCATGCTACCAGTGTTAAAGACTGCGATGGAGCTCCGTATGCCACGGCAAACTGGCTGACACTGACGGCGGCGGTGCACAAATGCTGCGCAGCTAGCGCCATTCGACGGCCAACACCGCGGTTCCTGGTGTGTCCGCTGTGCCGTGCGTGTGATCATTGCTTGTACAGCCTTCTCGCAGTGTCCGGAGCAAGTATGGTGGGTCTGTCACACCGGTGTCAATGTGTTCGTTTTTCCATTTCCAGGAGTGTAGATTCTTTATTTCCTGCAAGGAAACAAGGAGGATGAGCCCGATTACCAGGGAGCCGTGATGCAGGTATTGCTTACCTTAGTTCTCCGTAAGCTCGTTCTGTTGTATCGTATTTGCATTGTCCCGTAACAGAACGTGCTATGAATCAAAGACAGATCCATTCATTACTCAGTGCTATTCAGAGAGGTACATCACAATACGATGGAGCAGTACCGGTACAGTATTTCCTGGTCGCTGGATTTGAAAGGGAGCTCCTGTTCCATGGCCTGCGAGGTCACCTGACCTGAACCCCGTTGATCATTTCCTATGGCGATATCTAAAGTCACTTGTGGGTGAGGGTTGGGTTGGGTTGTTTGGGGAAGGAGACCAGACAGCGAGGTCATCGGTCTCATAGGATTAGCGAAGGACGGGGAAGGAAGTCGGCCGTGCCCTTTCAAAGGAACAACTCCGGCATTTGGCTGAAGTGATGCACGGAAATCACGGAAAAACTAAATCAGGATGTCTGGACGCGGGTTTGAACCGTCGTCCTCCCGAATGCGAGTCCAGTGTGCTAAACCCTGCGCCACCCTGCTCGGTCACTTTCGTATGAGTGAGACCCCAGTGGATACAGAGATGCAATTACACTGAAGCGCAAAAAATAAAATAAAATAAAAAAGAGAGAAAGTATAGGCATGCGTATTCAAACACAGATATATGTAAACAGGCACAATACGACGCTGCGGTCGGTAACGCCTATATGAGAAAACAAGTGCCTTGTGCAGTTGTTAGATCTGTTACTGCTGCTACAATGTCAGATTATCAAGATCTAAGAGAGGTTGAGCGTAGTGTTACAGTCGGCGCACGAGCGATGGGGCCCACGTTCTCCGAGGTGGCGATGAAGTGTGGATTTTCCAGTCGACCATTTCACGAGTTTACCGTGAATATCAGGGATCGGGTAAAACAACAAATGTCCGACGTCGCTGCGACCTGAAAAAGATCCTGCAAGAATGAGACCAACGACGACTGTAGAGAATTGTTCAGCGTGACAGGAGTGCAACCCTTCCGTAAATTTCTGCAGATTTCAGTGTTGCACCATCAACAAGTGTCAGCGTGCGAGCCATTCAACGAAACTTCATCGATATGAGCTTCCTTAGTCGGACGCCCACTCGTGTACCCTTGATGACTCCACAACAGAAAACTTTACAGCTCGCCTGGGCCGGTCAACACTGACACTGGACTGTTGATGACTATAAATATGTTGCCTGGTTGCACGAGTCTCTTTTCACATTGTATCGAGCAGATGTACGTGTAGGTGTACGGAGACAACCTCATGAGTCCATGGGCCCTGCATGTCAGGAAGGGACCGTTTAATGCTTTTTAGTCCAGTCTTTGCTCACAGTATCAATTCTTTTGACGATGACCGCTTTCAGTCAGTTATGACCATCCTCAGATCTTTTCTACACCATGCCCTATCGTCCCATAGCTCTAAAATAAGGTGTAGAATAGGCCACATCGTCCACACAGTCATTTGCAGTTGTAAAAATGACTGTGTGGACGACTCTACACCTTATTTTAGATCTATGTGACGATGCTGTGCTGAGTATATTTATATGTTTTGACGATGCCATTACGGCCTTATCACTTTAGGACATTGTGTAGAAAAGATCTGAGGATGGTCTTTACTGACTGAAACCGGTTATCGTCAAAAGAACTGATATTGTGATCAAAGACTGGAACAAAAAATATTTGACAGTACTTGACCACTATTCATATACGCGACTATGTCGCAGCTGGTAAGGGACTGTTTAAGCTGGTGGAGGCTCTGTAATGGTGTGGGGCGTGTGCAGCTGGGGTGATATGGGAACCCTGATACGTCTACATACGACGCTGACAGGTGACACGTAAGTAAGCATCCTGTCTGATTACCTGCATCCATTCATGTCCATTGTGCATTCCGACGGACTTTGGCAATTCCAGCAGGACAATGTGACACCCCACACGTCCAGAATAGTTACGGAAACACTCTTCTGAGTTTAAATACTTCCTCTGGCCACTAAATCCCAGACAGTAACATTACTGAACGTATCTGGGATACCTTCCAACGTGCTGTTCGGAAGAGATCTTTAACCACTCGTACTCTTTCGGATTTATGGACAACCCTGCAGGATTCATGGTGTCAGTTGGCTCCAGCACTACTTCAGACATTAGTGAAGTCCATGCCACGTCGTGTTCTGCGACTTCTGAGTGGTCGCGAGGGCGCTATACGATATTAGGTAGGTGAACCAGTTTCTTTGGCTCTTCGGTTTAGTTGCCAGGATTGTAGCTGCCTGTGATGTGATTCGAAACACACCAGAGATATTTGTGAGGGTGCGTCTGAAACTTGCCCGCCAATGTCGTGCTTACCTACACATTGAGTTTGATGGCCGTCATTTGGAGCACATTTTATAAGATACAGTACAAACGGTATTTTCATTGTATCAGTGATTGTATTTGGACTTAACTGTAACTAATGTAAATACAAAGTAATTAGTAATGTGCTTTTATCCTATTATCTCCTTAAGCTGGCTTCTACGACCTAGGTACGCTACTTCTAATTATTCTGTCGAGTATCCTCTATGTCATGTTAAATTCTTGCACGCTCTTATGGAAACACCCTGTGTCGGGAACATATCTGGAGATTCGGAGATTGTACTGGCCACATGAGTACCTCAACATTACGCAGACAGTTCATAGAGACATGTGCTGTGTCTAGAAGACAATTTCCCTGCTGAAAAATGGTACCACGATACTGCCACACGAGAGCTAACACACGAGGACACTGGATGTCCCGTGACGTATTGCTGTGACGTCAGAGTCCACTCAGTCACTACCAGCTGTGACGTGAAGTGGTCACAGTATGACGCTAGTAGTAACACGGCTATGCCTCTCCAAAAGATCGGAGAGACGGTACCTCTCCTCAGGCTGCCACTGTACGACGGTTACCCAGTGTGCAGCAGATCAACCGTTCATCACTGAACTCGTTTCGGCGCCGTTCATCATCATTCGATGTTTCCCGTCCACGGCGGAACCACTCCAAATGCATCCGTCTGAGTCGTGGTTTTAAGGGCAGTCTACGCACGGGACGGTGTTTCCCCAGTCCGACTGCTGCTAGTCTCTGACCAGTGGTTTGGGATGTGGCAGAATGTAGCAGGGATTACAGTCTCGTGTGCCAGATACCGATGTGCAGTGGTTAAGATATACCTGGTACTCAGAATGGGTAGTCTCTGACCACTGATGTGGGATGTCGCAGATTTTAGCAGGGAGTACATTTCTCGTGTGCCAGACGCAGATGTCCAGCAGTTACGATATGCGGGGATCTCAGTATGGCGATCATCGTTTGTGGTGGTCAGAGACGGTCGATCGGAACGTTGACAACGAGTATGCTCGGCTTCTCGTTCCCATACACTCCCAGCATTGGGATACTGTCACATCGGACTGCCCCACAAATCAGGATATTGCACGATTCGATCGGCCGGCCAAACGGATACCCCTTTCAGACGGTTTGAGTTGCAGATAACTCTGTCTCACTTGACTGCTCGTATCTTCTTGTCCTTCAGAGTGATCACTCAACACCTGACGCTTCATATGTCGTGCCAGACCTGGTGACAACGTTAAACATGACTAACCCTAATATACGCTGGTGGCCGATCTACCTGTCAGAGAGAATTTCAACTCTAACCATTACCATACCCACCGATGGAGTGTACCTGTACTGAGGTACGCTTTCGAGGGTTGTCCAGAAAGCCATGAACCACATTATTTTTTTCTCAGCCGAAAACAGTGCTACGAATGCGATACTTTACGTATGTATTCTCTGAAGTCTCCTGAGTGAGCGCGCCGATGTTCCGTCATTTCCGACAGACAGCGTAGCTGCAGGAAACTTTCAAAATGGCGTCTGTAGCTGGTGTACGTTACAAGCAACGTGCCGTCATTGAATTTCTCACTGCAGACAAAGAAACTGTGGGGAATATTCTCAAACACTTGTGCAAAGTCTATGAAGCATCTGCTGTCGACAAAAGTACAGTTAGTCGCTGGGCACGAAGGGTGAGGTCATCAGAAGGCGGTTCGGCGGAGCTCCACGATTTACAGCGGTCGGGGAGACCGTCCACGGCTGTCACACCTGACATGTTGCAGCGAGCTGATGTTGTCATTCGCGAGAACAGACGCATTACGACTAGACAGTTGGCGCTCCATGTGGCAATCAGCAAAGGAAGAGTGGATGTATTTCTGAAGACTGCTGAACACAGCCGGGCCATGTGGCCGAGTGGTTCTAGGCGCTTCAGTCTGGAACCGCGCGACAGCTACGGTCGCAAGTTCGAATCCTGCCCCGGGCATGGATGTGTTTGATGTCCTTAGGTTACTTACGTTTAAGTAGTTCTAAGTTCTAGGGGACTGATGACCTCAGATGTTAAGTCCCATAGTGCTCAGAGCCATTTGAACCATTTTCTTTTTGCTGAACATATCGCAAAACAGGGTTGGTCAGTGTTACCCCGTCCATCCTATGCGGTTCATTACTTCCCCGGCAACTCTCATAGTACGACTGCATCTCTTGAGCGCTTCACTTTTCTTAGCAGTCGGTACATTTCTGCCCTCTATTTGATTACCACGTCGAAAAGATGAAGCTATGTGGATGAAACACGTCTATGAGGTTAGTCGTTCCCTACATGTTCACCGCGTGTCGTCTTCTGGTTAATCTATAAGTATTGAATGAAAGACAATACAAAATGTTGTCCTAAAAAAGGGCGTGCGGCAGTGACAGTAGTATAACGAAACGTCGAAAGTAATGCTAGGGATTATATTTTATGTATTAACTTTTGTTCGTTTCGTTTCGGATACTGCACTCGAGAAAGAGAGACAGAGCATCTCTGTACTAGTGTTTCTGACTAAACGACGAAATTATCGTCTTGTTGAAGCAATATGTATCATGTGTGTTAGAATGATATATCAACTGTTCATTTCAAGTTGTCATGGTTTCCTTTACCTTCACTTCCCTCCTTTGATACGGAATTGAATAGCGAGAATTTTTTAATGTTACTTAAAATCCGTCTTGATTGCAATTTTTTTTTATTTATATGACCGGTTTCGGTTCATTCAGAACCATCTTCAGATCTGATATTTCAGTTACAGAAGTAACCCGTCCAAATCCAGCAACTTTCACATGCTACGCCACGTCTTCAGATCTGAGGATGGTTCTGAATGAACCGACACCGGTCATATGAGTAAAAAAAAAAAAAAAAAAAAAAAAAAAAAAATTGCAATCAAGACGGATTTTAAGTAACATTATAAAAACACTGATTGCTAAAATTGCAATCAAGACGGATTTTAAGTAACATTATAAAATCACTGATTGCTGTCATCCCATAAGACATTATGTCTGTTTTTGCAAAGCGAGGAATTTTATAGCTTTTCAAAGCTCTGCCGTTAAAGAACTGTTGATTAGCGGCCATCAGCCGCCATTACGCCAGAACAACTTAATTTCAAATATTACGGGCTTCACCGGATAAATAAAGAAGCACTATTTATGTTATTTAAGTGAGAAAGCTATACCGATGATTTTCTGACAAACAGAGTATCAACTGAAATTGTTTCTTTGATGGGAATAGTAGTGCTCCGATCTGTTTAGTCTTGCTACAAAATAAATTTGTAAAATAAGTCAGCATATGTTCCCAATGAATTTGTTTGGTTACGTAGGTGTGTTGTGCTGGTGGCTTATTTTTGTGGCTTAGTTTTGTGGCGACACACACTACACTAAAGTCTTTCCTTCAGGGACCTGAGGGTGGTACCATACACTCACAGTTCATCATTGCCCCGTATGGAAGAACCTCAAACAGAATAACTCCCTTCAGAGTCCGAGAAGACTGTCTCCATGACCTTAGCAGCTGAAGGAGTAGCTTTGAGCTTTTTGTTCGGAGGGGAGGTGGTGAGGCGCCAGTGCATGGACTGCCGTTTTGTTTCTGTTTCGAAGTGATGAATACACGTTTCATCACCTGCGACGATGTCCTGCAAAAGATTGTCACGATCAGCTTCACAACGCACAAGCATTTCTGCACAGATGATCTTCGTAGCTCTTTATGGCCTTCTGTTAATGCGGCGAGGAGCACACCTTTGAGCACGCTAACTGATGGAGCAGTGTGCCAGCACTACCAACAGAGACGTACAGTTGTGCAGCGAGGTGTTCGGCTGTGATCCGTCCATCACCTCTAGTGAGGGAGTCGGCGCGTTCCAATACTGCCAGGAGTCACAGCTGTGGGCGGCCGGGCGGCACGCGGGGGATCGGCCAGGTCTGCGCGACCTTGTTGCGACAATGGCAGACGCCTCGCCCAACGACTCACCGTGCTTTTGTTCACTGCCAGGTCTCTGTAGACATTCTGCAAGCGACTATGAAAATCAACAATGGTGTGGTTGTCCGCCAAAGAAACCGACTGACAGCTGTCTGCTTCGAATGCTCTTTTGTTACTACTATTTTGAAGGCTACGTATAGCACTGCCACCTACGGAAACTTCATGGTATAGTAGGGGCTGAATCGGAAATATTTCACGATGTCCCACAGTTACACATTTTTTTAAATTGAATCTGAGCGAGAAAAAAAAATAGTGTTCCATTATTTATTGAGCGTCCTTCGTACATTTTTCGTCCTACAGCATGTTTGTAAACTCAGTTCAAATACGCCAAAGACTATTCACACGTAAAGATGTTACATTTCTACATAAACACAGATGTTATTTATAGCACTTTCATTTTCACAAGTCCGTCTTGATCACGTGATCACTATGTGATCAAGACGGACTTCTGAAAATAAAAGTGCTATAAATAAAATGATCTCGGACTCATATACAGACTTTATGTCTTCAATTGATGAACAGATGTTATTTCTACTATAATAAAATAATGTTACAGAATTCTTTTTATACCTTGATGGTATTTATTTGTAAAACATATATTTGTCTACATATCAGATGCTACAGAATGTTATGAAATTACTGCACCGTTAAATATTTGTTTCTTTAGGAAAAGAATTAACTTTTAAAATTTATGAAAAACTGTGGCTGTTGAACTCTGTTTGCTCATTTCACATGTTTTCGTAAGATTTTTCTTTGTGTAAAATTGTTTATAATTCTTCTAGCAGATCAAGTTTTATATTATTATTTTTCGTGTGGAGTGCACTCACACACTGACAGTAATGGATAAAATATTAAGTAAACCTCCAGGCTTGAAGTCCTGCACAAACAGTCGCGCACACATCTTCCAAGAATTCTGCTTCGCATAAGACTCGACGGAGAACACTACTGTTTTGTAGCGAGCACCATTTTGTGTTGATTTCAACTGATCACTAAACACGTCTGCTCCTCCCATTGACTCTGACGCAAGGAAACAGCAGCATCCTCGGGACGGACCATGCGGGAGGGGCGCATACGCAGGTATGTGACACCAACCGACTGGCGCACTTTCTACGACGGACAGTTCTCCTGTTCACTAGCGCGGGTCAGTTCCGCACCAGCCTTACAAACGTCCTGCGGGCCAGTTCTGTTTTGCCCAGCCTCGCACACGCTAACACGACCCTCCCGGCACCCTGGGACAAACCACCGACGGCGAGCGGCTCTCTCTCCCCGCGGTGATCGACGGAGCGTGACGAGTGGCAGGGCCGTTAGCGCCGCTGGCTGGCTGGCTGGCTGGCTGGCGGCGGTATTTACGGCGGGACATTAGCGTGTCAGGGCCGCAGCCAGCAGCCAGCCGTCTGCGAAGACGAGCGGCCGGCCAAGTTTTATGGCGCGTGGCGTCCGCGTTGGATCGCATCCAGCAGGGCGCGCCGGGGGGGGCCGTGGAGGCGCGCGAGACACGCTCTGGTGGCAGGCCTCACTGGGCGTCCTTGCATAAAGTCCTCCGACAACTGCCTCGCCTCGCACGCTACTGAACAACCAGGGCTTAAGCGCATTTGTGCAAAATAAGGCTATGTAGGTGTTGGGGGTGGTAGGGGGGCGGGGGGAGCGCTGAGAGGGGCCCGTGAATAGGTGCCTTTAACAGCTGCAGGGGCGAGATTTGTGACAGCCAACAGGGCATGTTTTGACAGCTGAGGTGGGGGCCATACTGCGTCAGAGAGGTTTCCGGCGTCGCCAGTAGGTGGCGGCACCTTTGAGATGCAATGATTAGCCGAGCTCAAAGTATGAGAAATCTTGTGAGTGCAGGTCATCTAGGCAGACGCTCTGACCACATCGTCGGAAAAACCTGGCCAGTAACGTGAACTTTGAGGAGTATCCACCACGGCTGACTTGACTGAACAGAGGTAATATCATATAACGGAAACTCTGGTACCCAACCAGTGACAGAGAATCCATTAACTGTGTTTCAATTTAGACAAGTGTGTGAGTGAGGCCGTGCCCTCGCCACAGCACGTAGTTTTCAAGTCATTTAATGTTAAATGTCACAGACATAAAATTATCTTTAAAAATTAGTAACTCACTAATGCCTTAAACGATTCATACAAAGGTAATGTCTATGGATGGTCTCAGTGATTACTACCGAAATGGTATGGTAAATTTTTTGTGAGTGTTATGGATTTTAAATTATAGGCTGTAATGTATATTCTACACATGAAAAGATGAATTTTCTAGTAAACAGAACATGAAATGGTGAAAGTAGTGGCAGCTTTAGTAGAAAGACGTAACTAGAGGAATATGACTAATTAAGTTTAATTGTTTATCTTTGTTTATGACATAGCGACACGAAATAGTGTCCACATGGACAAAAACACTATTTATGACCAAACCACTAAAGCTAAAGATGACAAAGCTGACGAAATTTGCGTCCAAATTCATATATAATATTGTAATGTTGTTGCTTTAATTTGTTCAGAAAGCGGTGCTGATATTCAAGACCATAAAAGTGGGTTAAAAGCAGTGAGATATCTGAGGAAGTTAACCTTGCGTTACTGCGCAACTGTCTCACCAGGTATCCAGTCTACCTTACCGAATTCCCAAATTCCCAACCACACTAACATTAATTATAATCTTTTAGTACTCATCTGACGATAACAGGTGATATATATATGTAAAGACAATTTAAATAAAAAGAAATAAATCAGTTTATATTTGGATATTTATTTTAACATTGACCATCGTTCCGTTAAAATTTCAGCATGTCAAAGTTGATTCATAACTAAACTGGTGCCTTATTTAGGATTGTGTAAATGTGAGTTTGTAATCTTACGGAACACATCAAATAGCGAGCCAAAATTGGGAGACAACATACAACACTGCATTCATAAAATAACACACAATGAACGTTGAAACATATGCAAGAGGAAATTAACCTCAACCAACCAATTCAATTTTCACCCAAAGAAGTTACGTTCACAGCGCAATCCTGTCCGTCATGAAATTACCACACACTGGTTTACTAAATTCATACTAACTCTCTGTGAAATCTTCACGAAAAGAATAACTGAGGGCTACTTTAATGCTTACACCACATGCATCACGTGGTCAACTTGTTTTACACAAAGAGTGTAACTCCACAATAATTTTGATAATTAAAATAAATTACATCGAAACGCAATTTACAAAAGAAAAACCTCGAACTGGTTACTGTCGTCTTACTATTAACCTGATGGGTCAAATAATTGTATAAGCACGTGGTTCTGGTCTCACAAAGTACACCCAACGTGGGTTGAATATAAAGAAAAGTTGCTATATTGAAAAATATTGTCAAGACGAGACGTTATAATCTCACGCACATTCGCATTTAAGATTAATGATCTTAGTCAGAGTTACTGGTCAACACGTGGTTCCACTTTACTCACAAAGTAGTGACAAAGCAACTACTGGAAGATATTCTGAGCTTCACACTCGAATTACACTGTGTTGCAATTTAAGATAACATTAGATATTTTAGAGCTAAACATGAAATAAAGGTGATTAAATTTTCAATTAGGCTGAACTGAAGAAATCCATTGTCCTACGGACTTAGCAGACACGCGCTTAGTCGGAGATCTTACCACTTCAGACGCTCGCCGCAGACAGACTGACCTGGGCCCCTACCAGCGTGCTTAACAGATACAAACGGAAGTGACCAGAGAGGCAGCTTCCTATACCAATATGACAAGGGATGGACAGGACCATACTAAGAATAGAAACCTCTCTGCTTTTAGAAAGCGTAGCTACCTGTTCCGACGTTGTTCCTACTGTTCTCTAGCAGACAGGCTTGTCTGCTACCATCAAGCATGCAACTATAAATACATTTGCTCATTCATCCTCTCACACAGAAGGGAAGGGGGATGACAGTATCTTATCATATACAGTATATAAAAAAAGCGGATGTAGGTTCCGTATGAGACTGTGTGACATGAATTACATATAAACTGTGTTTTAAAGTGTAGTAGTGTGACAGATCGTTCTTGTTTATGTGTAAAAGTAACACGTTCCACTGCTCTGTCTCCTTCCAGATAGTCAGAAACACCACAGTAAATTTAGAAGAGGAATTTATGCCGTAAATGACAACAGATTTAAGAAATTAACATGAAAGGAATCCAACAGAGAACTTTCATAACCCCAACGCTCCGGGAAAAGACTGTGCAGGGAATTTTCTGGCCATGCTAGGACATTCCCAAGCGGGCTTCTCACACCAACTTAAACCAAAAATGTAAAGAAAAAGCAAAAGGTCACCAGCTACTTGCTAAAACACAATAATTTCAACACATCTTTAGAATCTACCAATTTCAAAGAGAAAAAAACAATCTGTGACACCTATTTAAAAGATAGTGTAGACCTAATTCGGTCAGCAAGTAAAAACAAAGGTCCCTGTGTCATTAATATGAAAACAATTTCTGGTTGTTACCCTTATGGAGTTCACCTGTATGTGCTCATTGCAGGAGCCAACTGATCACAGGAAAATTTATGACTGTTTATTAACAAGTAAAATTTATGAAAGTATCAAAGGTGGCACAGCAATTTAAGAAATATGAAAATAACATCAGTATTATAAAGCAGAACACTACAATGCACAATCCGCAAAAGCAACAAAAAAAATTATAAGAGAAAAAAACATGTTTTTCAAAGTGGTTATCGCAAAAAAATTCTATATCTTATAAAACTAATAATTTGTAGAACTTAAAATAACTTTGTGGCACTAATTTAATCACTCTACTATATTTCAGTTAGTTAGCAAACAATGATCACTGTGTCATTATACTGAAACTACAATTAATTATGTGATTGTTACCCTTAAGGGGTTCCTCACTATAAATATGCCCCATGCAAAGGCTAATCGATCACAGTCCAATGAGCATGAATAGCTATCTGACTGATAAACGAAGCAATGCCACAGGAATGAATTTACGAAACAAAATATCACAAATCTAATACAAAACAGAAAAACAAACATTGAGAAATAAAACAGCTTTGAAAGTACAGTAGTCAACGTCTAAATAAAAAAAAACACCAATAAATAAAACACCTGCAAAATACAAGACTCAGTCTAATAAAAAAAAAACACCAATAAATCGAACCCCTGCAAAACACACGAGTCAAAGTTTCTCTGACAGAAACACATGTATATGCATTGGACTAAGAACCGTATAATCACTGTTCACTGACACACTCAGTAGTTCCACAGTTCCAAGGCACTATATAAGAGGAGGGGGTTCGTCGCCGCAGCTGTCAGTAGGGATTTTTGTCCATCTGTTGCGTGCAATCCCGCCGTCTCTGCCCTCTCATGAAGTTTCTCTTGGTGGCCTGTGTCATGTACATCTCGATTTGGTTCCATGTTTGTGTTGTCAAATTCGTGCAGTATCCTCGTTTGACACGCCAGGTTGATATTCCTGGGCAAGGATGACACTTAATGGCTCTTCTTTGTGCCACCCTTAGCAACCAGAGAACACCGAACCATGATTTACTGCCGCTTGACAATGGGCTTCCGCCAAGAAATGTTGATAGCCATCGTTGACGTCTGCAAGTTTCTCTGGACAGTACCTGTCAAAAGGCTCCACGCCCCTCTATCCCCCGTCTTCTGTCACTTCACCGCGGCCGTCTCGTCACGGTCGCGTGCGTGTGGTGGGTTGCCAGCAGATGGATTTTCGCACGGTGGACCACTCGGCCATCTCAGGTCATCGCCTCCACGAAGGGTCGCACTGGTGCGGTCGGCCATTAGCTCCGGGTGCAAGGGAAAGTGTTTGCCCCGCAGCCCTTCTTTTGTCGGCGAGCGTGCTCCAGAAGTGGCCCGGTTGACAGTGTGTCCTGCTGGGAAACCCGCCTGTTAACACCTAATCCTCCTCCTTGCTGCTCCCACTGTCTCGTAAGAGTTTAGCCGGTTTGCTTTCACGGTCTCAACTGCATTCACAGAAATTGTTAATCATAGTTATGTGATTACAAAATGTCATACATAATACCCCTTAGTATTGTCTTTCACAATTTTTAAGAACAAAAGTGAGACTTAATTTTCTTAAATAAAAAAGTTAGATGAATCGACAATATAAAAATAAAAGTTAAATGACTTGACAATGTAAAAAAATAAAAGTGACATGAATTGACAATATAAAAATAAAAATTAAATGAACTGACAATATAATATCAAAATCCACATCACTAATGTTCACTTGTGTTTTAATAAATCAAATGCTACTTATTAATTCACTAAAATGAATAGGATTATGCCTTGTGCAAGTATAGGTCAGGACAGCATAGGGTTCACATGTTATTTGCACACACACATGTACACCTGTTGTCTACTCTACAAACTAACTACCCATAAACATGAATTACTCAAAATTCTACTTCAATCCACTACTAGTTAATCCAACAAGCTACTTCAATGCTACTTCAACACAGTGTTTATACCACTACAACATTGTCCTAATTCGTCCTCTTCTTGACGCTCGTGGCATATGTCTTGTCACATGATAAATATGGAGAAACTTTCCTTAAACATACACAGTAAAAAGAACAATGGTTATTTACACGCCAAAACATTTATACCAGTTGACACACCCGATAAGGGACTCGCAATTATACATTTATCATACTCATATGCTCATACATAAAAAAGTAAGACAATTTCATCTAAGATTACGTTATCACAAGAATTAATCAGATAGATGACTCTGAGAAGGGTAAAAATATTTTCATCATACAGGTTATACTACATTTTCTTACCCATTTTGCTCCTGTTTCGTTCCTTCTTTAAGTTACCTTTCGCTTCCAAATCAGTTATTTCGCCTGTGGTGGTTATTCTTGATTCATTTCTCATGAATGGCAAAATTGTGGTCTCCTCTATTCTGTAAAACAGTTTCATCTTAACATCCTATTGAACTTACAACTGACACAAAAGATCCGAATCCTCCTGTAGTTTAAATGACAAATGTTTTGCTTCATCCTTATTACGTTAAACCAAGCTTTCCTTCGGTCCCATAATCAAAATTATTTAATCTTCCTCTACTTTCAAGAGGGAAGTTTCTTCAGTTCAACTCATATAGGCTGAAGTGCATCCCGCACCAGCGAAAACAGTAAGCTGTAATGCTCACAGCATCAGTAAAACACATAAACGTGACTTTTCTAGGACAAGTATTAAAGCAGAATAATTTTTCAGGCTCTGGCTCAACATCAGTCAAGACTACAAAAAGGATCCATCTTTCCGTTCCATTCTCCATTTGCTGGAAAATTTCTCGTTATTTAACTGCCATAATACTATTTCAGGGCCACGTAAATTACACAAACCACAACTCTTCTTTCACCTTGAAGGGAATCAATCTACTTACGAAATCCACAGACAGCACTTTACGTACACAACTATAAAGAACAAAAAGACATATATCATCAATATTAACATATTAGCGCATATTGGGAAGCCATTGGTTAAACAATCGTATTATTGCATCCTGTTTTCAAGATTCCGAACGTACTCATTCCTTTCTCAGAGTTCTCCTATCTTAAAATATTCATACAGCACGCATACTATAGTAAGAGATCCTCATTTATACTGACAGATATAGAATAGTAATAGATAGATAGTAGCACTGAAAGCAGAAAATCGAAAACAAGGCTACTAACAGCTGGGGACCTGGGTTTGGCAGATCTATAATACCCACAGATCGGATATTCCCCTGAGTTCTGCACTAATTCAACATAGATCTTGCTTCCCGCAGGAGCGACTCTTTTCAATTTACACAAAAAAACCATAAAGAGCATTTCACTCATTCACAAAGAAACCTTTTATCTTCACATTTGAACCAACCTAAATCCTAATTGCACAAGGAAAGAAAAAAAACTAAAAACATCACTTCAGTCAATCACATAGAAACATCTTTATCATTATTTTTACGAACATATTATTCAAAATGCATATGTCACAGATGTAAACCAATCAATTCATTCTCCTCTCTATACACCCTATGTACTCATTTGCCATGTCACTCATTTGTTCCTATTGGGCGCCTTCTGCGCTGATCATTCGTCATTGCCGGTTTTGTTCATTTCCATTTGGTGGGTTATGTCTTGGGTTAGCCGGCAGAATTTCAAAATCATGTGGTGCTCCGTCTACAGTCCTATTGCCACCGTGTTCACCATACTATCGATTCTGGTTGCCGTACCTGTTGCGTTCACGATCTTGTCTACGTCCTCGATCATTTCCGTTGCTCCACCTGTGTTCGCGACTGTTACCCCAGTTTCTATACGGCCGGTCCCGATTATTGTTCCGTTCGCGTCGCGACGACCAGTCACGCCGTTGATTAGTAATACGGCCACGACTGCGATCGCGCTGCTGTGCTCCGTAATAACTTTGTGCCCGACTAGACGGGCATTCTGCTGTATTATATTCCAACTCTTGGAGAAGTGTCTTCAGCGTTTCCACGTCCTCTTTGCGTCGTCCCGCAAGAATGACGTGGCGCAAGTGCATCGGCAATTTGGTGATGCATATCCTAATTAGTTCCGCAGGTCCGTATGGGCCGTATAGAAATTGATTTGCCTGCAGCATGTGGTCGAATAGGCGTGCTGGGCTGCCGAAACCAGACTGGTTCAAATTTGGCAGCATAATTATGCCATGCTTGACCATATCTTGTGCCGCTTCCGACCAATAGGCGGACAGAAAGGCTTGTCGAAACTCCCGAGTGGAGTTGCAGTGACGCGCTGCCGACCTCATGCGAATCGCCGGTTCACCTTCCAAATAGTCGCACATATATTCTATCTTATGTGAACTTGCCCAGTCGGGGGGAAGACAGAACTCAAATTGCTCGAGCCATGCTCGTGGATATATTCCTTTTTGTGAATTTCGAAATATCTCAAACATTCTCACCATAAGGAAATGTTTGAAATCAAATCCCCGCATTTCCTCCCGGCGAGGCCCTTGAATGTTTCTATTTTTCTCATGTCTGCCACTCAAAATACATTCTTCCCTGTCGTCAAAATCTCCCTCGTGGCCAGAGTCCCTCTCTGTACTGTTCGTACAGCTATTTTTAGTGCTATTGGCGAGTTCAGAATCACACCCCATTCGGCTTTCCAGATGCGCCACGCGTTCTTGTAATCCGCCTGTTACAGCTTTGTGGCGCCTGTTCACTTCAAACTGTCCCTTCTGAAATCTAAGAAGTGAACGCACTTCTTCTGTCTCTATGACCACTACCGGTGTAGTATTGTTATCGCCCTCCATCACCTTCATCGTGCCTACGATGTCCGCTAATGCCGCATTCTTATCATGTATTTGTCTGTTGTCCTCCGCCCCAGTCTCCTTCAATTGTTCTACTTGCTGTTCGAGTGCGTGAATCGCTTGACTGTTGTCCGCTACTGTGTTGCTAACGGACGCGGGACAATGCGTTTCCACTTCCTGGACCCTGGAGAGTACCTGCTGGTATTCCCTTTGGCATTCTTCTCTCAGCGCTTGGAAATTCCTAAGTAGCTGTTCCTTGCTCTCTTTCGATTCCGCATCGCGACTCCACTTGCGCTGTTCTAAGGCTTGCAGACGATCATCGATTTTTCAAATGTACGGCCTAATTCTTTCATAATACACCTTTTATTTCACTTGCTAGATTGTTTATTCTTTGTGAGATGTCATCGAACACTCTCTGCATCGACTTGTCGACTTTATTTGTCTGCTGGATTAGTTTTTCGTCTATTTGTTCGCCAAGCTCGCGGATTGATTTTTCAGATTTCTGCGTCATTTGTTTGCCTAGCTCGCGGATCTATTTTTGGATGATTCATTTTGTTCTCAGAACGATTTTTTTGATTTCTCTGCGTTTTCTTTATTTTGATGCAATAAGGCTTTTATGAGTCCTGCCAAATCAATTTGGTTAGTTGGTGGCAAAATAATTTCTGGCTCTGCTGTGAGCCCGTTCGTCCCGTTTTGCATTTCCTCATGAGTATTCCCCATTGCATTTTCGGAACCGTCCGACGAGTTAATATTCGAAATCAAATTATCCCCTTGATTCATGTTGCTTAAGTTGTTGGACCGCCTACTTTTAGCTTGGTTACGTGTCTGCATTAGTTCAATTTATACCCGGTACACAACACACTAATCAGAATAAATGTATCCCCCAAAAATTACGACAGACACACGAAGGGTACCCAACATAGCACGCACTTTTTCACACTCAAAACAAATTTATATCTTTGATCGAAGTCAGTGCAATTTACAAGCGAGAAAAAAAACCACATACATATAAAACACACAAATATAGAAAAAAAACAAAACAAACAACAATGCTCAGAAACAACGCAGAAGTTGTTTGAGAGCTGCAGGGGAGAAAAATAAGATTATACAACGCTGGCAATCTAAATTCCAGAATCTAGCGGAATCAGACAACAGGGTCGCCATGTGTAATGTTGTTGCTTTAGTTTGTTCAGAAAGTGGTGCTGATATTCAAGACCATAAAAGTGGGTTAAAAGCTGTGAGATATCTGAGGAAGTTAACCTTGCATTACTGCGCAACTGTTTCACCCGGTATCCAGTCTAGCTTACCAAATTCCCAACCAGACTAACATTAATTATAATCTTTTAGTACTCATCTTATGATAAAAGGTGATATATATATATATATATATATATATATATATATATATATATATATATATATATATATATATATATATATACACTCCTGGAAATTGAAATAAGAACACCGTGAATTCATTGTCCCAGGAAGGGGAAACTTTATTGACACATTCCTGGGGTCAGATACATCACATGATCACACTGACAGAACCACAGGCACATAGACACAGGCAACAGAGCATGCACAATGTCGGCACTAGTACAGTGTCTATCCACCTTTCGCAGCAATGCAGGCTGCTATTCTCCCATGGAGACGATCGTAGAGATGCTGGATGTAGTCCTGTGGAACGGCTTGCCATGCCATTTCCACCTGGCGCCTTAGTTGGACCAGCGTTCGTGCTGGACGTGCAGACCGCGTGAGACGACGCTTCATCCAGTCCCAAACATGCTCAATGGGGGACAGATCCGGAGATCTTGCTGGCCAGGATAGTTGACTTACACCTTCTAGAGCACGTTGGGTGGCACGGGATACATGCGGACGTGCATTGTCCTGTTGGAACAGCAAGTTCCCTTGCCGGTCTAGGAATGGTAGAACGATGGGTTCGATGACGGTTTGGATGTACCGTGCACTATTCAGTGTCCCCTCGACGATCACCAGTGGTGTACGGCCAGTGTAGGAGATCGCTCCCCACACCATGATGCCGGGTGTTGGCCCTGTGTGCCTCGGTCGTATGCAGTCCTGATTGTGGCGCTCACCTGCACGGCGCTAAACACGCATACGACCATCATTGGCACCAAGGCAGAAGCGACTCTCATCGCTGAAGACGACACGTCTCCATTCGTCCCTCCATTCACGCCTGTCGCGACACCACTGGAGGCGGGCTGCACGATGTTGGGGCGTGAGCGGAAGACGGCCTAACGGTGTGCGGGACCGTAGCCCAGCTTCATGGAGACGGTTGCGAATGGTCCTCGCCGATACCCCAGGAGCAACAGTGTCCCTAATTTGCTGGGAAGTGGCGGTGCGGTCCCCTACGGCACTGCGTAGGATCCTACGTTCTTGGCGTGCATCCGTGCGTCGCTGCAGTCCGGTCCCAGGTCGACGGGCACGTGCACCTTCCGCCGACCACTGGCGACAACATCGATGTACTGTGGAGACCTCACGCCCCACGTGTTGAGCAATTCGGCGGTACGTCCACCCGGCCTCCCGCATGCCCACTATACGCCCTCGCTCCAAGTCCGTCAACTGCACATACGGTTCACGTCCACGCTGTCGCGGCATGCTACCAGTGTTAAAGACTGCGATGGAGCTCCGTATGCCACGGCAAACTGGCTGACACTGACGGCGGCGGTGCACAAATGTTGCGCAGCTAGCGCCATTCGACGGCCAACACCGCGGTTCCTGGTGTGTCCGCTGTGCCGTGCGTGTGATCATTGCTTGTACAGCCCTCTCGCAGTGTCCGGAGCAAGTATGGTGGGTCTGACACACCGGTGTCAATGTGTTCTTTTTTCCATTTCCAGGAGTGTATATAAAGACAATTTAAATAAAATGAAATAAATCAGTTTATATTTGGATATTTATTTTAACATTGACCATTGTTCCGTTAAAATTTCAGCATGTCAAACTTGATTCATAACTAAACTGGTGCCTTATTTAGATTGTGTAAATGTGAGTTTGTAATCTTACAGAACACATCAAATAGCGAGCCAAGATTGGGAGACTACAAACAACACTGCATTCATAAAATAAACACAATGAACGTTGAAACATATGCAAGAGAAAATTAACCTCAACCAACCGATTCAATTTTCACCCAAAGAAGTTACGTTCACAACGCAATCCTGTCCGTCATGAAATTACCACACACTGGTTTACTAAATTCATACTAACTCTCTGTGAAATCTTCACGAAAAGAATAACTGAGGGCTACTTTAATGCTTACACCACATGCATCACGTGGTCAACTTGTTTTCAACAAAGAGTGTAACTCCATAATAATTTTGATAATTAAAATAAATTACATCGAAACACAATTTACAAAAGAAAAACCTCGAACTGGTTACTGTCGTCTTACTATTAACCTGAGGGTCAAATAATTGTATAAGCACGTGGTTCTGGTCTCACAAAGTACACCCCATGTAGGTTGAATATAAAGAAAAGTTGCTATATTGAAAAATATTCTCAAGACGAGACGTTATAATCTCACGCACATTCGCATTTAAGATTAATGATCTTAGAGTTACTGGTCAACATGTGGTTCCACTTTACTCACAAAGTAATGAAAAGCAACTACCGGAAGATATTCTGAACTTCACACTCGAATTACACTGTGTTGCAATTTAAGATAACATTAGATATTTTAGAGCTAAACCTGAAATAAAGGTGATTAAATTTTCAGTTAGGCTGAACTTAAGAAATGCATTGTCCTACGGACTTAGCAGACACGCGCTTAGCTGGAGATCTTACCACTTCAGACGCTCGCCGCAGTCAGACTGACCTGGGCCCCTACCGAGCGTGCTTAACAGATACAAACGGAAGTGACCAGAGAGGCAGCTTCCTATACCAACATGACAAGGGATGGACAGGTCCATACTAGGAATAGAAACCTCTCTGCTTTTAGAAAGTGTAGCTACCTGTTCCGACGTTGGTCCTACTGTTCTCTAGCAGACAGGCTTGTCTGTTACCATCAAGCATGCAACTAGAAATACATTTGCTCATTCATCCTCTCACACAGAAGGGAAGGGGGATGACAGTATCGTATCATGTACAGTATACAAAAGAAAGCGGATGTAGGTTTCGTATGAAACTGTGTGACATGAATTACATATAAACTGTGTTTTAAAGTGTAGTAGTGTGACAGATCGTTCTTGTTTATGTGTAAAAGTAACACGTTTCACTGCCCAGTCTCCTCCCAGATAGTCAGAAACACCACAGTAAATTTAGAAGAGTAATTTATGCCGTAAATGACAACAGATTTAAGAAATTAACATGAAAGGAATCCAATAGAGACCTTTCAATATGTCTATAAAAAGTAAATTCATGGTTTTAAACGTGACATCAGAATTGGAAGTATGGGAGCTTGACTCCATCAATGCAAGGGTATAAATAACAGCTGCCATTTTTATGTGGAGTGGGCACTTTGCATTCGTCCAACAGTCGGGCTTGAGATCTGGAAGAGGCCTCGTGCATCTATAGACTAAGAAATATGTCCAAGTTTTTGGTCGAGGACTTAATGTTTCCATGTGTCGATCGTGAAAGCTATTGAAACATTTTTTACATGACTTAGAAGATTTTGCTTCAGACGAACTAGTGGGGATCTTATAACATTTCGCATGTGTGGTAGAAAATACTCTGAAACATTTTAAACGTGTAGTATCTGAGTAGCTCAAGTTTGACGATTTAATCTTAAAAATTTTTCTGCAGTCAACTTTGAGTGTCGTACAATTTTCTTGGTTTGGGAATGCGAAATTTCATCTTTAGACTTATTCTGAAGCAACTTCTATTAATTTTCAGTGGATTTTCATAAGTTTATGCAAACATGTGAGGTTCATCAGTTTATTTAAACCCACGCCCAAACAGTTATTATTTCACTAACAAACCATTTTGAATTTGTGAGAAGTGATATTTTGTTTTCCTGCAATAAACTCAGTTTGTTAAAAATTAAAACACTGTGAGATGTTAGCTTTAATTCACAGCAAATTCCTGCCTACATATACTGAACTTGTGATTAAATTTATTCAGGGTTAAGGCGCCGACGCGTTGTTTGCTCCTTGACAGAAACGTAGCCAACATTTTTGAAATCCAACGGCGCATTACGGAGAACCTAAAACTATATTTTTATTGCTTTTTTGAATTTTTTATTTCTGCTGATGCATGTGAGGGCTCAAGAGTCATTATTTGGATGAAACAACAATGTTTAGCTCCACCATTCGTTAATTATTCATCCGTCAGGGGTTAACAAGAGTCAGCACAAAGAATACATTACTTTCATCATCATTTTTAAATTAATTCAGTTCTACATGTCACAACTTCGAACATTTACACAATAACTGGTAGTCTGTAAAATGGATGTCAGTCTCACAAAATTATCACAGATGATTAATGAATCTGGACATTCAATCATACGTAGTTACCTGTTGGCCAAACTCTACATACTGTATATTTAAGACTTTTATCCCTGATTGTTTATACTTGCTTATTACTCTACAGAAGCACTGATCATTATGTCATACGAAGTAATAATGACAGAATACAAAAAATTATTTTTATAGTTTTTCTTAATGAACTAAATACGTTATTGTACCGCGGACATAATTGCTTTGCAGGTTATCATTACTACTGCACTGCTGGTGTTTGCTGATATTACAAGACTAAATATTTCTTAATTGACCTCCCCTTCACCAGCCATTTCAGTTACTCCTAACCTTTTCTCAACCGTAATTCCTTCTCCAATTATCATGTCTTCTTTCTCTATTCTGACCCGTAACGTCATTAATAATTTTTCGTAGGTCGCAAGAGACATCGCATTTCAATGAGTAAATTAATGTGCAGCAATTTTTCTCAGGCATTCATGTATCCTTCTCTTTTGTTATTATCTTTTTGATAATCACTGTTAATAAGATAGCAGCAAACGCTTAATCTTTTTTCGCCGTCTGCGATTCTCGAAATCCCGTTTACAAAGGAAATTACTGGTATAATTAATGATGGCGTGGTGGTGGCTGCAATATGATGAAGAACTGACAATACGACGTGTGACAATTAAATAACGAGACTGCGGACCTCCTATCGCACAGCCGTGTGGGGGAGGTTAATAATGGAATACAGTCGATCATGATCCCTCAACAACAGCAACGTTTGCTTCGTCTTTCTTTTTGATTTAGTAAGGTTTTGATCCTTGGTTGTAGAGGACGTTGTTCTGTAGTAGCGTCACGAGCATGGTTAACTTAAAAACTAGCAGCACATTAACACCAAACTCCTCGTGAAATTAAAAAAAAAAGGCTGCTAATAGAATGCTCTGATACGTTACAGTAAGTCCGTGGTGATAGTTCTATGTCACTTCCGCTAGTTTTTGAATGGCACGAACGATTTACAGTAGTAGGTCGAAACTGAGGGCAATGATGATCGCTTTTTTCGAAATCAGTGGGAGTTATCGTGACTGAACTGGTGCTTAAGGGTCAAACGGTAAATCAGAAATACGAAAAAGAAGACCGAATCAATCTGCGGGAAAAAGTAAGGATGAAAAGACCAGATCTGTGGAAGAACGACGCAAAAATTAAGGAAGAAAAGACCAGATTTGTGGAACAACGAGGCATGGAGTCTGCATCAGGACAATGTGTCCGCCCACAACTGTTACATAGTTTTAGCGGTCAAGCGCATTCCCGTGCTCGAACATCCTCCTTACTCACCAGATCTGGTACCCTGCGACTTTAATCTTTTCCTGAAAGTTGAGAGTGCTTTGAAGGGAACATATATTCCGTCTGTTGAAGAGGTAAAACCAAAAACAGCAGAGTTGTTGAAGAGGGTGACAATTTATAACCTTCAGCATGGCTCTAAACAGTTGGAGATAGGCATACAATGGTGTTTAGGCAGAGGAGGGGAGTATGTTGAACAGAATAAAAGTTATTGTAACTTAGTTTGCGATAAATTACATCTCTGACACCAGTCTCATTATTTACTTGCCGCACCTCGTATAGTACTGTTAATAAATAGTGGGCGTTTGGAGACACCTTATGTATTGACTGGGTCAGGATGGACTCAGAAATGACAGTTTGAAAGCGGAAATTTACGGACACTGCCAGCTCGAGGCAGGCCTTCCTTAATCTCGAGGGATGGGTGACCAAACCATCTGGTGCAGGTGATGTCTACAAATCTTCGGCAAACCCTGCTTTCCGCATATATCTGTGTCCGCATTTCTCCAGAATCTGTGCATGATGGGAGAGGCAACTGGGTGGTGGTAAGGAAAAGACTGGGGCTCAAATGGTTCAAATGGCTCTGAGCACTATGGGACTCAACATCTGCGGTCATCGGTCTCCTAGAACTTAGAACTACTTAAACCTAACTAACCTAAGGAGATCACGTACATCCATGCCCGAGGCAGGATTCGAACCTGCGGTCGTGCGGTTCCAGACTAAAGTACCTAGAACCGCTTTGCCACACTGGCCGGCGAAACGTCAGTTGCGAGCAAGATATTTTGGTAATCAGCAAAAGAACAGTACATTACCAAATGTAGTAGTTTTAGAGATATAACGTGCTCCATTCCACTGTTAGCTGCCTCAAGCTTAAGACGTGCGTTCGTGCGCTCTACATTTTTACGTCGTTTTGTGAAAAACACTGACGTCACAATGTTCATCTTTGGCACTCTAGTGCACAAGGCGCCACGAAACAAGCTACGTGTAAAATCTGTGCATTTCACAGTAACTTGTGAGCAGCATTTTCATTCCCCAAGTCGCGGCTGCGCACAGTGAATTCTCTAATTTTTATCTTTTGCTTTCTGACTTAAACGGTAACCTTGTAAGTAGGCTGTTTATGTTTTCTCTATGTAAGTAGGCTGTTTATGTTTTCTCTATGTAAGTAGGCTGTTTATGTTTTCTTATTGGCAACGTTACGTAGCGCTCAATATGAAAATCACTGGCTGTGCTGTGTGCAGTCTGTGGCTGCTTTGCATTGTTGTAATACTCGCCATTGTAGTGTTAGGCAGCTGGCTGTGAACAGCGCGTAGCGTTGCGCAGTTGGAGGTGAGCCGCCAGCAGTGGTGGATGTGGGGAGAGAGATGGCGGAGGTTTGCAGTTTGTCATGAACTGATATATATATATTATGATTTGTGATGATATTAAGGTAAAGACATTGTTTGCTCTCTATTAATATCTTTCATTTGCTAACTACCCCTATCAGTAGTTAGTGCCTTCAGTAGTTTGAATCTTTTATTTAGCTGGCAGTAGTGGCGCTCGCTGTATTGCAGTAGCTTGAGCAGCGAAGATTTTTGTGAGGTAAGTGATTTGTGAAAGGTATAGTTTAATGTTTGTCAGGGCCATTCTTTAGTAGGGAGTTTTGAAAGTCAGATTGCGTTGCGCTAAAAATATTGTGTGTCAGGTTAAGCACAGTCATGTAAAATTGTTCAAAGGGGACGTTTCATATGTCGACCCTTAGCCTAGGATACCTCACTGGAATCTTCTGATTTTTTCTTGTAGTTTGTGTATTTAGTGTAGATTTTGTTTATTGCTAGCGCGTAATTGTAGAGAGAATTTCCTTTGTAGTTGCAGTCTTTCATTGTTGTATAGTAAAACAGTTGTGGCATGCATGTAGATTTGCAGCAAGTATTTCGCAGCTGCGCTTGCAATTAACTAGATATTATTTTCAGTGCTATGTTAATGTGTTCTCTTATTTTTGATCTTCAAATTGTGTTTTTCTGTGTTGTCGTGTGAAATACTGTGACAATAATGGCGTGTGAAAAACGTAATACTAGGCTCCAAAGTAAACTGAGAAATGACAGTGAAGACGAAGGCAGTGTGTTAGCGCCGCAGAGTAATGAATTAACTGATGTTCAAAGTAGTAATTTGGTAATTGTGAATAGGGAAATGGAGCGGGCTGCAAACAATGGTGTAGACAGTGAAACAGGTAGTGAACAGGGAAGCATTATCGATCGATCGGTCGGCAACAGCTCGCCTCAGGAATCCGAAATGACAGGACACAATTTCGCAAATACTGTAGATTCAGGTTTTGGGTTATCACCGTTTTCTCAAATAAGTCAAGACGCATTTTCTGCTTGTCAAAATGTGAATGTTGCCGGTGCAAATGCACTGCCGAAAAGCGTAGAGAAACAGATTCCAGACACTAATACATTATTATTGCAATTAATGCAACAAATGGAACAAAATCAGAGACAAACACAGCAAAAGCTTGAAAAGTTAGACACAATGGAACAACACCAGAGACAAACACAGCAACAGTTAGACACAATGGAACAACACCAGAGACAAACACAGCAACAGTTAGACACAGTGGAACAAAATCTCAAAAAGTTAGACTCATTGGAACAAACTCTCGAACAAACACGTGAGGATTTAACTGCTGAGTTACATAACATTGAATCGAAATGTCAAAAAGTCTGTAATGACGTAAAAACTCAAATTTGTGAGCATTTTCAACCTATTTTTTCGCGTCATGAAAATGCATTACAGAATCACGAAGCAGCCATAAAAGAACTGCAAACTATTGTTCATGAAAATCACAACACCTTGCAAGCTAAAATTGACTCAGTTGCATCTACCGATTCGGTTACGCAACTTGCAAAAACTCAGGATAACTTAAAGGACACAGTAGATTCGATTTCAACACAAATGGACACTCTGAAACTTGGTTCAGAAAAACACACTGAGGAAATGTGTTCATTATCAGAGAAAGTAGTTGAACTTTCGGATCAGCTAAATAATTTATCTGCGAAGGTAGATGATAATCTGAATGACGCAAAACCGGTAGTCTTTAATGACACAGAACAGAACGCACAAATTAGGAAACTGAAACAAAATCTGAATCAAATTGATACGCAACACCAAAGAGAAATCCGGGAAGTACAAGATCAGCTGACACAGGTAATACAAGAATTACGTATTTCAGAAGACACTCGCGCTCCAACACGGGAAGAGGGACTTAGAAACACGGAAAAGCCGCAAAATAATAACACAGGGCATTTCGGAAGTTATGAAAGAAATTGGCAATGTGCACCGAATTTTGAGATGGAACGGCGCGCGCCAACAAAGAAACAGACAATGACTCGCACCGCAGGCAGCCACCTGCGCCGGCTGGCTCAGAGAAAAATAGCATACACGGTAACCTTGAGAAAATTTTTAGCATTCCTTACCGACATATACAACATGATAATTGCATTCAAATCAAACTGTGAGTACTAGGATGAGTAAAGGTTTACACCACATTTCTCATGTAAAACCATTTATTGACAGATAATCTGCCTTTTAACTTTGTCTTTGCCATAAAACGTTTCACTTCACGTTACTAGTATGCTTAAGAAACTGTTAACATACAACAATGTTTGAAGTACAATATCCAATCAAGAACCAAGAGAACTTATTTAAACAGAAATGACGAATGCATTGTTATAGTGAACAGACGTCACAGTGTTATTGTGTGTGCACATTCTTGCTTGTTTGTTGCACGATTACGTAATGACTATAAGGCTCACATACTTAGAACATTTACCAGTACTGCTAATGAGATTTTAATGCAACATTTTGGTTTATTTGAAAATACATTCTGAATTTAAAGTACTTTCTGTGAGATACCAGATGAGACGATAGTTAGTTTATGTGACAGCTACACGATTTTATCACGACGCTACTAATGAGTGACAATTTACAATGTTGATTTTGCTGTGTATCTGTTTTATATCTGCACAGTTTTCTGAATTCTTCTGCAAAGTAAAATATGTTTTAGTAGTAACTTTTGTGGTATAGCAACAATGAGACAGCCTTTTTCGTGGCATAACAATACGTTACTGTACAGTACTTTCTTCATCACGCCAATAAGCATAATAACTACGACATCTATACGCAAAGCATTTCATTTTTGTTTATCATGAGGTAAGTACATTGACTTCTGCAGAACTTAGCTTTTGGAGGAAAATAACTACGACACTTCCACAGAGATTATGTTGTGACAAGATGCACAGTTTAGCGCTACAGTACACGTATTTGAGTGATCAATTTTGTACTTAAAACATTTATTTTTAAAGATTTTTGAATTACAAAGAAAGTTTTCCGTGATATATTTCATTCCATTGGTGTAATCTGTAACACCTGAGGGTATAATTACATTAATCCTCAGGGGGGTACACGCTTACTTTGTGTACCATGTGTGTGGCAACCACAAGGAACCCTAGCTAATATGGTATTTGCTTATACAACTTTACACATCGGTACCATATTTCTCCAACACATAATTACACAGCTATCTGATCATTTAACTGAGACAGACAAACGTTTTTACTATATCAGTGACAGATGTTTACGTAATTACACAGCTGGATAACTTCACACTTATGAAACTGTATTTTGTCTGTACTTTGTGAAACTGTTCATATTTTTTTGGAACCATTGTGATACTATGAGAGCTTTGAATGATGTATTTGGTATGGATTCATGATTTTTAAAGTATGTTTGAGGTAGATGACATTATTTAAATGAGCAGAGAATTCTTTTTAGGCTTAGAAATTATTGGAGGAAGTTACGACGATTTTGAGATTTGACTGAAGTTTTATGATATTATTACGACGATGATGTGTATCATGTTGTTGAGGAATGTTTATTATGCTACGTATTTCTCACGATGAAATATTGAAGAAGTGTCGACGAATATGTATATGTATAATGAGGTAAGGAGTAATGAATAGTGGGTAGGGACTCTTGACTTGTGAAAAAGGATGTTGGAAACCAAGAATCGTACTTTAAGAGTTATGACATGTGTGAATCATGTGTGAATGTATCACAATGCCACTGAACATTTTTTGGACACTGTTATATTCATAGGATTTTGTTTCTACAGATTTGCAACGCTAATTCTTGACCTGTGAAGTATTTTTATGTGAGACTGTCACTTTAGCGAAAATTGCTGTCGTAAATATTTCCGTACGAAAGTTAAGTGACCACCTGCACGTAATGCGTCGCGGGCACCCAGCTGTGTCAGACGCCTGGAGAAAAAGTCATTAGCGCGTGCCTTTCAGAGCACAGGAAGAAAGAAAAAAAAAAGAAAGGGAAGGCCATTATCCTGGCCATTGTCATCCCTTTAGAGAAAGCATCGCAAAAACGACACGGTCGAACTTGAAAACATATGATTACACTAGCTCTTAATTTACGATATTTACTGAAATGCCTAATAAAATGACAAGAAATATTTTTACATCTGCACACCTGATTACGACAAGCGTCTTTCTACGAGAGTTGAGAGCTACTAACTTATGAAATGTCACATGACTACTGAATGATATTTTTATGCTTTGCTTTTCATAGTTGCTTATTTCATTTGACATCTGTTTTCCAGCTGTGTTGCAGCATTGCTTTTATAAAATAAAATGCATTTGCTAATGTGAACACTTTCTGTCAACAGATCTATTAAATAATTATTTTATGATCCACATTCTTTAAAAAAGGAGCACTTGGAAAGGAAAGAACAATAAGAAGGATCTAGTAACAGTAACACATAATTTTCTTTTCAAGTACATGGTAATATTTCTTTTTACAATCAGTTGTTGTGGTGCACCACTTTAATTACATAGATATTAAGATGTGAATACACATTTCCCTTATCTGCATTGTTGTTTTTACTGTAATATTTTTTCTGCTTGCGCTATGTCATGTTTAGGTATAAGTTGCTGCTGTTTGCCAGGCATAGTGTTATTGAATTTGACTTTTGCTAATTTATACTGTAGCTTGCTTTGCAATTTTCCATTTTTTTCATTGCTGTTTATATTAATTGTTTTGTGCTGCTGCATTGCCTCGTTCCTTAGTTTAGCATCTGAGCTCAGTAGATTTAAGTTTGCTTAAGAGGGGGTAGACTATATGAGAAACTGACTATGGAGAATAGGTAAAGAATGCATTGCGAAGTTATATAAAAAGGATTTGGGCCCAAATGAGTATTGTACAATCAGAAATAATTATTTTGAAAGAAATATGAACAGAATACAGAAAGCATGCTTGGATAGGATTTTTTTGGTGGAAACAAAGGATGAAATAAGAGGAAAGATATATAAAGTTTTGGGTTGGACTGCAGTACCAAATGTTACACTGAAAACGAACCCTGTCCTTTCCTATTGGTGTTATCCCACTATGTGTGTGTGTACCCTTGTGTATTTGTTTTCTTCCTGTCTCTGTGTAATTTCATAGAATTTTTTCTTTTAATATTAAGCTACATTCACTATGATGAGGAATACTGTTATCCTCAAATACAATTGGCATTAATAATGTGTTATTTACTTTGTAAAGATGTTTAGACATTGTTTATTGTTTTGTTTTAATGCTCATGTGTAAAGTTGATGTTTCAATAATTATTCTGATCTATGTATGTACTTATGTCATAATTCCTGTAACATTGATGTATATGTTTATTTCTATTCTTTTGTAAAGCCTGTTTTACTACAAATGTTATCTGTATTGTTATGTTTTTAATAATGTATTTTGTACCTTTGTTATTGTGTTCTTATGTTATAAAATTGTAATTGTCACCAGTTCATGATATTATTAACATGTAAGTTACATTTCACTGCACACGTTTCTGTTGGTCATAGTACATGGACAATATGTGAGAAGTAGGGACTGTTAGTGTTTGCACGTTTGTTAATAATTCTGCAAGGGACTGGATAACAGCATTGCTGGTTCTAAGGACAATTCCAAAAACTTTGTGAGTGCACAAGTGATGGTTTATGGACTTGCTATATTATCCGCAAGACTCTTCAATGGTGATTGTGCACCTGCACAGTCACAACAGATGGCTGCTGGCTATCTCTACAAGGACTACAGTGGGTCTACATCTTTGATGATCCATCAATACCATTATCTCTACAAGGACTACAGTGGGTCTGCACCTCTGGCGGCCCACCAATACCATACTCTCTACCAGGACTACAGTGGGTCTGCTCTGTGATGACCTACCTACCAATATTCTTCCAAACTACGACTGACTCTGCTGTGGGTTTGCTCTGTTGTGGCCCGTTATCTGTCAGCATGTCAAGAGTCAGCACTGTCTTTCCGTTGGAAGGACAACACTACTTCTTCAAGACTGCATGGAAATCCACTACTTCTGTGTGCAATTTCTTTTACTAATGAGACTTTGTGAAAAAAAACCTGTAATTACTGTTATGATGTACGATTAGGACTGTCTTTATGGACTGTGAGACAATTTTAGCTTTTGACCAACATAATATCAATAAGTGTGTGCATTTGATTTCTTTGTTATTGTAATTATGAAAAATTTTTTCAAATCTGTATTGGCCACTGCCCCATCCAATTTGTAAAAATTTTTGTGGGGAGCATGGGGGCTATGTAAGTAGGCTGTTTATGTTTTCTCTATGTAAGTAGGCTGTTTATGTTTTCTCTATGTAAGTAGGCTGTTTATGTTTTCTTATTGGCAACGTTACGTAGCGCTCAATATGAAAATCACTGGCTGCGCTGTGTGCAGTCTGTGGCTGCTTTGCATTGTTGTAATACTCGCCATTGTAGTGTTAGGCAGCTGGCTGTGAACAGCGCGTAGCGTTGCGCAGTTGGAGGTGAGCCGCCAGCAGTGGTGGATGTGGGGAGAGAGATGGCGGAGGTTTGCAGTTTGTCATGAACTGATATATATATATTATGATTTGTGATGATATTAAGGTAAATACATTGTTTGCTCTCTATTAATATCTTTCATTTGCTAACTACCCCTATCAGTAGTTAGTGCCTTCAGTAGTTTGAATCTTTTATTTAGCTGGCAGTAGTGGCGCTCGCTGTATTGCAGTAGCTTGAGCAGCGAAGATTTTTGTGAGGTAAGTGATTTGTGAAAGGTATAGTTTAATGTTTGTCAGGGCCATTCTTTAGTAGGGAGTTTTGAAAGTCAGATTGCGTTGCGCTAAAAATATTGTGTGTCAGGTTAAGCACAGTCATGTAAAATTGTTCAAAGGGGACGTTTCAACCTTCATTTTGAGAACGGGTTTGAGCCCCTGGCTACTTGGGTCACGGTTTCCAATCAATCGGTCAGAATCTGTACCCGTACTGCATAAATACGTCATCTCTCAACTGGTAGCAAATCAGTTTGCCTCGAGGAAATCGGTATTTAAAAGTACGAGGGTTCCCCAGAAAGTAATGCACCGCGTTTTTTTTTTTTTTTTGTTTTTTTTCCCTCAGACGAAAACAATGCTACGAATGCGAAACGTTATGTATTTACTGTTTGAAGTCTCCTGAGTGAGCGCGCCAAGTTTCCGTCACTTCCGACAGATAGCGTAGCTGCAGGACAGTCTCAAAATGGCTTCTTTAGATGATGTACGTTACAAGCAACGTGCCGTCATTGAATTTGTCACTGCAGAGAAATAAACAGTGGGAAATATTCACAAGCACGTATGCTAACTCTGTGGAGCATCTGCTTTCGACAGAAGTGCAGTTAGTCGCTGGGCACGGAAAGTGAGTTCATCAGAAGGCGGTTCTGCGAAGCTCCACGGTTTGCAGCGGTCGGGGAGACCATCCATGGCTGTCACACCTGATGCACCTGGCCTAGCCCCTTGGACTTCCACTTAATTGGGCCATTAAAGGATGCCATTCGTGGAAGACATTTTGAGGACCATGAGAAGGTGATCCAGACAGTAAAGCACTGGCGGAGGACAAGGATTGGTACCGACAGGCATACGCGCCCTTCTTTCGCGCTGGAGGAAGGCCATAGGACGGGATGGAGATATAACACCATTTTTTCGTGTGTGGATTTCTCATTTCGTTCAATAAAGAATTGTTGAAGAATAAAAAGAATGCAGTACATAACTTTCTGGGCAACCCTCGTGTTTTCCTCAACATAAACTATTTTGTACTTTTTTGTATTTCATGTAATTGGTTTGCTTAGTATTTATTCGTAACCGTGAGTGTATACTATGTTGTCCGGTAAAAGATATTCTCAGGAATTGGGTAAATTTCTAACAAATCTTGTGACCATATAACTGCTTTATTCCAAGATTTACCGAGCGGGCCAGTGGTTACCACACCAGACTGGCATCTGGGTGGACGACAGTACAATTCCGCGTCCGGCTATTTTGATATAGGTCTTCTGTGATTTCCCTAAATCGCTCAAGGCAAATGGCGAGATGGTGTCTTACAAACGACCGTTTTCCTTCTCCATCCATCCCTAAGCCGAGCTTGTGCTCCGTCTGTAATGATCTTGCTATCGACGGAAAGTTAAACAATAAAATCCTCCTCCGAATTTCATCCTCTGCTCCGAGATTTCCTTTTTTTCCCCTTTCACTTACTTTTTTTTAGAAGAGATGCTGAAAAGTAATTCCTCCTGTGGTGTCAACGTTCGACACCACGCTAGAGGTTGCGATAATCGATAGCGGTCCAGCACTTGCAACCTCCCTGGTCTCGCTGGCGCTTGCATCGCCGCCGTATGGCACGCACAGAGACTTGCGGATCGCACCGGCCGAGTCAGCTACAGGCCGTGAGCGAAGTCAGATTAGATTAGCCTTCAGCTCGCTAGGTCTGCAGCCTATATTTCGCGCATGTATTACGCACGTAAAACAGAATTGTGTTATCTTCCTTGTTGTAAAATCCAGTTAATATTTGTTAATGAGTCATTTGTATTCAGAAAGATAGTTGTTATTAGTTATGTTCCTGGAGTGCAGTAGCAGGTCAAAGTTAAGTAAAAATATTTGATAAAGTGTTCCAGTACTAATTACTATCGAATGTTCCAGATTCCTACAACCACCCCACTCGTGCTAGCCTCTGTCATCCCACTGCAAATCCCAGGGTACCTATAGAAAAGCATCCTGCATTTGTGTGAGGTCATGGCATGCTGCCATCGACCTTCACATCACCGCCGAACTTTTTATGTAAAAAAAGAAAAACTTAAAACTTAAAAAGAACTTAAACATTTTACATCTTTCTTCTTGATGTTCACACATTTATTTCTCAACATAGCAATCCTGGCGAAGAACACATTTATCCCAACGAGAGACTAGTTTGTTGATACCGTCTCAGTAGAGTGTTTGACTTCGCTGACGGAACCACAAACTCATCTCTGCTTGCACCGCCTCATCACTATCAAAGTGAAATCGTTGAAGGTGTTCTTTAAGTTGTAGAAACAGATGAAAATCGAATGGGGCCAACTCGGGACTGCATGGAGGATGATCGATGGCAGTGAAGCCAAGGCGTCGGACTGCTGCATACGTCGCATCTCTCTTGTGTGGTCTGGTTCAAAAAATGGTTCAAATGGCTCTGAGTACTATGGGACTTAACCGCTGAGGTCGTCAGTCCCCTAGAACTTAGAACTACTTAAACGTAACTAACCTAAGGACATCACATACATCCATGCCCGAGGCAGGATTCGATCCTGCGACTGTAACGGTCGCGCGGTTCCAGACTGTAGCGCCTAGAACCGCTCGGCCATGTATGGTCTGTCATTGTCATGCTGGAGGAGAGGGTGTTCCATGTGTGGACGAACTCTTCTGCGGCTATAAACCCGGTTATAGCACGGTGATCCTCATGCACAGACATGGTTACATTACAGGTCGCCATTTTGCACGTTGTAGTTCTGAGCCCTCTAGCGGTAGAAGTTTGCAACTTGTGTCAGCGAAGCGGGAAAGTCGTGCGAGTAACATGCATGATATGTAAAACCTCAACCGATACTGAAAACGGAGTAAAAGAATTCGGTGGCATTGCTTTTCAGCAGGTCCTCGTGTATATGCTCACAGGCTTAAGTGTGCAGCAGCCGATGATATGTTTCCATTTTCCGTTTGACTGCCACAGTCTATACGAATACTTTGCACTTCTCCTATCGCTGCCGGTTTCGTCTTTTTTAATGGTGCCTGATCTCCAGTAGTAGACCTCCTATCAGATTTAATCCTCCCCTTCTTTTGCTTCCCCCTTTTCCTCCAGGGCTCCCTCTCTCCTCCCCCCTCCTCTCCCCCAGTTCTCCCACTTCCTCCCCCCCCTGCCCAGGCTTCCACACCCCACCATACTCTCTCCCCTCCCCCTCCCTTCTTCTCCGCCACTTGAATCCTCCCCACCTCCCTCCTGGCCTCCCCCTATAACCTGTGGCAGCCCCCTCCTCTATGTGTCTAGAGCGCCGAAGGTCGTTACCCCTACCACCAGTAACTTCCGCGAACGCCTTCTTTTCCTTTCTTATGTATGTCTCCTGTTTTCACCAGTCATGTATGTCTGTTTTTCTGTCTCCGTGTTTCTTATCTGTTAATCTGTGGCCGAAGAGCGGCGTAGATCGGCCACTGCCGGCCTACCTTTTGAAAGGTGTTGAAATAACAATAAAAGGAAAGAAATGCAGTAGGAAAACGTGAGTCGTCGAGCAGGAAAATCGATAGCATAAGCAGCAGCAGCTCCTTCAGCACTGAATGCAAGTCTTCTCTTATTAATCATTCAGCTGACAGCTCTTATATATACACTAGGGAAAATTGTTCGATATGCTTGCCTCAGAAATACTCATAGGCGTTGTAATTGGTACAAGCAGCGCCCACAAGTGTATGACACGGATGATTCCTATAAGGAAGATTCCATTGACACTAAAACTTCTAAACTGTACATTTTATAATTCGTTTTATGGGCTGAACAATCATTCCTCTAATTAATCGTTTAAAGTAATACCAGATAGGGTGTGCGTCGGACATTATATTGTGTAGGTTAGCTGTTGTCATCACATTATATCCTCAGACACGTAATTAAATGGCGCTTCCAGGAAAACGGCTGTAAACGAGTAAGAAATAAAGCTGCCCTAAGCTGGAATTGTACATAAGAGCTACCTTTCACAGTATGTGAATGTCATCCACTCCCGCCGTTGTCGATTCATTGCTGTCGACGTGCTCGATTCGTTTATGAGGAAGAAATCATCATGACATTCATCTTAGGATATTTAGAGAAAATGGAGGGAATTTCTGCAATCAGTGCGATGAACGCAGTTTTGAAACACGCTACTTCAAAATACAAATCCAGTATCGTAGCAACGACACCATCTCGATCGTCTTTTGAGTCCCCCGCAAGAATACCTAGAAGAATGACCACTTTCACGGAACAGAAAACGACAGAGAAAATCTGCGTTGATGAATATTAATTTTTAATGTCGTTACATATTTGGCTCGCTGCCAATAGTCTCTGGCGCTTCCGCTATTACGCGTAAGTGGAACAGGACACGAAGTTTATGTGCCCATAAAACTATCAACTAAAAGCCGTAATGCCAATGACAGCTTATTAATTTTGAAGTCATTAGCATTTATAAGGAAGTTTTAACGGGCAGTTGCACGAACAACGCCCAAGGACATGCAGAATGCCTGCGAAGACGTCGCAGCTAAACTAATGGGTATTTGAGGGAAGGTTAAAATGTCCCGGCCTGAGATCAAGATGGCTTTGATAATAATAAAATTTTGTTTTCTTTATTTTTGTTGTTGCTTAGCAACGCATTTTAAATGCCAATTTGATCTGGCCACCAGATTTTTTTATATGGGCTTTTGAAGTGGTTTTGTTCAGATTGATGAAATGCCTGAAACGTTTCTACGTTCTTTCAACGCGTATTAACCAAATCTTGCTCTGCGTTGCCGAATGCCTGTTCTCGCTGGAACTGACCATGAATTTTATGGCTTCTTTAGAGCTATCACAGTACACACAGACAGAGGGCGAGGAATTAACAGGATATCTGCAATACTAGTGTATCTCATATAATTTCAGATGATGTGGTACAAAAACTTCCGCTAGTCCGCAAGTACACACGAGAGATGTTCAAAAGTATCGAACCTTATTTTGTTATTGTCGAAACCAGCAACGGTGTCGGGGTGCTCGCACTCACTATGTTTGTAAGAATACGTACTGCTCATGCCTGATTTTTTGCACGACTTCAGAAGCAAGTAGTCGCTTCCGGTCGTGGGCAAGACGACAGAAAAAATGGAACAACGATGTTGCATCAAGTTTTGTTTCAAGCTTGGCGATTCTCAAGTTGAAACAATCCGCAAGATTCGACAAATGTTTGCGGACGAAGCAATGGATACTACTCAGATAAAGGAGTGGCAAGACAGCCTCAGAGTTGGCCACTCATCAGTGAAAGCTGAAGTACGTTCAAGTACACTATCAGCATTCGCAAATGAGGTTGTCATCGATCACGCAAGGACTCTGGTGATGCAGGACAGACAAATCACTATCAGAGAACTTGCAGACGAGCTTAAAATTGGTGTTGAATCCATTAACTCCATTTTAACGGAACGTTTGGACCTCAGAAGGGTCTCAGCTAAATTTTTGCCAGTTTGCCAACAACCGAACAGAAGCAACTTAATTCGGAGATTGCACAGGGCGGGCTGGATACTGTGAACAGTAATCCCAACTTTCTTAACATAGTTATCACTGGTGATGAGGTCTGGGTTTATGGGTACGATCCAGAGCTAAAGTTCCAATCATCACAATGGAGGCATCAATTGTGTGACTCCAGTGAAGTGGTCGGTCACGAGTATGAACAAGAAGGTATTAATGCTAATAAGGGGTACTACCAAGACTTTCTGCGTCACCTTCGTGACGCAGTAAGATGCAAACAGCAGGAATTGTGAGCAGTGGACAGATGGCACCTTGACCGAGATAACGCACCTGCACATCATTCTCAATTAATTCAGAGTTTTTTGCCAAACACAAAATGACGGTGGTTTTACAGCTTTCCTGTTCTCTTAGCCTAACACCGAGTGACTTCTGGATTTTACCTAAACTGAAAAAGTGGAAAGGAACCAGCTTTCAGAACAGGGGAGACATTATGTAGAATTCGAGGAAGATACCTAATGGTGGGGTCAGGGATTATGTAGACAAAGAGGACACCTCTTCATGAAATTGTACGGGTGAATCAGTAAGATTTAACTGCTGTACGGTACCGTGAGCAGATTTTGGTATCACAAGTGCCGTTGTTGAGAGGTGGATGACAATGATCGACCTCATAGAGTATGGGTGATTGGTGTTGATTTTTTTTTTTTTTTTTTTTTTTTTTTTTTGGAAACGGAAGATATGGCATACATGGCGTGGCCTGCTCGCTCTCCCGATTTGAATCCCATTGGGCACGTCTGGGGTGCACTAGGCAGGCGGGTTGCAACACGCCGTCATCCAGCAACCACTCTCCAAGACTTGTGAGCAGCTCTGCGGGAACTATAGGCGTTATTGCCTCAACTTGAGATCGGTGACATCATTCACAGCATGTCCCGTCCTCGTTAGGCATGTATTGGTCCCAGAGGTGGTCGCACCCCATACTGAGCACATTAACCAGTTGTCAGAATGTGTATGCAAACCCGTTAAGTTGGAAAAAAACTAAGAACAGTTCTGTCTGCCGTTATGCAAGTTGCAGTTGTTTACATTCTGTATTCTTTGCATTGTTTCTACTTTACTATGACCTGTTTATACTGTATTGTGGCAAAATAAAAGCAGTCTTGCAAAATTTCCGTTTTTGGCTTTAATTTTTGACACCAGTGTAGTTCCCAATTACGCTTATTGAGATTCCAGTTAATTATGAAATTTAATTGCAACATCCCATTAACGCCGGATATATAAGGTCTTCGTTCGTCCATTCAACTTGACACAAAATGTGGGACTGCTCTTCTATTCAGCAAATAATATTTCTGGCCTTAATGTTAAGACGTAGTGACTTTCTTGCGTGCATGGTATATGGATGGTACATTAAAAAGAAACATGGTCCGCTGAATTGTATTTGTATACGAAATATGTTATCTTGTATTCTAACCCAACATTAAACGTGAATATAATTCCATATTTTACGATCTTATTTTTATTTCGCTTTGTCCGCGTTTAAGTAAACCTTCCATTTGCTCCGTACCTCAATATGTGTTCACATAAGAATATGGTCTCGAATCTGCTACATTCACTTTAATTGCATTTAAAGTTGTGAGGGAATGACTGCCTTCAACAGTGATGAGAGCTTTCTTAAATAAGGTTCTGAGCTTCACAGGTAAGTTTGTTAGAGTGTTAACGTCGACACACTAGCCAGCAAAGACAGACACATCGAGATGATGTTCATGTGTTTCCATCTACTAGGTGTCATAGGACACAGAGGGAGACATTTTTACATAGCACGGATCGCATCTATAAGATGCAATAATTCATGCACACGTTTAAATAGTAGCTGTAAAGGTCTGTAGTAATGATTTAGTTATTCCGTTGCGCTTCACGAAACTTACAAAGTTAGTTCGATTGCTTTTATTCAGATATACAAGGTGATAATTATTGAAGTACATGAAAAAAACGTACATTAGTTATCAATTACGCCATGCACACATTATATTCAACACCTAAACGTCACTGCAGATATCCGGATTTGGCTTACGACATGTTCGGTATGCCTGCCATCATTGGCAATGATGTGGCGCAGACTATTAGCGAAATTCTGCATGACCCGCTGAAGGATCGGAACATCCATATTGTCGATGACCTCCTGAATGGTTGTTTTCAGCTCAGCAATGGTTTAAGGATTATTGCTGCACATTTTGTCCTTAACATAGCCCCACAAAAAGGAGCGGATGTGTTTACATCCGGAGAATATGGCGGCCAGTCGAGGCCCATGCCAGTGATCTCTGGCTACCCCAGAGCAAGAATCTAGTCCCCAAACTGCTCCTTCAGGACATCAAACACTCTTCTGCTTCGATGGGGTCGATCTCCGTCTTGCATGAACCACATCTTGTCGACCTCGGGGTCACTTTGGATAATGGGGATGAAATCATCTTCCAAAACCTCCACGTACCGTTCGGTAGTCACAAGGCCATCAAGGATTATCGCACAGATTATTCTGTGACTGGACACTGCACACCACACAGTCACCTGTTGAGGGTGAAGAGACTTCTCTATCAGAAATTGGAATTCTCAGTCCCCCAAATGCGCCAATTTTGCTTATTGACGGATGCGTCCAAATGAAAGTGGGCTTCGACGCTGAACCAAACCATCCATGTGCATACTAGTTACCACCATGCCTCGCGGCCAATCGTGCAGTTTGGACGTCCTAACGTAAACCGCTCAGAAGTTATGACGATTTTATTTCATACAGTTCAATAATTGTCCCACTGTAAGTAACGTTTCAGGACATAAAAACCTGTCCAAGTTTCGTATGAACTTACAAGTTTAAGTAACCAGTAGTGGAAGGCTTTCACGTAAAAGATACAGCGCAACTTCTATTTCACTGAACAAACAACAAATGAAGAGACATAGCGATACTGTGCATATGACAGTACTACGACGACAGTGCCTATCGCCGAAAAAGTTCCGGGACAACTATTTCAGCGACTGTGACCTCTTTTGCATTCTGAGGTCAAGCACGTTGCTGCTGAAATCATTACGTGTAACATATCGACGCTTGACGTCCCGACGTAATATGTTTACATTAGCCAGGCCAGGATTTAAATAGCCAATTACCATGCAACGCCGTCATTACTACTTCCCTGTATTAATTTTCAGCGCGTGGGTAAATGCAGTAGGCATCCGGAGGTCTTCGAGATTCCTGTACAGCGAGCCCATTAATTATTTTCCTATTCATTCCGTCTTCGAATAATTTTCAGCCGCGATGAATAATTCACGGCCGCCGTCCCAGGAGTGTACGCGGACGGAAACGCTAGTGTGGACGAGTGCTCATATGGAGCTCGCCCCACGCAGCGGAAGAGTGCTGCGTGATAAGGATGCGTGATTGGCCGCGGCTACGCCCTCACACCTCGCCTCTGGCGTGTCCGTCTCGCCGACAACGATCTCTCGTGCAGCAGCACGAACGCCTGCCGTTCTGGATATCGCACATTTATGGCGTTTGCCTCGAACCTAGGTAGTAGGTTACACGAGTAACTTATAAGTAGATATCCGCGGTGCAGCAGAGCAGCCTTAAATCACTTAATAAACAAGCTGCGACTTGGTCACGAATTGAACAGTGACCCGAAAATAGAATAAATTTCCTTTGCTTCACGTCTATGGTCACAAATTTTTATGTCATCGGACTACTGGTTTCGGTCTATAATGACCATCTTCAAATTTGTTTTATAAAAACATGTCCTAATATTCTGGAGCCATAGTAGCGTCGTCAAATATGTTTGCCACCTTCAGATGTGTTTCATACAAACATGTCCTAATATACTCGAGTCATAGTGGCACCGTCAAATGTGTTTAGCATTTGACGATGCTACTATGGCTCCAGTATATTAGGAAATGTTTTTATAAAACAGAATTGAAGATGGTCATTATAGACCGAAACCGGTAGTCTGATGACATAAAAATTTGTGACCATAGACGTGAAAGTGAAGGAAATTTGTTCACTTAATTAAGTCAAGGACTCCGGACCGGATTATATGCCAGTCAGGTTCCTCTCGGAATATGCCGATGCAGTATCTCCATACTCAGCAATCATACACAATCGACCATTCGTCGAACGATCCGTACCTAAAGACTAGAAAGCTGCACACGTCACACCAGTACCAAAGAAAGGAAATAGGAGTAACCCGTAGACCCGTATTACTAACGTCGATTTGTAGTAGGGTTCTGAAACATAGACTGTGGTCAAAAATTACGAGTTATCTTGAAGAAAACGGTTTATTGGCAAACAGACAACACGGATTCAGTAAATATCGTTCTTGTGAAACACAACTAGCTCCGTATTGTAACGAAGTAGTGAGATCTGTTGACAGGGAATGTAAAACTGATTCTGTATTTTTATATTTCGAGAGGGCTTTTGACAAGCTATCTCACAAACGACTTCTAATCCAATTGCCTGCCTATAGGGTAGCGTCTGAATTGTGAGACTGGATTCGTGATTGCGTCTAGGAAAGATCACAGTGCGCAATAATTGATGGAAAGTCATCGAGTAAAACAGAAGTCATACCTTTCGTTCCCCAAGAAAGTGTTATAGGCCCTCTGTTGTTCCTGATCTACACAAACGATTTAAGAGACAATCTGAGCAGCCCTCTTGAATTGTTTGCAGATGGTGCCGTCAATTACCGTCTTATAAACTCACCACGTGATGAAAACAAACTGCAAAAGGATTTTGATGAGGTGCTTCTATGGTGTGAGAAGTGGCAGTTGACAGCAGATAATGAAAAGTGCGAAGTCATTCACGGGAGTAGCAAAAGGAATCCGCTAAATTTCGGTTACACGATAAATCACATAAACCTAAAGACTTACAATCCAACTAAGAGAGTGCAGTTACGCATAACTTAAAGTGAACGATCACATAGGTAACGTTGTGGGGAAAGGAAACGAAAGACTGCAGTTTATTGGGAGAACACTTAGAAAATGCAACGGGTCTGCTAAAGAGATTGCCTACACCACGCTTGTCCGTCCTTTTCTGGAGCATTTCTGTGCTGTGTGGGGTCCGCATCAGATAGGATCGTTGGAGGACGTGGAAAAAGTTCAAAGAAGGGCAGCTGCTTTTTACTACTGCGATATACGGGAGAGAGCGCCACGGATATTATGTGAGATTTAGGGTGGCAATCATTAAGGGGGGTAGGACGCCAAACGGGCCGGCTAGGAACATGAGAGGCACCACAGGACATTTTAATTTCAACTGTCTGTACTTTTAGAAATAAATTCATAAAACTTTGTCTGGATGACCAGGAAGGATTCAGCATTCACACTCATAGCAGTGGAAGTTCAAAAACATATTAAAATTAATTTTTTTTTACATGTGAAATTTCATCATTTTTTCATTTCCTATTGGCTGCATTTGTTGCTATAGGTGCACTTTTCTTCATAAATAAGAGAGATTCTTCCGAGAATTTTGCACTGCATACAAACCACACATACAGATGTATGATACTCTAGAATTTATTTAATTTATGAAAAAATGAATGAGCTGTTACATTTTAAACTCCATGTTTAGAAAAAACTCAAATTTTATAGTTAATTATCTCCATTTTTACCATAGTTTTTAGTAGTTTTGGAAAATTCCAGAGTTTTGCATTAAGGAGTTTGTGTTTAATAAGTATACCAAGTCTGAAATTAATAGGATATTTATTTTGGATGTTACATGTACCTAAGTACAGAAATTTGTGTTTTGCGGAAAATGGCTGTTAAAGTTTCTACTTGTATTTGACATTCTTTTAGAACTGTCCAGCACCATAAGCAGGTTGTTTTTCATTTTCTAAATTAGTTTTCTTCCTTTTCACATTCCAATGATGCGCTCTCCTTGATTTTATCACCTCCAAAAATGATTTATCTGCTTTCACTACACGCTCTCTGTCTATTGCAGACAAAGTTTTGATGCAGTTCACTCCGGTCTTAATTACCATTTTCTCTAAAACGTATTTCCTGCTTTGCACACCATCATTAAAACATGAAACTGCATCATAAACACCAATAGCAAGTGCATTTATTCCCACAAAAATGCTTTTTGGTAATCTTTCCCATACACAATGGTTAAAACTTTCATTTGGGTTTCGGGTACCGCCATGAAGACATTTATTCAATAAGTTTTCATTTGCAAGATCCTTGAATACAGGTTTGATGGCTTCCATTACAGCAGCTGGTAGATAATTCCTGTGATGATATTCTTCACTTACGTAAGACAGAAGAATCTTGTGCAATGGGGTATGGCGCCGAATCTTGATACACTTAAGACCAAATAACGAGCGTTATAAGTAATAGACTTTGAACGCGGTATGGTAGTTGGAGCTACGTGTATGGCACATTACGTTTCAGAAATCGTTTGGTAAGTCAGTATTTCGAGATCCACAGTGTCAAGTGCGTGCCGAAAATACCAAAATTCAGGCATTACCTTTCCGACGGCCTGCACGTAACGAATGAGAGCAGTGACGTTTGCATACAGTTGTCAGTGCTAACAGACAAGCAGCACTGCGCGAAACAACCACACAAATCAATGTCTGGCGTACGAAAAACGTATCTGTTAGGATAGCGCGGCGGAATGCGACGTTCATGGGCTATGGCAGCAGACGACCGACGCGATTGCCTTTGCTAACAGACTTATTGGTAAGACGGACCAACGGACAGCCCGTCAAAAACTGAACACAGATCAAGCATGAAAACAGGAAGAAGGCCTTCTGAAATGTGAAAAACGAAGCAAAATAGAAAAAAATCTCGTTCGTGTCCCAGTTTGTTTCTTTCATAAAACTGTGAACTGTCCGCCCGGTCATTGGCGTGTCTATCTGCTGTATTCAAAACTGTGTCGTGGTGGAACGTCCGTGAGCAACAGCGAGGTGTGAGGAAGGGATCTCCTATTTGTTCTTCACAAGTACCACACGTTATGACCCTTGCATTTCGTTTTACATGTTTTGAATCTTGATTCCTTTGTTGTAATATAGTTCACACAAGGTTATTTGTTGTTTTCATTTCTGTGGGACGTCTATGTGGTATTTCGCCTGCTCTCATTATTCGTCACATTTACTTGCGACGGTAGTATGTTCCTAGCACATGACATATTCTATAACCAGCGTGTAGTACTACAACTGCCAAGACTACAGAAGGAGAACAGCCGTGTAAGTGAGCATAGCGGCAATTCATAATTTTGTGGAAAAGAAAAAGAATAGGGCACGAGGGAGATTCGAACCCCGGATCTCCCCCTTTAGAGTCACACAACATGACCACATACCTACGACGCCAGGGTTATTCCATGTCACTCGATGTTCTCCATCTTAAGCTTGGGCCGTTCAGTGCTCCGATGTTGCTTGTCCTGGTTTCATGCTTGATCTGTATTCTGTTTTTGGCGGACTATCGACTGAGTCATGTTATCACCAGATATGAGGGGGGGTGCGAGGGGAGTTTCCCGTGTAAGAGCTGACGGTACAGTTCGAGTCTGGCGCAGACCCCACGAAGCTATGGGCCCAAGTTATCAAATGGCTCAAATGGCTCTGAGCACTATGGGACCTAACATCTGAGGTCACAGTCCCCTAGAACTTAGAACTACTTAAACCTAAGTAAGCTAAGGGCAACACACAGAGCCATGCCGGAGGCAGGAATCTAACCTGCGACGGTAGAGGTCGCATGGTTTCAGACTGAACCGCCTAGAACCGCTCGGCCACTGCGGCTGGCGCCCAAGTTCTCAACAAGGCACTGTGCAAGTTGGTGGTGTCTGCGTAATGGTGTGGGCTGTGTGTACCTGGAATGGACTGGGCCTTCTGGTACGGCTGAACTGAGCATTGACTGGAAGTGGTTATGTTCGGCTACGTGGAGACCATTTGCAGCCATTCGTAGATTTCACGAACCAAAACAACGATGCAATTCTTATGGATGACACTGCGTCACGTCGTCGCGCCACAAGCGCTCACCATTGGTTTGAAGAACATTCTGGAAAATTCGAGCGAATGATTTGGCTACCCAAATCGCCCGACATGAATCCCATCGAACACCTATGGAACATAATCGAGAGGTCAGTTCGTGAACCGTCACTACTTTTGCGTCCGCCCCCGGTAGCTGAGTGGTTGCCGGCATGCTAGCTCAGCGTGTTCGGTCAGAGGGCTGCTCGCTCTCTGTAATTAAAAAAAAAAATTAAAAAAAACTGAGTAAAGGAATCAACGATAAACTTGAACCGCCCAGAAGAAGAAGAAGAAGTGGTCAGCGCGACAGAATGTAAATCCTAAGTGCTCCGGTTCGATTCCCGGCTGGGTCGAGGACTTTCTCCGCTCAGGGACTGGGTGTTGTGTTGTCCTAAACATTATCATTTAATCCCCATCGGCACGCAAGCCCGCCGCAGTGGCGTCAAATCGAAAGACTTGCACCCGGCGAACCGTCTACCCGACGGGAGGCCCTCGTCACACGACATTTATTATAATTACTTTCGTAATTATGGACTTCCATAGAGGCAGCATGGTTCAATATCTCTGCAGGGGACTTCCAAAGACCTGTTGAGTCCACGCCACGTAGAGTTGCTGTACGACGCCAGGAGAAAGAAGGTCCGACACGATATTATGAGGTATCTCATGTTTCCTTAATTTATTTATTTATTTAATCGTATGGTGATTTTATACAATATACATTTGATATTATACAATATACATTCTGAAGGTGGCAGGGGTAAAATACAGGGAGCCAAAGACTATTTACAATTTGTACAGAAACCAGATGGCAGTTATAAGAGTCGAGGGGCATGAAAGGGAAGCAGTGGTTGGGATGGGAGTGAGACAGGATTGTAGCCTCTCCCCGATGTTATTCAATCTGTATATTGAGCAAGCAGTAAAGGAAACAAAAGAAAAATTCGGAGTAGGTATTAAAATTGAGGTTCGCCGATGACACTGTAATTCTGTCAGAGACAGCAAAGGACTTGGAAGAGCAGTTGAACGGAATGGACAGTGTCTTGAAAGGAGGATATAAGATGAACATCAACAAAAGCAAAACGAGGATAATGGAATGTAGTCAAATTAAATCGGGTGATCCTGAGGGAATTAGATTAGGAAATGAGACGCTTAAAGTAGTAGGTGAGTTTTGCTATTTAGGGAGTAAAATAACTGATGATGGTCGAAGTAGAGAGGATATAAAATGTAGATTGGCAATGGCAAGGAAATCGTTTCTGAAGAAGAGAAATTTGTTAACATCCAGTGTAGATTTAGGTGTCAGGAAGTCGTTTCTGAAAGTATTTGTATGGAGTGTAGCCATGTATGGAAGTGAAACATGGACGATAACTAGTTTGGACAAGAAGAGAATAGAAGCTTTCGAAATGTGGTGCTACAGAAGAATGCTGAAGATTAGACGGGTAGATCACATAACTAATGAGGAGGTATTGAATAGTATTGGGGAGAAGAGAAATTTGTGGCACAACTTGACTAGAAGAAGGGATCGGTTGGTAGGACATGTTTTGAGGCATCAAGGGATCGCAAATTTAGCATTGGAGGGCAGCGTGGAGGGTAAAAATCGTAGAGGGACACCAAGAGATGAATACACTAAGCAGATTCAGAAGGATGTAGGTTGCAGTAAGTACTGGGAGATGAAGAAGGTTGCACAGGATAGAGTAGCATGGAGAGCTGCATCAAACCAGTCTCAGGGCTGAAGACCATAACAACAACAACATTTGATATAAGGAAAATGATTTTATACAATATACATATGATATTAGACAAGATTAAACCTTAAAGTCCGTGTTTTTCAACCAGTTAATTAAGCTGGGTGTGAGAGTGAACAAGCCATCGGGAGTTCCAGGGTATGAATGAAGTGGACAGCGTTTGACTAATTGTTCAATTGTCTGCTCCTCTTGATTACATTCACACATTGGTGAACTGATCCAGCCCCATTTGTACCTGAAGTACCTACAACAACCACGTCCAGTCCTTAACCTGTTGAGGCGGCAGTAAAAGGTTCCTCAGTAGGTCAAAACCTTTTGGCTTCTTTGTGGGACCAAGGTGATGGGCTCTTGTTCCCAATGTTTTTGTTGACCATTCATGCTTCCTGCTTTTATTTAGATCGCAACCATCCGCAATGAGTTGTCGTGCAGCAAGACTTGCTGGTCTTCTTGATCGCAATCGTTGCTGTGGCGGATGACAGAATTCCTGTTGCAGTGGTAGAGAGGGTGATGCAGAGATTTTCTTGGCCTCCCTCTGAAGAACTTGTTTCCGCCTTACGTGAGGTGGAGGGATGTGACTCAGTACAGGTTACCAGTGGCGTGGGGTCGATTTGATGGAACCAGTAATGCAGCGCATTGTGTCGTTAAGTTTTGTGTTTCCCTAATAAAACCTGAAGACTAGAATAAAGAGGAACATAAAAATACAATACTCCCAATGTACAAAGGAATCAAGTCCAAAATTTCACTTTCCTGTTCGAGATAGTAGGTAATAGCATTTTAGCATTTAAATGTACCGTTCTCCAATATGAGGATACGTTATACAAATTATCTTCTAACATGCAAATATTTTAGAACGTTGTTAACTTTTTTCTATAATCAATTATTCACGGTAACGTTAACGTCTATTTTTCTCAACAGTTTCTTACAGTGACTCGATTACCGTGAGTACTAAGTGTCTCATTTTCTTCGGAAGACAAACACGGCAGGGGGTTATCTGACAGAAAGCGGCGCTCCAGTGCGGACGAAGTGGCGCGTCAGCCACACGCCCCGTCCGGCAGGGAAGGGCGGGCTGCCACGCGCCCACTCGCTGTGTGGGCGGCGGAGGGAGGGAGGGGGTGCGCTGCGCGGGCCGGTGACTCAGCGGGGGACGCCGCCCCCGTCCGCCGGCTTATTACGCCCCGCCGGCCGCGAAATGAATTGTTAGCGGCGCGCAGACGCCAGTGATAAGCGGGCCGGGCGCCTCAGCCGGCGGCGAAACCGACGCCCTGAGCGGGGCACGCCGCCCTCAGGGTCAGCGACTCCCTGCGTCTGTGATGTGATGTGATGCGTGTCTGCGGGGATCGGCAGTCGCCGAGTCGAGCCGTCGGTAGGGGACGCTGCGCCCTCCCCTCCCACTGCACGGCTGCAGGCGTTCAACTGGCCGTGGCGACCACACTCGCTGATTACAATGGATCGCGCTGACAGCAGCCGTGGTAGGCTGAGCGTGGCGGCGGGATCACTGAAAGCAGGAGGTCGGGATGTTTGGTTACCATTCGCCTCGCTAGAGACGCTGCACTGGCCAAATGAACGGCGTTTGTCTATCGCAGAGGATGAAATCCGTTCATTAAAAACTCACATTATAAATTATTCATTTAATGCAAGTTCAGAGTCGCTAACCTGTTGCACAGACTTTCAGTACCAAATTGTACACTGAAGCGCCAAAGAAACTGGTATAGGCATATGTATGCAGATACATCTACATCTACATTTATACTCCGCAAGCCACCCAACGGTGCGTGGCGGAGCGCACTTTACGTGCCACTGTCTTTACCTCCCTTTCCTGTTCCAGTCGCGTATGGTTCGCGGGAAGAACGACTGCCGGAAAGCCTCCGTACGCGCTCGAATCTCTCTAATTTTACTTTCGTGATCTCCTCGGGAGGTAAAAGTAGGGGGAAGCAACATATTCGATATTTCATCCAGAAACGCACCCTCTCGAAACCCGGACAGCAAGCTACATCGCGATGCAGAGCGCCTCTCTTGCAGAGTCTGCCACTTGAGTTTGCTAAACATCTGCGTAACGCTATCACGGTTACCAAATAACCCTGCGACGAAACGTGCCGCTCTTCTTTGGATCTTCTCCATCTCCTCCGTCAACCCGATCTGGTACGGATCCCACACTGATGAGCAATACTCAAGTATAGGTCGAGCGAGCGTTTTGTAAGCCACCTCCTTTGTTGATGGACTATATTTTCTAAGGACTCTCCCAATGAATCTCAATCTGGCACCCGCCTTACCAACAATTAATGTTATATGATAATTCCACTTCAAATCGTTCCGCACGCATACTCCCAGATATTTTACAGAAGTAACTGCTACCAGTGTTTGTTCCGCTATCATACAATAAAGGATCTTTCTTTCTATGTGTTCGCAATACATTACATTTGTCCATGTTAAGTGTCAGTTGCCACTCCCTGCACCAAGTGCCTATCCGCTGCAGATCTTCCTGCATTTCACGAGCGTACCGTGAATATCAGGAATCCAGTAAAATATCAAATCTCCGACATCGCTGGGGGCGGAAAAAGATCCTGCAAGAACGGAACCACTAAAGAGAATCGTTCAACGTGATGGAAGTGCAACCCTTCCGCAAATTGTCAGGCCATCAAGTGTCAACGTGCGAACCATTCAACGGAACATCATCGGTATGGGCTTTCGGGGCCGAAGGCCCACTCGTGTCCCCTTGATGACTGCACGACACAAGGCTTTACGCCTCGCCTGGGCCCGCCGACACAGACATCGGACTGTTGATGATTGGAAACATATTGCCTGGTGGGACGAGTCTCGTTAAAAATTGTATTGAGCGCATGGGCGCCTACGGGTGTGGAGACAACCTCATGAATCTATGGATGCTGCATGTCAACAGGGGACTGTTCGAGCTGGTGGAAGCTCTGTAATAGTGTGGGGCGTGTGGAGTGATGTGGGATCCCTGATGGGTCTAGATACCACTCTGACACGTGACAGTACGTAAGCATTCTGTCTGATCACCTGCATCCAGCCATGTCCATTGTGCATTCTGACTGACTTGGGGAATTCTAGCAGGACATTGTAACACCTCACGTGTCCAGAATTGTTACAGAGTGGCTCCACTAACACTCTTCTGAGTTTAAACACTTTCACTGGCCACTAAACTCCCCAGACATGAACATTATTGAGCATATCTGGGACGCCTTGCAACGCGCCGTTCAGAAGAGATCTCCTCCCCTTCGTACTCTTACAGATTTATGGACGGCCCTGCACGATTCATGGTGTCAGTTCCCTCCAGCACTGCTTCAGACATTAGTCGAGTGCGTGCCACGTCGTGTTGCGAAGCATCTGCGTGCTCGCGGGGGCCGCACACGATATTAGGCAGGTGCACCAGTTTCTTTGGCTCTTCAGTGTACTTACCTAAATTTGGTTCTACGAGCAAGAGCGATATCGTCCGCGTAACAGAATTTTGTTGACTTGGTATTGTGCAGATCGGAGATATGTTGATTGAATAATAGGGGGGCTAAGACAGAGCCCTTTGGTAGAAAATTACTTAAATTCCTCTCCTTGCTCACATTTTCTGTCGAAAAAACACGGAAATATTTATTGTTTATCATGGTATTGATGAAAGATACAGGTTTTCGACACCTGGCAGTAACACTGCGGTGAGAGAGCTGTGGGATCAGAACTGTCAACTTATTGAAAATCCTGAAGAGCATGAGTGGTTGCGAAAATATAACTGCGACACTGCTGGCACAGAAATCTACAGGAAACTACAGGTCAAAATGAACAGATCTCGCACTGGGCATCAACAGTGCACAGATTCTCTTTACCAATGGGGTGTTACAGAGTCTCCGGTTTGTGACTCTGCGGCTTCGAACCAGATAATCAAGCACACTAGAAATGAATCCCCCTTGTGACCTCATGAAAACTGATTATACTAACTATACTATACTAGTATACTAATGTAGAGTAACTGTTTCGAGTCCACACATCCAAATTTCAACACCTGAACTCCTGTCCAGAGCAAAATAAACATCAATGGCTTGAAACTTCCTGGCAGATTAAAACTGTGTGCCGGACCAAGACTCGAACTGGAGACCTTTGCCTTTCGTGGGCAACCATCTGAGCTAACCAAGCACGACTCACGGTCCGTCCTCACAGCCAGTACCTCGTCTACTTTCTAAACTTCACATAAGGTCTCATGCGAACCTGGCTTGCTGCTGCCACAGGTACTTTGAGATACTAATCAATCTGAAAACATACTACACCTAATAGTTACGGTTATTAGCCTGCAAATTAAGTAAATAATGATGCAATTTTGTTCAGTATACTGAAAAATCTCCTAACGTGTCTAAAATCGAGCACGTGTGGGATGTGATGGGACGAGAAGTGACTCGTGCGACTCGTCAACCAAGAACTCTTACAGAACCAAGGGAAAAGATGGAGCAGGCGTGGAATAATGTATCCCAAGACAGCATTCGCCATCTCTACCATCGACTGAATGCCAGAAACAGGACCTGTCTTGCCGCCCGAGGACACTACAAAACGCACTAATGGGGTGTTTCAACATGGGTTGATGCACGGTACTTCAGAAACGCTTGCGCTGTTGATCAGTAAATGTAACAATTTCGTGTATTCCATATGCACTGTTGAAATAATAAATTTTGAGTGAACTAGAAACCTTGAAAGGGATGTACTAATTGTTTTCCACCAGTGTATCTAGGAGTATGCATACAGAGCGTATGAAGTGGAATGACCCCATGAAACTAATCACAGGGAAGCCTGGTGCCAGACTGTTAATTGGAAGAAACCTCAAGAAAGGTAGTCCATTAGCAAAAGAGGTACTTCAATGCGAGATGCTTTTAATAATTTCCACAGCGAAATTCTGTCTCGAAATCTGGAAGAACACCCAAAGAGATTCTGGTCATACAAAAAGCACACCAGTGGCAAGACGCAATCAATACCTTCACTGCGCGATAACAACGGTAAAGTCACTGATGACAGTGCCACTAAAGCAGGGTTATTAAACACGGTTTTCCGAAAGTCCTTCACCAAAGAAGACGAAGTAAATATTCCTGAATTCCAATTAAGAACCACTGCCAAGATGAGAAACATAGAAGTAGAAATCCTCGGTGTAACAAAGCACCTTAAATCACCTAATAAAGACGAGGCCTCCGGTCCAGATTGTATACCAGTCAGGTTCCTCTCAGAGTATGTTGATAAAATAGCTCCATATTTAGCAATTATATACAACCACTCGCTCACAGAAAGATCCGTACCTAAATACTGGAAAATTGCCCAAGTCATACCAATACCCAAAAAGGGACATAAGAGTAATCCGCTGAATTACCAGCCCATATCACTAACGTCGATTTGCAGCAGGGTTTTAGAACATATACTGTATTCGAACATTATGAAGTACCTCGAAGAAAACGATTTATTGAAATGTAGTCAGCACGGATTCAGAAAATATCGTTCTTGTGAAACACAACTAGCTCTTTATACTCATGAAGTAAAAAGTGCTATCGACAGGGGATGTCAAATTGATTCCATATTTTTAGATTTCCAGAAGGCTTTGGACACCGTTCCTCACAAGCGTCTTCTAACCAAACTGCGTGCCTACGGAGTATCGCCTCAGTTGTGCGACTGGATTCGTGATTTCCTGTCAGAAAGGTCACAGTTCGTAGTAATAGACGGAAAGTCATCGAGTAAAACAGAAGTAATATCCGGCGTTCCCCAAGGAAGTGTTATAGGCCCTCTATTGTTCCTGATCTATATTCACAACATAGGAGACAATCTGAGTAGCCGTCTTAGATTGTTTGCAGATGATCCCGTCATTTACCGTCGTGTAAAGTCATCAGATGATCAAAACGACTTGCAAAATGAGTTAGATATCTGTATGGTGCGAAAAGTGGCAATTGACCCTGAATTAAGAAAAGAGTGAAGTTATTCACATGAGTACTAAAACAAATCTGCTAAATTTCGATTACGTGATAAGCCACACAAATCTGAGGGCTGTAAACTCAACTAAGTATTTAGGGATTACAATTACAAATAACCTAAATTGGAAAGATCATATAGATAATATTGTCGCTAGAGCAGAACACTTAGAAGGTGCAACAGGTCTACCAAAGAGACTGCTTACACCACGCTTGTCCACCCTATTCTGGAGTATTGCAGTGCGGTGTGGGATCCGCATCGAAAAAGTGCAAAGAAGGGCAGCTGGTTTTGTATTATCACGAAATAGGAGAGACAGTGTCAGAGACATGATACGTGACTTGGAGTGGCAATCATTAAAACAAAGGCGTTTATCGTTGCGACGGGATTTTCTCATGAAATTTCAATCACCAGTTTTCTCCTCCGATTGTGAAAACATTCTGTTGGCACCTATCTACATAGGGAGAAATGATCATCACGATAAAATGAGGGTAATCATGGCTCGCACAGAAAAATTTAAGTGCTCGTTTTTCCCGGTGCCGTTAGAGAGTGGAACGGTAGAGAGACAGCATGAAGGTGGTTCATTGAACCATCTGCCAGGCACTTTATTGTGAATAGCAGAGTAATCACGTAGACGTAAATGTAGGTTCCTTACAAAACCGAAAGTAGATCAATACTTGAATATTGCTCATCTGTATGGGATTTTTACTAGACAGGATTGATAGAGAAAGTAAAAAACTTCCAAATAAGAGCAGCACATTTTCATTAGTTCAGTTCATTTACTAAGCGGGAAAGAATCACAGAGGTGCTCAGTCAGCTCCAATTTCAGAAGCTGCAAGAGATTCGTCCTCCATCAAAGTATACTGTGTTGTAATGTTACGAGAGCGTACATTGCTGAGAGGGTCACCCAAAGTATCTGATTCTCCTACATGTATCTTGTGAAAATACCATAAACATAAAATTAGAGAGGTCTGAGTCCAGTACAGGCTTATCAGCAATCTTTTCCTCTCGCGATGTACTCGGGAGTGGAACAGAAAAAGGTTGGAGTGACGCTGGTACACGAAGTACCCTCCGCCACACACTGTAAAGCTGCATGCTGAGTGTAGATGTAGATGTAGATGTAGACGAGGATGGGAGGCCAGGGCTAGCTTGTACACGGAGCAAGTTGTTACACGCGAATTCTGAAATAAGGGCTTGTAAGGAATGCACTTTCCCTGCAGTAGATGGTAGCCACCTGACTGTGTTACACTCCTGCTACTCGCTAAAGGCAGGCTGTCAGTGTTAAGAGACACTGCGAGACGAAATTTTGTGTCTGTCGGTTGGTAATTTTTTCCTTCTCTGAGTACTTGTTTCCATTGTAGCATAGCCGTTCTGTACGTCAGTGCAAAAGTTCTTTCGCGTGGAAGTCTTAACTTCAAGTGAGTGGTAAAAATGCTTAAAATACCTCTACAACTGAGAATTGTTTCTTAGCTGTTAATGAATGTGAAATGGTGATGTACGGGGCAATTCGTTACAATTCCGATGCGGGCAGTTGCTACGGTGTAAGAACCCGTCCCGTGTCACATGTAGTTTCCTATTACGTATTTTCGTTGTAAAGGAAACATGACAAATTAGAAAAAGAAGACAAACAGAGGCACAACGCCAAAAGAAACCTATTGCGAGGGGCCAAAAGAGGTAAAGTCAGATCATCCGTAATTTGAAAAAACAAAGCTTACTTTTCTATAATACTGATATGAATTGCATATAAGAGGAAAACAACAATAAATAATACAAGAATACAACGTCAATGATCACATTACGTGTAGCACCTTACCCCAGCCACTGCAAAAAGATATTCCATTATGAGATGATATGTAGTACTGGAAATAACGTTAAGTCGATGATGCTGCTAATAACAGAGCTTACAAACAATATTTGCGCTACATCTATAATAGTGGTACTACATTATAAGGTACTTCACATTGAAATTCCGCAGGAATGACTGAAAAAATTGTAACAACTAGCCCCCGTCTCCCGTGCAGTCGTTGGCTTGTAAAGTGGCGGTATGTATGTAGGGAATACTTTGGAGATGTAAGGAACTGACCAATAAGGAGTTCAGGCGGCATTTCCTTTGAAGCGTGCGCTGTTCAAGCGAAACAAAGCGCTCTGGTTCTCGCTGCTGTTACCACCTTGCTACAGACGCCTTGATTTCGTGTGCCTGCCGGCCGAAGTGGCCGTGCGGTTAAAGGCGCTGCAGTCTGGAACCGCAAGACCGCTCCTGTCGCAGGTTCGAATCCTGCCTCGGGCATGGATGATTGTGATGTCCTTAGGTTAGTTAGGTTTAACTAGTTCTAAGTTCTAGGGGACTAATGACCTCAGCAGTTGAGTCCCATAGTGCTCAGAGCCATTTGAACCATTTCGTGTGCCTCTGGGCTCTTGTCTGATCCGGTTTATTATTATGTGTATTCAGCAGAAGTTACGTTCCAGTACCCATTCTTACGCTCTATCCAAGAAGATTGTGGTGGAACCGTGAGATGGTCGTGTAGCCTGGTGTAATATTTTGTCTGCAACGCTTTCTACTTTTAGCCATGGCCACACTCAACTTCCAGTGTTCAGAAACACAGATCGTGTTCCCTGCTCGCAGCAAAATATCAATATTTCAGTTGTCCAGGGTTAGCACGCTGATTCTGTCACATTCCTCCGTATTTAACATTGCTCACAGTATTATAGTGTGCGTGGTGATTTCTTTTGTTCTGATGTTAACATATTGTAGACTTTTACACCATATAGTCCATCATGGAACAAGTTTGAATTCCTTGTTTATCATTGGTTCAAATGGCTCTGAGCAGTATGGGACTTAACATCTGAGGTCATCAGTCCCCTAGAACTTAGAACTACTTAAACCTAACTAACATAAGGACATCACACACATCCATGCCCGAGGCAGGATTCGAACTTGCGACGTAGCGATAGCACGGTTCCAGACGGTAGCGCCTAGAACCGTTCGGCCACTGCGGTCGGCTATCATTGGTCACTGATGACTTATTAATAATCAAGAATTCCACTAACGCATGTCTGACTTATTTTTCTTCCATAGTCAGTTATAAGGCCAGTACAATTTTATACCTAAGACTTGACTTGATTTAAGCATGAAGTTTATAATGAATTCCGCCTCCAACGGAATTATTAGACAAAACGAAAACGACTGTCATCAGCACAAAATTTTGAAAATTTTACTTGCTTTTACACCATACGAGATAAATTAGCATTGCCGAGAGTTCGAGACTTGGTGCTGCTACAGATTATCTTGGACGTGACTGTTATATTCCATGTTCTTTGTGAACAGATGTTTGGCTTTCCATGTGGCACGTGAAGTGCCTGCAAGGGTGCCCAATTCTGTACGCACTAGTCCGGCACTATGTGTAATCGTGATTTTAGAGTCATTCCAGTCCGCACCAGGTTGGATTAACGGAAGACACCGAAACAATTCAGAGATGGGCTCCCAGATTTGTTACCAGTAGGTCTGAACCACTCGCAAGTATTACAAAGCTGCTTCGGGAACTCAAATGAGTATCCTTGGAGAGAAGACGACGTCCTTTTCAAGCAACACTACTCAGAAAATGTAGAGAACCGGCATCTGAAGCTAACTGCAGGACGATTCTACCGCCGCCAATGTACATTTCGCATAACGGCCACGAAGATAAGAGAAATTGGGGCTTGTACTGCGACACACAGACAATCGTTTTTCCCTCCCTCTGTTTGCGAGTGGAATAGTAAAGGAAATGGCTAGTATTGCTACACGGTACCCACCGCCATGCACCGTACGGTGACTTGCGTAGTATATATGGAGATGCAGATGTAGATTCATATATCCGTTTAACCACGTTTCTTTTCCGTTACGCAATGATAGCGTCTCCTGCACTTGAATATTTTAACTAAACAGTAGTCAGATAGCGTTAGTAATTATTCTTGAATCAAAATTTTGTGTAAAAGGAGCACATTTTCAACGTATTTCCACGAAGTCACAAGTTTTATGTACCAGGTCAGTTCAAAGAAAAGGTAGCCGAGGTTTTCAAAGACTATGCACACTTCATTACTCCCGCCTGAAATCATGCTATTGGCCGTCGTCATCAATTGTTTTGTTGGTAGACACCTCCAGTGCAACTGGAAATATAGAAAGAAGAAGAATGCAAATACCGCGGTCTCTGAGGGCAACCCTAACACTGACATTTTTGCGACATCCCAGGCATGTATTCATGCAACTGGACTTAGACGTTCTGAAAATTCTGCCAGGAGAATTCTTTTAATGTCTTCCATTTCCTCCCACGTAAGTTCGCTATGCTGGAAGAACGCCGTTTTGGTGTCAGCAAAACGCTGCAGAAAGTTACTTGAAAAATTGCATTACTGTGTGCTTGGTGTTCTTTACAGATTAGGCACGTTCTCACCTGTGTAGATGTGTGAATAAACAAAAAATCCGCTACTGGAGTGCTAACAGTTCCAAAAAACTTCATGAGAGATCTCTTCGTTCAGGACATGTAACGGTTATTTGGACAAAGAAGGAATCCTTGGTATCTACGAGCATGCGGTAACTGTGATTTCTCAGAAATCTCTCAAAATGATTCAGATCATTTTCTGCCCAGTGCTGAACAAACTGATGTTGCTGGTGTGTGGTTTCAGCAAGAAGTGTCCTCAACAACAAACAACGCGGACTGCAGTGCTTGTTTAGTGGTTAATGCCCTCAGGCTCCTAATCTGACCTTCCGAGGTAGGCGTCATCTCCGCCCGTTGCGAGAGGTTTTCCTTTTCTAACGCCGATCGTCCTAGGACCGTTGCAGACTCAAAGAAGAATATTTGTCAAACGAAATCGCAAAATCTCGCACACGTCTCGTTATCTTCTAAAGAGTAGACCGGAACGTCATAATTTGAGAAAATTAGTATGTGGACAGTATGGGGTGTCATTCTTCGGATGTCATTTTTGAAAAGGACAAATTTTATATTACTAGTTATGCAGAAACATAGAAAAAAATGAAAGTGATTAATATATTTATGGTTGGTTTTATTGACCTTACAAATCAGCATGTTTCTTTACAGTGTCCTATACAGCGCTCAGTAACAGAGATAACGCAGTCTTGATCAGTTCGATTAGAGGCACCTCCCCTGTTGGAATCATGGCACTCTTCACCCCTTGCCGAATGGGCGGGTCAGCTAACGTGCGCAAACCTACCACAGGACTGATGAAGGTAAATGTGGGATATCCCACGGGGTAAGTTCAATGGGCCTGTCGGAATGGGTGATCTTCCTCATCTCACAGTGTCCCATTTCTTTGCTGACCTGTGAGAATTGTGTCCTATGTGTATCTGTAGAGTGTAGGTGTGTTTTAGGACGACGATGAGAAAAAGGAGAGGATGATACCCAATGTAGGCAGGCAGCTCTCGAATAGCACCAAGGTGGCCGCCAAGCTTTAACATCCCCATTCAACTACCAGTTCACCGTCAACAATGTCACATGCCCTCACTTCATGGGACACTGCGGGTAGGTTTGGAATCTCATCCAGGACATTGGCACAAGGACTGATATACAGGAACCTTATGTCACCATCTCTCGTGCCGTTGCCGGCCAAATACTGGCAGTGAAAATTCCATCCTCCTGCAGCAATCGAATCGGTTTACCTTCTAGTCGGCTGCTTCCTCACAGGAGTGAACTAGCGAACTCGGCTACGGAGGCGGGCAGAGAACTGTGTGCCTTCCTGTGGCTACTCACGAATCATACCTACACCTGTACTCCACAAGTCACCTTAAGGTGTGTGGCGGAGCGTACTTCGTTTATCAGTGTCGCTTTCCCATTCTCCTGTTCAAGTCGCGTGTCGTTTCCGGGAAGAACGATTGCTGGTAAGCCTCCGTGTGAACTCGAATGTCTCTAATATTATCTTGATGGTCTTTTCGCGAGATATACCTAGGAGGAAGTCATTGCTGGTTGCCTCTTCTAGGTTCAAAAAAGTGGCTCTGAGCACTATGGGACTTAACATCTATGGTCATCAGTCCCCTAGAACTTAGAACTACTTAAACCTAACTAACCTAACGACAGCACTCAACACCCAGTCATCACGAGGCAGAGAAAGTCCCTGACCCCGCCGGGAATCGAACCCGGGAACCCAGGCGCGGGAAGCGAGAACGCTACCGCACGACCACGAGCTGCGGACTCTCTTCTAGCAACATGCGCTCCCGGAACTTTAACAGCAGACCATACCGTGATAGCGAACGCCTCTCTTGCTACCTGTGTCACTGGAGCGGCTTAGCATCTCTGTAACGCTTTCGCGCTTACTACATGCACCTCTAACGAAACGTGTTGCTCTTCTTTGTATCTTTTCTGTTTCTCCTGTCAGTGTTGTTGGTACGGATCCCATATTGACGAGCAATTTTCAAATATTGTTCGAACGAGTGTTTTATATGCTACTTCCTTTGATGATGGACTAAATTTCCTCAGGAATCTTCCAATGTATCTCAGTCTGTCGACAGTACGTCGCAGACACTGTGAACTCTAGTCCTCGATCACCAAGGCGAGTAAATGCTATCATATTACTACTTGTTAACGACGTATTGAGTGTGTCAAAATCAAAAACCTTAGAGGAATATTGGTATGGAGTACCAGTAAAGCACGTTCTCGCGATATTGCTGTGCTTGTGCTTCACCAAGTCACAATGAGAAACTCTGATGTCGGTGCTTTCACTCGCTAGTACATACCTGAACAAAAACCTTGAAAAACCATCACACATACAGTTGTGACATTATTTTCATAAAATATATGTCACGAGCAGGCAGTTTGTCCACAATAGCTGCAATTTTCTATGCTCCTTGGATTCCGGTGTTGCTTTATTGGCCGATGTAAATGCGCAACAAGTGTTTGTGTGGACTGATCAACTTCAGAAGAGGATTCAAAAATCGATAAATCAACAAAGAAACTTACACCAGGTTGGTCGAATGTCCACTGCTAGTAAACAAATAAAGATAAATAGTCAGCATGAGCTTTCCTCTGCAAATGCAGTTGTTCAAATATTTTTGTTAGGGCATGCGAAATATGAAGACTTAAAATATTGGTTCCTTTCAATCGTCGTGAGCAGAACTAGTATTTGGCAAGCTTAATTACGTTTCTTCAGGTTAATCAGAGGAACGCAAAAAGAAACCTAGTTTTCTGTGTTCTACCAGTTACTTACACAGAGTCAAGGTTGCTGAGGGCACCGTAACAAAAGAGGCACGCATTTTAGTGGCAAACCAAGTTCCCCTATTTAGGGTCTAACAAAAAAGTGAACTTCATTTCGTGCAAAGGTCAGAAGTGCTCTGTATTAGTGAAATGTAAGTACTTCGGTAATGACTACAATATTTAACAGATTTCTTGGTATTACAAGTTCTTAATGGAATTATCCTATAATTCATTTTTTTTTTCGTTTTACGTCGTTCCTTAGTTGCTTCAAAATATATTCCGGCCTTGCAACTAAGAGAAAGTCACTTTACCTTTTGTCATACGTGTTTCGCTTCTTTTATTTACGAAGCATCTTCAGTGGCCTGTAATACATAAAAACAAACATGTTTTACAGGGCACTGAAGATATTTCATAAATCTAAGAAGAGAACCGCGTATGGAAAAAAGGGGGGAAAAAAAAGAAAAAACTGCATTCATCTGGTAGCAAAGACGGAATATTCCTTCATATATCCCCTCCTTGTTTGTTTTTAAGTGACTTACCTAGTGAAAGTCCGTCCTCTTTAGCTGAATGGTCAGCGTGACGGATTGTCAGTCCTCTACGCCAGGGTTCGATTTCCGGCTGGGTCGGGGAATCTTCTCCGCCGAGGGACTGGGTGTTGTGATGTCCTCACCATCATCCTTTCCTCCTCATCGACTGCAGGTCGCCGCAGTGGCGTCAAACTGAAGGACCGGAATCCCGGCGAACTGTCTGCTCGACGGGAGGCCCTAGTAATACGAAAAAAAAAAATATAAACAAAAAAACCTAGTAAAAGTGGAGTCTAAAATATTTTCCTGACTTTTGTTCTGAATGAATTACGAACAAAAGACTCGCATTACGTTTTATTATGTTTCATTTTATATGGACATTTACTTTTTCTGTATTTTGTCACGCTGCACCTTTCCATTAGTTACCACACAAAGTTTACGATTTGAAACTGCTTTTTTAGGTTATCACAAAAGTAAATTCACCTGCTTCTTTCTCCTTATCGTTCATGTGCCTTAGGATTCTCCTTGTTAGCAGTGTCAAGTTCACACCGCTGGCAGTATCTTCGCACGGAGCACGTTCACGTGATGGTAAACAGGGCTCCGTGGTGCCCGTAGTTTCATCAGAATGACTGAGTGAATGTTTTCGAGTACGCAGCCCAGCTTACGATATAATTTTCCGCGCAGCATCCCGAAGATTGACCGGGTAGTTCGCTTCAGGTGCCGTGATCAGTCTGGTCTTACGCGTGCTTGCTTTTGAGCTCGAGGCGAGACTGAGAGGCATTGCTGATTTGCCACAGCTAAGTCCGCTTCCCGGCGACCACACGCCGTTTGATGTGCAGTTGTTTTCTTTCAGTCGTGCCGGAACTCCTTAAGACGCACATTGGCAGCTAGCTACCTCTACAGCGGATCCTGTAACTTCAGCCGGTGAATTGCTCGGGCGGCTTGGTCGCACTGGCAGTTGCTGTTTGGATGAAGTACTTATACGCACTAAACCCTGAGCTGCCGTCAGTCTGGTATCGTCAAGGTACGAACCACTTCTTTTAAAACTTCATATCCTTCGCAGAGGTACCGCTTATCCGCTCAAAATAGCTTCACTTGCATAAGCTGGACGATGTGACTATTGGGTTGTGGTGGAGTTGTTTTGAATAATAAAAAGGAATGAAATTATATTTATTTGGAGCAGCCAAATGTACTGCCCTTTTAAAATTAATTATTATTTAAATAAAGTTCAATTTTTAATATACACCTTTCTAAATCGGACTAAAAAGTATAAAATAACTTCTCCTAGCCCCATACAGGTTCTTAATTCCATATAGATAATACTTAAAATCTGTGATTGTTAATTTCTAATAGCTATTAAAATACTAGTGATATTACAAACGCAAAACGTGGGGCACATGTAGTAGATAACAGTAAGGAGGATATTCTACCCACTTTTTTTCGTTTTGAATCTAACGTGTATTTTCATAACTATTAGAATTTCACAATTACAAATTTTCAGGACTGTCTGTATGGGGTTAAGAAGCTGTATGGGACTAAGAGATATTATTTTATGCCTTTTAGTTCAATTTAAAAAAGTGATATATTAAAAATTTAATTTTATTTAAACAATTATCTTCTGTTTTTTGGGCTTGTGTATGTGAGAACTTGTTCAATCGACTCCAAAGATTCTGATCATTTTGCGACACAGACATGGAAATTGCAGTTTTATTTCAGTTTTTCTCCGCTTAAGTCAACCAACGTACTGCTTCCGCCTACTTATATCACGCGAAACGAGTGCGGAAGTAAAAAACTGAAGAGATTCGATCTCACATGGACCTTATCATCAGTCATTCTTCCTGGGAACCATTAGCGAATGGAATAGGAAACGGAGGAAATTGCAGTGGTACAACAAGTACCCTACGCCACACACCAGACAAGAAAGCGTGTTAAAATTGTATTTTCATCCCGTTCTGAGCTATGATGAACTTTCAAGTCCCTAGTTTGTCGGGAAGTTACTTTAAAATCAATTGAAAAATTTGTGGCGTAGGGACAAACAGACAGAAAAGAAAGAAACGTAATAAAAACGTGTTAAGAATTTGTACAAAATTTTCTCCTACCGTCACCCCAGCTGCATATATAGGGTGTCCACAATTAACGTCCCAGTTTCAAAACGCTGTAGAAAAAGAACCACTAGTCATAAACACGTCAAATTTGAACAGCATATTACTGACGCAGTTGCGCCCGAGACCCCAGCATTACTGCCTCCATGAAGGATGGTTAATGTCTTTAACAAGAACGGTGAGTGTGCTCCAGTAGCCCTGCAGAAGTTCCAGACAAGCATGCGTATGACAATAGGCATTGGTCCTAAGTCTGCTAAGGGCCTCAAGAAAATTATTGCAAAATTGAGGTAGACAGATTCTTTTGAAGTGCAATGTGGCAGAGGGAGGAAAGCAATTGATCCGATGTCTGTCGAAGATGTGGCATTGCAGGAGATGTCAAACGTTGGTTGTGTGCAAACATGCGGTTCATGAGGACATGCCTGCGAGCAAGCTGCATAAAATACTGCATTGCTGTTCACACAGAATCACGAATGTTCAGCAGTTGCTTCCCGCTGATCCGCCAGCAAGACAAACGTTTGCCCTGGAATTTCTTGCTCGCATGGAAGTGGGCAACGTATGGCCGTGGAACGTTCTGTGGACAGACGAAGCCCATTTCCATCTGCAAGGACATGTCAGTACGCAGTACTGCGGAATATGGGCAGCGGAACATCTGCACACACGTCAACCGGGATCACTTGATTGAGCAAAGGTGACTGTATGGTGTGGGTTGTCGGTATCGTCTGTCGTAGGGGCGTATTTTTTGGAGGAGATGAGTCTAGCGGATCCTGTTACCCATATCGCCACTGGCACACACTATGGGAGTCTTCAGCGCCCCAACATCTTTCCAACCCTTCCTCAGTGTGGATGTGTGAGTAGGATCATTTTTATGCAAGACGACGCTCCTTCGCACATCGTACAGCTAGTGAAGGGGTTGCTGCAGAGACATTTCGGAAATGCTAGAATTATCAGTCGTCATTTCCCTACAGCGTGGCCGCCCAGATCACCTGATCTCAATCCTTGTGTGACTTCTGGCTCCGGGGTTATCTGAAAGATGTCGTGTCCAGTTAGGAACATAGCTGAATTGAACGCACGAATTGCGTGACGCATTCTGAATGTGACACTCGAGACAGTCCAATCTGTTGTGGAACATGCTGTTTCTCGATTCCAGCTTGTGTCAGAAAACGGTGGTCAGCGCAATGAACATATCTTGCGCCAGTCTCACGACAGTTAGAAATCGATTTCATTTTGCTTCCTATGCTGCTTTTCGTGCCAGGACAATTAAAAGCCGACGTCGTTTTACTTCTTATGCCGTCTTCGGCTTTAGTACAATTAGAAATCGATTTTTCCCACCCAATGTGGTACGACTTGGCAGTGGTGGACGAGATTATCTAACAGTGCCACAACTGTTGAGTACTGAGACCGTGCAGTACACACATTGACCAGTACGGATGGTGTAATGTGTAACTCAAAGCACAGCCGTCCTATTGCGATTGATCTGCCATTTGCAGCCGACCTCATTTACGTTAAGACGATAACAGCGCCATTTATCGGTAAAACCGTCGATAGTTTTCATTTTTTTATTTTTTTCCATGACGTTTTAATATGTTATTCAAATTTGACATCATCCTGAGCAGTGGTTCTCTTTCTATCGCGTCTTGAAAGTGGAACTTTAATTGTGAACACCCTTTGTAACAAAAAAACCACATGTGATGTACTTTTTTATTATTTTTAATTAAAGAACGGTAATTCGTAAAATGCTTAGACTGTTGTGACGAGAACCGTTCTAATACTTCTTTTTTTCTGATGGATGAGACGACCGTTAAGATCTTAATAGAATCAATATTTATAAAAGTTAATTATCAACTCGAAAAAAACATGCTGCGACCACGAAACATGATGATGATGTTCGTCCTGCTGTACATATTCGCCGATCAATAAGACACATTTTTCCCAATGATGAATAACTTTGCAGAGATCTTGTCTGTGGAAGTTCGGCTGCACAGGAAACGATCCAGCTCCAAAATCACCTCGTCAGTCGGGAAATATTCTGTCATGAGATGGTTTGCCACTCCGAAGAAAGAAGAAGCAGCGAATGGCTGCCATGTCCGCAGAAAACGGCCGGGAGGCAAAATTTGAGCGTCCAAAGAAGCATGACGCGCATCTATGTCCTGCCTTGCAATACTGTCTCAAACTATACAGTAGGGTATCGCTGGTTGCCGGAATTCCTGCTCACTAATGGCACTTCCTCCGCATATCGAACAAATACAAAAATGCGCATCAACAGACACACGGTAAGATGTTTTCACAACAGCCGCCATGGTATTAATCGCGCACAATATCATTACAGCTGCGAGTGGAGTCCCTCCGGTCGGTTGATTGCGAGTCAGTGCGTGATCGGAGTTGCGGAGGGAAGGTAGGGGGGGCACAAGTGCAGCTATTCAATGAAAACCGCACTAACGGTGGTGATTAGAGTTATTAAGTGGATGGGTGGTTCATCAAACAAGAGGTAAACGCCGAGTGCTTCATACGCTGTATCTATTTCACTGGAATCCGTTTCAATTTCATCCCCTGCGTATGCTTCCATATCAGTCACAGTCTTTGCCGTATATTCGTCTCCGCTTTCCAGACCAACATTGATGATTATACTCTCTACCGCGTCTTCCATTAACCCATCTCTGCGCCAACATTCATTTTCAATTCCTTTTACGTGTTTGCAGCTTTTAACCAGTCATTTTGGTTAATCTCAGATTTGTTTTAGGGTAGTTAAATTAACGGAAGAAACTTTCTCCCACAATGTTTTATTGCACTGTACTGCAAATTAGCTCTATAGCGTTGAAATCAGAGTAGTGTGTTGCGATCCTCAGAATATTATATCCCTTATGCTTTAAAACCGTTTTAAAAATAGCCTTTGGCTTATAACACACTACAAGTCAAAGTCCATTTTTGTTGAACGCGGTCCTAAAGTGATTTTGTTCTGAGTGGGCCACTCAGTTATGTCCTCTTTGTGAATTGCTGTATCAGGGACTTCATTTATATTAACATTGTCATGCGGTACGTTATCAAGAGCATTCGCTGTAAAGTAAAATGTTGGGCGCGAGACTTTTTAATGATTGTAATTTGGATTTGATTTTGAATTGAATTGAAATTACTTTTGAGATTTTATTTATACTTTTGATTTTATGCTTTTAATAACTGGCTGATTAATAAAAATTAAGATAGCAAACTTTTTGTTCACGTTAAAGTTACTTTCATATGAGCCACTCTAGAAACACATTGCATTTAAATTGAAAACTGAAATAATATTTTTGTACTTGCCTCGGCTAATATTTTTGACAAGCATGAGTTCTTTGTTAATATTTGCAACTGCCCACACACGCGAGGGAATTGTTCTTACCGCCGTTAACAAATAATTGACGTGCGAGTCGTGCCTCTGTATCTCGGCGAGTAACTGAAAATACAAATCTTAAAAACCATGTTTCCTTCCGCTGCGTCAGGCGGCTGTGGAAAAAATATTTGTTTTGTTTTGAGCGGGCGATCTCTTCGCATCCGCTAAATTCGTGAATTAAAAATGTCACGTAATGGCGTCTGTTGCTGAAGCGGCGGCTGCAACTGTTGAGCTGAAAATTACTCAGAATACTGATTTTAAAGGGAAACGGACGTGACACTTGTCTCACCATCTACAAATAAAGGTGAACAATAACTTTAAACTATTATATTATTGAATTAGTATCGAAAATGAGCTTACATTCGTCAGCAATTAACAAACATGTCCGACCTCTACCACATCAGACAAGGCAAAGAAAAAAAGTAGAAGAACAACTGAGCGCTGTTCTTCTTCACATTAAACTTACATAGGTTTTACTGTGGATAATTAGTAATCTTTGCACTCAAATATTGAAATTAACATCTTACATAATAATAATACAAATTAGAAAAATTATGCCGCTGTGGGGCCAGTATCGCACTCAATATAATATCGGATAAAAGCTTTCGTCCATATTAAATACTTTTAATATTTGCGTTTAAGTTTTTTCTATATTTTCACTGGGGACGTCACAAGCAACAATATTACACGCTGGGGCGATTCCTAACATTCCAGCTGGTAGTATCGTTGTTTCTTTTCTAACCATTTGTGTAATCGTGATAGTCTTGGAATTTACACTTCGAGTCATAACTTAACTCTGCTCCCGTTGCCCGTCCAGCGTGGACAACAATAGCTCTTTGGCCTGCACTGCTGTCAGTCATTACACGCGGAACTTCTTCATTCTGGCAGCACTTTTTCGTGGTTGAATGCGTATGCACCAGCATTTCATCCGTGAATACCGCTGGTTTATTCGACCCCATCTCATTATTTCTGGTTGCTCTTAAGTATTCTGGGCGCTTTGTCAAAATGTTGGAACTTTCTGTTAGGGTTTTTCTTTTATTTTTTTACATTTTCTGAAACAAAATCTCATCTTTTTCGAATTTTTCCGAATGTTTCCCTTCCTCCCCCTGGAAACTCATCTCAGTTTTTGAAAATATAAGCAGCTTTGTCAGGGTTGACATTTCCTTCTTCTGTTCATAGGAGTATAAAAATAACATCTTTGTTTTCTAAGAGTTTCAATTTTCTCAAATTTCTTTCGCTTTCTTAAAGTTTTTCAAAACGTACTGTACTGTTCTTCTTGACTTCCCCACTATTTCTTTTCCACCCGCAAGATTGGTTTGCGAAGACGTATCATTACCTCCTTTTTTTTTCCTGCTTAACAAAATTGTACAACTCTGAATATGAGCTCTTTGTTGATCTTAGTGTGTCCACTTTCACAACGTCTTCCTCTGTTTTCCACTCTCATGGTATTAGTGATTATGGATAACACCACATTTCACTTCTGACGATAGTTCGTGATGACACGCTGAACCAGCTGATACTGTATGCGCAACTGACCTGAAAGTGTTGACAGTGTGATGTCCTTTCCTTAGTTACCACTGTACCTGTTTACCGTAACGTCATCACGTGTTTCCGATAACGGCCATGGCAGGCCAAGTGCAGTAATATCGTGGTTGGGTAGTACCGTGTGGTGCCTGCCTTACCACCAGAGATGTTAGCACCGCCGTAAACCAGTGCTGCCATCGTGGGACTACCTCGCTTTTGCGAGTTACAGTCTCCACCAGCCTCCACCTTTCTCCAGGCCGCCGCCTGAATGCTCTCCAGCCATGTCTACACTCTGGGCTTACGCCGACTGCAGTTAGAGGTTTCTCATTCACAGTTCACATCGGTGAGCAAACAAGGAATCTCTTGCCACAGGGTCCACAGGCTACCTCTATGGACTACGTGCAGCCTCGAGCACCCTACACACGCTGCAGACCACGATACCCATGAACCACGTCCATCCTTGAACACCGTACACCTGCCCAATGTGGTTTCCGAAAGCATCGTCCTGCAGTTGACCGTGGTAGCAATATTTTTTGATCTGAAGACAGCATACGATACCTGTTGGAGGACAGGCATCTTCCGCATACTGTACTCTTGAGGCTTTCGAGGTCGGCTACCCCTTTTTATTCGTGAATTTACGACAGAGCGCACATTTAAGGTGCGGGTGAACATCCCTCTCATCCGTACTTTCTCCCAAGAAAACGGGTTTCCCCCGGGGCTCCGTGCTCAGTGTTGTACTGTTTGCCATCGCCGTAAATCCAATTATGGATTGTCTCCTTCCCGATGTCTCGGGCTCCCTCTTTGACGACGAATTTACAATCTACTACAGCTCTCAACAGATCAGCCTTCTTGAACGACATCTTCAAGGATGTCTCGATCGCCTCCACTCATGGGCCATCGAAACCGGCTTCCGCTTTTCTCCCAGTAAGACCGTCTGTGTAATTTTTTTGCGTCGTATGGAGTTTCCTCCGCCTTCTCTACACCTAGACCCTGTCGACCTTCCGTTCGCGGACGCCGCCAAATTCTCGGTCTTACGTTTGACAGAAAACTGTGCTGGTCTTCCCACGTTTCATATCTTCCTGCTCGTTGTCTGCGATCCCTCTACACCCTCCGTGTTCTGAGTGGAACCTCCTGGGGAGCGGGTCGAGTGGTTCTCCTCCGCCTATATCGCGCCTTAGTGCTCTCGAAATTGGACTAAGGAAGCATAGTTTACTCCTCTGCATGGCCATCTGTTCTTCGGCGTCTCGACTCTGTCCACCACCGAGGATTGCGATTAGCGTCTGGAGCTTTTTACACCAGCCCCGTGGAGAGCCTTTACACTGAGACTGCTGAACCTCCGGCGAGCTGTCCTACTTCGTCGTTACACTACTCATCTGTCTTCTATGCCTGCCCATCCGACCCATGCCCTTTTTTTCGACGCCTCCTTGGCTTTAGGGTATGCAGCCAGCCCTTCCTCCCTACTAGCACCGGGAGTCCGCTTCGTCAACTGGTACGTTCTCTTACCTTCCACTTTCGTAAAACTTTCTTGACCAATAGGGGTACGGCGCCACCTTGGCTTCGTCCCCGGACCTGCCTTCTCCGTGACCTTTGTCAGCTTCCTACGTACAGTACACCCCCCCCCCCCCCCCACCCTGTAATTCATCGTCGGGCTTTTGCTGCTCTATGGACACAAATGGAGGATGCCACATTTATTTGCACTGACGGCTCAAAGACCACATTTAGTGTTGGGGGTGCCTATATCGTTGGCGACATCCCTAATAGACTTCGGCTTCTCGACCAGTGTTCTGATGTTACTGCGGAGCTTTACGCTGTTATCCAGACTGTCCAATACATCTATCACCATAAACACCTACAGTATATTATATGCTCTGATGCTCTCAGCTCTCTTCTCAAACTTCAAGCTCTTTAACCCGTCCGCTTGTGGGGGGGGGGGGGGGGCGTCTCTGTGGCGTTCCTCTGGATCCCAGGACACGTTGGTATCCACGGAAACGAGACTGCCGATAGGGCTGCAGTCTCTCTTCCTCGGCCCGCTGTTCGCATGGTTCCCTTTGCCGATCTACAGAGCGTTTTATGTCGTCAAGTTGCTCTTTTATAGCACACACATTGGTCTACACTTACCGATAATAAATTACGGGACGTAAAACCTCTTCCCTGTACTTAGACCTCTTCCTCCCGGCCTCGTCGTCGGGAGGAGGTAATTTTATCTAGACTCCGGATAGGGCACTGTCTTTGTAGCCATCGACATCTTGTAAGTGGCGATCCTACCCAGCTTTGTCCCCACTGCTCTTAACTGTGGACGGTGAGACACCTTTTACTTCAGTCACCCTATTTTACTCCGCAATGCGCCCGTTTAGAGTTGTCGCCCCTTTTAGCAGATGACACACGCCAAGCCGATGGCGTCCTTGAGTTTATCAGAATGGTTCAAATGGTTCTAAGCACTTATGGGACTTAACTTCTGAGGTCATGAGTCCCCTAGACTTAGAACCACTTAAACCTACCTAACCTAAGCACATCACACACATCCATGCCCAAGGCAGGATTCGGACCTGCGACCGGAGCAGCATCGCGGTCTAAAATTTCCTTCCGCTTTTAGTTTCCCTCCTTCTTGAGTTTCACTCCCATTGCTGCTGATTTATCATTAGGTTTTTTACCCTTCCCTAAGCCACAGAATGGGCGCTTACGCCCGTAGCAGTTTTGCGCCCTAAAACCATAACAAAAAAAAGACCAACCACTGACTACATCCTCCACAGAGCATGCCCAGCATGAGCACTGTATGTTCACCACTGGCTACAGATTCCATGAACTCGAGCTGCCTATGCCCACTGCTTCCTATGGCGTTCACAGACTACGTCTATTCCCAAGCATTCTACACTCAACATAGACTACAGCCTTGAGTACTCTAAGCTGATCACTGCCTACAGCTTCCACAGACCATATCGATGCTTGAACGACCTACACTCACCACTGTCTACGGTCTCCACAGACCATGTCCAGCATTGAGTATTCTCCACTCGCCGCCAACCAAGGCCTCACTCACGCACTGTCAGGCTGAACCAAGTTGAGCGACTGACGTCTCTGGAAATCGAGGTTCCTGCATAGGTTTTAACAAACATACAGTAGTTCTTTGCTACCTGGGCACGTCTGTTGTAGCGTTTTCTCCCTCTTGGTCACGAACATTCAAATAATCTGTTAGCAGCACACCATGGCAATTTGAGAAAACCCTTAGTATAACTTTGCCTGACGACGATTGGATCTTAGTCTTTTCTGGTGGTGCTCAATCCAATTGTTTCCATTTCTGGCAACGTTCCTTTGTCGCGGCGTCATAGTGATGTAACCAGCATTCGTCCCTGGTGATTAGCGAGTGAATGTGTCACCCCGATTTGCCCTTCATTCCCCAGCCATTCCACTTGAGTATACCACAGAAAATACATAGAACTATTAGTTGACATACACTATATTCAAAACACAAAATGAAATTCAGTTTCAACCGACGAGTAAGAGTTATTGTTATCTACATACATATCTCTTTTGTGTAGATGAACATGGACTGTGGAAACAACGACCGTGTCAAAAGCAACTCGCAGTAGATACCGTTGCCCATGTTGACGCCTTGTCTATCTCTGCTTCTAGAAAGCATTCGATTAAGTACTGGGTTGAAAGAAATACGAACGTATGGAGTGTCACATCAGCTTCATGACTGAATTGGTGAGTTCGTACAAAACTGGACACACCATGTCATTCGTAATGCACATAATTCTTCAGACATAAAATTAACTGCGGGTGTTCCTGAAGCGAACACTCTAAGACCACTACTGTTCACAATATACGAATACAAACAATATCGTACATAAAAAACCTGCTGGATAATTAAAACTGGTGTGCAGCCACAAGTCGCATGAACTTTTTTTCTTTATTTTGACGTGTTTCACTCGATCTACGCGAGCATCTTAGAACTGTGGAAATACAATGTGCTACACTATCTTATCATAAGATAAATTCACGGATTCAACTTACAGCGTCATAACTTACATTCCGTAGCTGAGGGCCACACATTACAATTATAGCGCTGTGTGTAGTGCCGCCGCGATATATAAAATGGAGTAAATTGGTTGTGTACCTTCAACTTAAACTCTCTGCTCAGATAAATTTTAAGATTAAACAGCACGACATCATTTCTTGTTGAGCAAGTCAAAGCCCATTCGATATACACTTTGGTTGAAACTACCTCATCAAGCCTAATTTAAAGCGAAAAAACACAAATATCACTTAACTACAGTAAAGATCCGCTGCTTTTTGGGCTTTCATACATAAAAACTAAAGAATCATGCCTGGTTATTAAAATATTTTAGAAAAGGTATACACTGCAGGAAAAAAAAATTAGACCTCATGGATGACGACATCGATTTTGATCTGATGACGGCATATGCCACGTGGGGGATAGTGCATGTACTGATCATGGTGTCGACGTTGCCCGCCAACAGACAGCATTGTGGGATAGCTACCTGAGCGCCATCTGTCTCTACTCTTTAATAGGGAACATTAACATATAAGAGGCACTGCCTAAATAACAAGCAAAAAGTGGCAGCCAGGAAGAATATCATCAGAAAGCTGACAGGTACAACGCGGGGCGCACACGCCAACACTGGGAGAACCTCTTCCCTTGCATTGTGTTACTCTGCCGGAGAATACGCAGCAAGCCCAGCGTAGTTCAATTCTTGCCATGCCAAAACAGTAGATGTCCCTCTTAATGATACTTGTATCATCACTGGGTGCCTGAAGCCTACTCCTCTGGATAAACTGTACAGCCTCGCGGGAATTGCACCCCACGACACCCGCCGAGAGGTAGCAGCAAAAAGTGAGAAGAAAAAATCAGAAACTTCTGAAGCTCACCCCCTGTATTGCTGTCAACCAGAAAGAGCTTCCTCAGACCTACCGAGGCTCTAATTGGGGCACCACAGCAATGCCGAATCGAACTATGGCGTGCAACGCTTACCAGTACTGTGGGACGGACTACACCAAGCGAAAGACTACCACCCGGCTACACGGAGAATTGGAGTACATGGGAGATCCCTCAACAGACTGCGCCGCTCTGTGAGTGTGGAGTAAAGCAGGCGACCTTCCACCTGCTCCAGTGTACCCAATGTCCAGCAACATGTACAACAGAATACCTGCTACATGCAACGCCAAATGCGATAGAGGTCGCTAAGTTCTGGGCGGCAAAAGTGTAAATAGTTGTCTTGTAAATATATGTGCACACGACATCTTAATATTTGTAAATTATTTTATACATCGTAAATGCTTCTGACACGAATAAACACACAAGAATAGGGAATGCTCACAGCGAGAAGGCTCAGTGTGGTGCAAAAGTATGGACCGAGCAGGCAGCTATGCCGCGGAGATGCACTCGAGCTTCCTACAGCCAAATGAATGGGTTTGAAACGTGTCAAATTTTGGCCTTTCGATTGGCAGGATGGTTCTTTCGGAGAACTGCAACACAAGTTGAACGTGCTGCGGCAGTCGTGCAACGATACTGATATCGGTGGTCACATGATCATTCTCACATCCTTAAACGCGATTGTGGACGTCCACACAGCACCAGCGTCCTTGGGGATCGTCGTATTGTAAGGGCAGCAGTGGCAGATGGTACAGCTTCAAGAGGTCGCGTGAGCCCAGATGTGTCAACACCAGCTGTTGCTATCCAGCTGTTCGCAGTCGGACTACGGGCAATCACGCCTCTACCCCGTCTTCCACTCACGCCAAAGCATCGACGTGCACGCCTGCACTGGTGCCGCCAGTGGGTCACTTGGAAGTCGGAATGGCGCGCCGTGGTCTTCAGCGATGATAGCAGACTCTCCTGCATGAGAGTGATGGTCGTTTGTGAGTACGACGTAGCCCTGGCGAGTGCTGTCTCGAAGAGTTCAATCGTTCAAAACACGGTCCCACCCAAGCTGTTATGATCTGGGGTGCGATAAGCTGCAACTCTCCTTCGCCGTTGGTATTTCTGTGTTTCCGGACTTGTCTCCAATCCAGCACGAGAAGTGACTCGTGCGACTGGTCAACAAGTCTTACAGAACTACGTGAACATGTCGATCAGACGTGGCACAGCGTGTCCCAGGACAGTATTCGTCGTCAGTACGATTGACTGAATGGCAGAGTCAGCGCCTGCATTGCAGCCTGTGGAGGCAACACAAATATGAGTGATTCAGCATGGCCAATACCTGCTACCTGAGAACCGCTTGTGCTATTGATCTGTAAATGTACTCATCTCATGTACTCCATATGCTCTGTTGCAACAGTAAAACTTGCGTGAATTTGAAACCACTAAAAGGGTGTTCTACTTTTTATTTACTATTACGTTATTTTTTGCGACAGTGTACCAAAATCACAAATTAAAATTGTAATTGCCAGTTTTACGGGCGTTCATGTATATACTGTATCTGAAAGGTTATTAATTGCATTAAAACTGACCTATATTAGCGTAGATTAAACGTACCATTCAAACATGGTGATACGATTCCTCTTACATGTACAGCTATTAGAGTGCAAGGTATGCCGAGAAAGGTATTTCCAACATACATATTTATGGAAGAGCAGCTGAACGGGATGGACAGTGTCTTGAAAAGAGGATATAAGATGAACATCAAGATAAACAAAACGAGGATAATGGACTGTAGTCGAATTCAGTCGGGTGATTCTGAGAGTATTAATTTAGGAAATGAGACGCTTAAAGCGGTAAATGAGTTTTGCTATTTGGGGAGCAAACCAACTGATGATGGCCGAAGTAGAGAGGATATAAAATGTAGACTGGCAATGGCAAGGGAAGCGTTTATGAAGAAGAAAAATTTGTTAACATCGAGTACAGATTTAAGTGTCAGGAAGTCTTTTCTGAAAGTATTTGTATGGAGTGTTGCCATGTATGGAAGTGAAACGTGGGCGGTAAATAGTTTGGACAAGAAGAGAATAGAAGCTTTCGAAATGTGGTGCTACAGAAGAGTGCTGAATATTAGATGGATAGATCACATAACTAATGAGGCGGTATTGAACAGAATGGGACAGAAGAGAAATTTGTGGCACAGCCTGACTAGAAGAAGGGATCGGTTGGTAGGACATATTCTGAGGCATCAAGGGATCTACAATTAAGTATTGGAGGGCAGCACGGAGGGTAAAAATCGTAGAGGGAGACCAAGAGATGAATACACTAAACAGATTCAGAAGGATGTACGTTGCAGTAGGTACTGAGAGATGAAAAAGCTTGCACAGGGTAGAGTAGCATGGAGAGCTGCATCAAACCAGTCTCTGGACTGAAGACCACAACAACAACATATTTATTTGCAGTGTATACGACGAAGGTAACAAATTCCATACTGCATGGAACTTCCGTGTTTAAAATAGGTGGATATTTAAACTAGCCTATTTAAACAAGGATGAAATACACTCCTGGAAATTGAAATAAGAACACCGTGAATTCATTGTCCCAGGAAGGGGAAACTTTATTGACACATTCCTGGGGTCAGATACATCACTTGATCACACTGACAGAACCACAGGCACATAGACACAGGCAACAGAGCATGCACAATGTCGGCACTAGTACAGTGTATATCCACCTTTCGCAGCAATGCAGGCTGCTATTCTCCCATGGAGACGATCGTAGAGATGCTGGATGTAGTCCTGTGGAACGGCTTACCATGCCATTTCCACCTGGCGCCTCAGTTGGACCAGCGTTCGTGCTGGACGTGCAGACCGCGTGAGACTACGCTTCATCCAGTCCCAAACATGCTCAATGGGGGACAGATCCGGAGATCTTGCTGGCCAGGGTAGTTGACTTACACCTTCTAGAGCACGTTGGGTGGCACGGGATACACGCGGACGTGCATTGTCCTGTTGGAACAGCAAGTTCCCTTGCCGGTCTAGGAATGGTAGAACGATGGGTTCGATGACGGTTTGGATGTACCGTGCACTATTCAGTGTCCCCTCGACGATCACCAGTGGTGTACGGCCAGTGTAGGAGATCGCTCCCCACACCATGATGCCGGGTGTTGGCCCTGTGTGCCTCGGTCGTATGCAGTCCTGATTGTGGCGCTCACCTGCACGGCGCCAAACACGCTGAAACGTCCCCTTTGAACTATTTTTACATGACTGTGCTTAAACTGACATAAAATATTTTTGTTAGCGCAACGCAATCTGACTTTCAAAATTCCCTACAAAAGAATGGTCCTGACTAACATTAAACTATACCTTTCACAAATCACTTACCTCACAAAAATCTTCGCTGCTCAAGCTACTGCAATACAGCGAGCGCCACTACTGCCAGCTAAATAAAAGATTCAAACTATGGAAGGCACTAACTACTGATAGGGATAGTTAGCAAATGAAAGATATTAATAGAGAACAAACAATGTATTTACCTTAATATCATCACAAGTCATAATATACATATCAGTTCATGACAAATTACAAACCTCCGCCATCTCTCTCCCCACATCCACCACTGCTGGCGGCTCACCTCCAACTGCGCAACGCTACGCGCTGTTCACAGCCAGCTGCCGCTGCCCAACACTACAATGGCGAGTATTACAACAATGCAAAGCAGACACAGACTGCCCACAGCACAGCCAGTGATTTTCATACAGAGGTGGCGTTACCAATGAAAAAACCTAAACAGCCTACTTACAACGCATACGACCATCATTGGCACCAAGGCAGAAGCGACTCTCATCGCTGAAGACGACACGTCTCCATTCGTCCCTCCATTCACGCCTGTCGCGACACCACTGGAGGCGGGCTGCACGATGTTGGGGCGTGAGCGGAAGACGGCCTAACGGTGTGCGGGACCGTAGCCCAGCTTCATGGAGACGGTTGCGAATGGTCCTCGCCGATACCCCAGGAGCAACAGTGTCCCTAATTTGCTGAGAAGTGGCGGTGCGGTCCCCTACGGCACTGCGTAGTATCCTACGGTCTTGGCGTGCATCCGTGCGTCGCTGCGGTCCGGTCCCAGGTCGACGGGCACGTGCACCTTCCGCTGACCACTGGCGACAACATCGATGTACTGTGGAGACCTCACGCCCCCACGTGTTGAGCAATTCGGCGGTACGTCCACCCGGCCTCCCGCATGCCCACTATACGCCCTCGCTCAAAGTCCGTCAACTGCACATACGGTTCACGTCCACGATGTCGCGACATGCTACCAGTGTTAAAGACTGCGATGGAGCTCGGTATGCCACGGCAAACTGGCTGACACTGACGGCGGCGGTGCATAAATGCTGCGCAGCTAGCGCCATTCGACGGCCAACACCGCGGTTCCTGATGTGTCCGCTGTGTCGTGCGTGTGATCATTGCTTGTACAGCCCTCTCGCAGTGTCCGGAGCAAGTATGGTGGGTCTGACACACCGGTGTCAATGTGTTCTTTTTTCCATTTCCAGGAGTGTATATTCACGTTGATACTGTTGGTGACAAAAATATGATAAAGAGCCACTGCTTTTACGGGTATGAACGCATTTCTAATCTTCACAAGTAGTTATAAATACTTCTTTGAATTATCACAGAAAAATTGTAACTGCCGGTTTTTCAGACGTTGACTTGCGTACGTTGAATTTGAAAAAGCTCATTAAAATCGTTAAGAACCACCTACAACTAAGTGTATGTGGTTACAGAAGTCGGACATAACGACATGTTTCGCCTAAAGACTGCAGTTTGACAACAAATAGACATTTCATGCTGGCAGTGATTACATCTGAAATGTGGTAATCAGTCGCCGGTTTTACGGGCATAAGAACACATATATAAAATTAACCACTAAGTTCACATGACAGTAAAAAAAGCTCAACAAGAGGTAATGCTTGCTGTTTAATCTTAGAATGTACGTGACCAGAGAATTAACGTCAATTGTGCACAGCCAACTGGACAATGTCGGAAGCTACGTGAAGCTCTTCGCAGATGATGCTGTTGCTTATAAAAAAATCGCAACGCCAGAAAATTGCAGGGAAGTGCAAAAAAATGAAGTGATCGTACGGCATTGTTGGCCGGAAGACTCCATGCGGGATGTTCGGCCGCCGAAATTGCAAGTGCTTTTTAGCTGACGCCATTTTTTTTTTCTTTTAGATCTCATTTTTGTTCGCTTTCGTTCGTTGTATCTGCTCGGGGCGGACGTAGTAAGACATCCGATTAACTCAGTTTTTTTATTACAGAAGGCAGGTGACCCTCTGACCGAACACGCTCAGCTACCGTGCCGGCCTTACTTCGGCTTCTTGCGAGTCAAGGATGATGAAAGACACACAACACCCCATCATCTCGAGGCATAGAAAATCCCTGACCCCGCCGGGAATCGAACGCGGGACCCCGTGCGCGGGAAGCCAGAACGCTACCGCAAGACCACGAGCTGCGGACAGGGAAATCAGAAAGACCCAGACAGGCTCGAAGTTTGATGTTGGGATTGGAAGTTGATCCTAAACATAAATAAATCTACATTTATATGGATACTCTGCAAATCATACTTAAGTGCCTGGCAGAGCGTTCATCTAACGACCTTCACAATAATTCTGTGTTATTCCACTCTCGTCGAACAGCGCGTCGAGAATCTTTGGCTGCGAGCTTTGATTTCTCTTATTTTATTATGAAGATCGTTTCTCCCTCTGTAAGTCGGCGCCAACAAAATATTTTCGCATTCGGTGGACAAAGTTGGCGATTGAAATTTCGTGAGAAAATTCCGCCGCAACGGTAAACGCCTTTGTTTCAATGGTGACCATCCCAAATCCTGTATAATGCCCTTGACATTTCTCTCCCCGCAGGTACAGCACAGAAATGGAAGGAAAAGCCGTTGTGATACGATGGTGTGACTGTTGAACAGCCACTGATGTGAGACACACACATTAAATATCTGGAAGTACGCGTAATAAGCTATTTAAAATAGAACTAGCACATAAAACTAAACACTGAAAGGATAGACGCCAGACTGAAACTCATTGGAAGAATGCCACCTACGAAGAAGATAAGTTGCAAAACCATGGTTAGAGTAGTACTTGAGATTACTCCTAAGCCTGGAGTCTTACGAGATCGGATTCATATATGAAATCCAGGAAATCTAAGGAAGGTAGTTGTGTTTGTCACAGGATCGTTTAGTGACAATGCGTGACACAGTTACTCCAGTGGCAGAAGCTACAGGGCAGGCTGTGTTATTTACAATAGAAATTCGAAGTGCGTACTTTTCTAGAAGAGCCTACAAGAACACTGGGTGTCCTAGAAATTATATTAAATTTCAGCCTCCAGTTGCCTAAGCAAAGAAACTTTACCTAGGTTTCGGCTTTAATAATGTAGCCTTCTTCAGAAATGTCTCCATATAAAATTAAATTAAAATTTGCCAGATACTGGCCTTGTCAAACTTAAAATGTTAGTAGTACAGTGCATAGTCATAAGACTGCGTCACTTCTACTGTTTCGCAATTAGGTCACACCAACGAGCTAGACAAGTGGGCCCGTTGGTGCAACCTAACGGCAAAACATTAGTAGAAGTGACACAGTCTTATGACTATGCACTGTACTACTAACATTTTAAGTTTGACAAGGCCAATATCTGGCAATTTTAATTTAATTTTATATTGTGTCACTTCTGAAGAGGGCTACATTATCATAGCCGAAATCTAGGTAAAATTTCTTTTCTTATGCAACTGGAGGCTGAAATTTAATATAATTACATTTTACGGTTGCTGACTCTGCTGCACCATGCTAAAAATGTCCTAGAAATGTTGCGAGGAACTCCTAAGGGAGATGGGGCACATCGGACGGATTGAGAACTGCTTTCGCAACCCATGGCCGCAAACGTCGTCCTTCGCCGCTAGCTGGTGCTGTGCACCAGAGGACTGGAGGTAAAAGTGAGAATTTATTCGAGCGCTAGCCAGCGTAAGAGGAACATGGAGCAATATACGAACGATGAGCCTGCAGGCGTGCACATAATGCATGGAATAGCTGTCTGCACTGGGCAATGGACGAACAGCTGAACGCATCTATCGAAAACGATTCGCAAACGGACATCAACCACACCACGGTATTCCTTGCACATCCGCATCGAAATTTGTGGGAGTAGGCTTCATTAAGAAGTGGAAAGGCTAGCGGTCGGAGCGTCCGATCTTATGGACGGAAGTGTTTAGGATGCTGTGGACACAAATCCATGCACCAGGGCAAGAGCCATTGCCCTGCACTTAAGAATGCCTCGTAGCCGTGCCCGGCGTGTTTTCAACGCCGAGTTCTTGCACAGCTTTCATCCCCAAACGGCGCAATCATTCCATACTGATAACCATCCTGCACGTGTGCTTTTCGCACAGTGGTGTCTGCAACAGAGTGGCCGAAATGTGCATTTCCCAGTTTAAGTGTTATTCGCTGATAAGGCCACATTCACTAGGGATGGCGTACTCAGTCACCACAATGAGGACACCAGAAAATCCCCACAGTGTGCGGCACCACGCGGCACAACATCGCTTCGCAGTTAATGCTTGTGCGGGTTTGGTCACTGGTTCTTTGCTATGGCTGTACCTTTACCATCCCGCTTCACCACCTAGAATTACCAACAGACTTCCCTGGAACAGGTTCCTCCCCCCCCCCCCCCCCCCCCCCCCCCGGCCTTCCTCAAGATGTTCCAGCAAATGTGAGGCGCATAATGTGGTTCCAACATGATGGGGCGCCTTTTTATTCTGGACTGATTGACTGTAGGCATTTGAACAGGCTATTCCCGCATCGATGGCTTGAACGTGTTGGACTGGTCACCCTGATTCCCACGCTCACCGGATTTATCGTGCCTTGATTTCTTTCTGCGGGAAGCCACGAAATCTCACACATAAGTTATTACGAACCTGTAGAGTCTGAAATGGATTTCGTCACTAGAATCGTCTACGCACCTTCTAAAATCAAAGAAACTCCCGGTGTATTCGAGCGTGTCCGTCTGTCAATGACCCATCGGTGCCAGGCATTTGTGGTGTCTGATGGAGCAAACTTCGAGAATCGGTTGTAATATATATTACAGCTGTATTCATGTCATACACCATGTATACTTATTAGGCCCAATAAATGTTTCAAATGAATCACTCTCTTGTCTCCTTCTTATCTTCAGCCTCTGCAAACACTCACCTCTGGGTTTTCCGGCCTGGGTTGCTACGCATTTTCAATGCGTATGATGTGCCCCAACTCCCCTAAAAATTCGTCGCAACATTTCTGGGCCACCCTGTATTGCTTCGAATCCCATTTACCTCAGGAAAGATCATTAAGGTAAAATTAAAGATAGATTCGAGCTAATTAAACTAAAATCTTTCTTTCTGCACACTTTTCATGAGAGGAACAGCAAAGGGCAGAACTGACAGTGGTACACAGAGCATTCTCCGCCACACACCATAAGGTGGCGTGCGGAGTGTAGATTTAAATATAGAAAAGAAGTAAAGATATTGCGTGCCTGTTCTTTCACCAGAATTGTGCATCCACAGGGAAGACGGAAGTGCCCATACACATCTCATCCTCTGATCTTCTACTCGTCAGCTCTCCATCACACATTCCGAAGGGTGTTGGAAGATTTAACCGGCAACTCTTCCCGTTACAGCCTACAGCGTATGAATCTGATCCATAGCTGGGATCTGAATCGATGTTCACCGCGGTGTTACCGCAAATTATCCTCCGCTGACACAGACGTGTGTTTCTGTTTGACATACAGAGGCGCAAATAGTAAGGTGCTGTTTGATTTCGTAAACACGCTGTTGTACCGGCGCGGTCTCCAGCGGCTGCACAGTTAGGTGCAGTGAAAACACCTGTAGAAATGAAAAAAAATGGTTCAAATGGCTCTGAGCACTATGGGACATCTGAGGTCATCAGTCCCCTAGAACTTAGAACTACTTAAACCTAACTAACCTAAGTACATCACACACATCCATGCCCGAGGCAGGATTCGAAACTGTGACCGCAGCGGTCGCGCGGTATCAGACTGAAGCGCCTAGAACCGCTAGGCCACTCCGGCCGGCTGTAGCAATGAAATCACGACGAAAACAGATTCTCCCTGTAATACTTCAAAGTGAGTTTCTAAATACACTCTAAGACAAAATACAAACGACGCACCACAACGGATTTATCCGAATGGAACGAATTCACTAAACGAGATGTAAAAGTAGACAGACAACAGATTACAAATGCAGAAAAATTAGATGAGCTATTAAAAAGAAATAGCTTCACAAATCGAGCAAGTCAGTAACGTGTTGGACCACCCCTGGCTCTTATTCGAGCAATAATTCGGTTTGGCATTGACTGACAGAGTTGTTGGATGTGGTTGGTTCAAATGGCTCTGAACATATGGGACATCTGAGGTCATCAGTCCCCTAGAACTTAGAACTACTTAAACCTAACTAACCTAAGGACATCACACACATCCATGCCCGAGGCAGGATTCGAATCTGCGACCGTAGCAGTCCCGTGGTTCCGGACTGCAGTGCCTAGAACCGCATGACCACTGCGGCCGGCTGTTGTTGGATGTCTTCGTGAGGAACTTTATGGCACTGGGGAGAGATATGGCGACCTTGCAGGCCAAGGTAGGGTTTGGCATCCACGAAGACAAACAGTAGAAACTTTCTCAGTGTGCGGGAGGATATTATCTTGCTGAAGTATCAGTCCTCGATGGTTTGCCATGAAAGGAAACGTAACAGGGACGTCCCGCGACACGTCTTCGCTGACGGCCGAAGCTCAATTCGAAGCGGGACTCATCACTGAAGACAATGAGATTCCAGGCTGGAGACGTGACTGGAGACGCCACGGACAGGGGTGGGATATCAACGTGGACTGCCGCCTGCGCCAGTGTGGGGCGCCATTTCTTTTCTTATCAGAATCCCTTCGGTTGTCATCAGTGCCCCTTAGAGCGCAGCGATACGTCGACGATTTTCTACGCGCCGTTTTGTTGCCCTTAATGACAAGCCATTCTAGGCGTACATTTCAGCAAGATAATGCCCGGCCGTAAACGGCGAGAGTCTCTATTGCTTGTCTTCTTCTTCGTCAAACCGTACTTTGGCCAGCAAGGTCGCCATAGCTCTCTCCAATTGAGAAGTTTTCTAGTATTATGGGCAAGGTGCTCCAACCAGATCGGGATTTTAACGATCTAATGCGCCAATTGGACAGAATGTGGTACGATGTTGAAAATCAGGGAAAATTTAATGAACGCGTTAAAAGGGAATTTGAGGCGTTACGGAAGCAAGTCAAACAAATTGAAGGCGAAATCGTAGGAAAAGACAGCAGAAGAAATTTAGAATCACAGATAGTAGAGGGGTTTGAAGAAAGTAATTTATTTCATTTACGAGAAGCAACAAGAGAGCGCCAGGCGCGCGAACTTGACAATAATCGACATTCGGACTGGGACAGACGCGGTAGGTCTTTGTCGCCACGAGGAGAAAACTTTGACTATAAACACTTCTTAACTGTTCGGAAATTTAAGATCTTTCGCAATTCTAAGAACGACATACATCCATGTTCATGGTTAGATCAATTTATGTACGCACTTCCAACAAATTGGCCACTAAGTCACAAACTGGAATTTATGTGTGGATATTTAGAAAACGAACCGGCGACGCGGATGCGCGCACTTATTAGAGATTGTAATAATCTAAATGATTTTTATCATGCATTGCTATCGGCATATTGGACCGAAAACACGAAAGACAGAGTCAAACACAATCTTATTATGCAGCGTAATTTTAAACAGTCTGAGTTTCGCACGCTAGCAGAATACTTTGAAGACATGATTCGAAAGAATTAGTTCCTTTCCAGCCATTATAGCCCGACTGAATTAATTCGCATTTGTTTAACTAAGCCGCCACAATCCATAAGACAAATTGCTTTAGCCGGAAGATGTAAAAGTTCTCAGGGGATTCACTACACTAAGTGAATATGTGCCGTAGCGTGCACAGGGCCCCGAGCTGTAGTAGTGCTGTTTCCCTTTTAGTTTTCTGCACTGCTGCCTACTCTTTTACTATTCTTTGTATCTATCAGAACAACTCTTCAACTATCAATCTATCTAGAAAAGAGAGTCGGTAAAAAATAACCGGATATGACTATTTTACCCAATAGTGATTTCGGAAATTACCGTTTGGACTTACTATATCTTCTGCAGCATTCATTCGTAGTTTAAACGAAATTTTACCTGTTTGTCTTCGTGACAATATTACTTCATATGTTGACGATATTCTTATTGCTAAACGTTCTTGGAGTGAGTACAACAAAACTTTGGATTCATTATTACGTATTTTTGCAAGGGTTGGCATTACAGTGAACTTGAAAAAATCTGAATTTGGCCGTTGTCAGGTGAAATTTCTTGGTTATATTATTTCTGCAGAAGGTATTCTTCCTGATCCAGAGAAACTAGACGCTATTCGTAATTATGCTGTTCCTACTACAAAACGTGAGGTTCGTAGTTTCCTTGGTGTCTGTAATTTTCTTAAACGCTTTGTTAGATTGGACGATTTGGCCACACCTCGTTTATGTAAACTATCTGGAAAGAATTTTAATTGGTGTTGGGATGAGGAAGCTCAATCAGAATTTGAACAACTTCATGATGCTTTAGTTGCTGCTCCACTTCTTTCACATCCGGATTTATCTAAAAAATTTTGTTTGGCGACGGACTCATCATACAAAGGCCTAGGTGCACATTTATTTCAAGAGCTAGAAGAAAACAGAGTTGTAGTACAGAAAACTATTGCATTTGGAAGTCGTGTTCTCTCTAAGTCAGAAAAGAATTATTCGATTACGGAACTTGAAGCCTTGGATGTTGTATGGCTTTCACAAAATTTCGCATATTTTTGTATGGCAGACATACTAAGGTTTACACCGATCATCGAGCTCTGGAATTTCTTATGTCAACAAAATTAACGCATGGAAAATTATCACGATGGGCGCTGTATCTACAGGAATTTGATTTTAGTATTGTTTACATACAGGGTTCTTCAAATATTATTGCTGATGCTTTATCACGTGCACCTATGGGTTTAAAACAAAGTGCTGAGGAGGACTGCAAAGAAAACAATTATTGTTTGATGTATATTCAAGGTGTTGCGTTTGAAAATTTTATTTCGTCTTCGCTCCAGGACATCGCTAAGGAGCAAAATAAGGATCCAGTCTGGAAGGACATTAAGGAGAAGTGGAGGAGAAAGGAAAGCGTAGCGATTGGACAGTATTATTTAGTTCGCAATGATATTCTTTTCAAACGAAAATCGGTCGACAACTCTGTTTGGTTAGTTTGCATTCCTGATGAGTGGGTTAATAAATTGATTTGGTATACACATTTCAGTTATGCACACTTTGGTCCCAGAAAATGCTTTCATAAATTACGAGAAAATTGCTACTTCAGTAATACGGAAAAACGTATTCGATCTGTTCTTGCCAAATGCAAATTATATCAAAAGGCTAAGCCGCCAACTATTTCTCACAGAGCACCGTTGTTTCCTATCATTCCAGCGAAATTAACGGAGATGGCTGCAGTCGATTTGTTCAGTCCAGTGGTTCGTTCTACTAGTGGTTTTGCGTACATTTTGGTAGCAGTGGAATTGACATCAAAATATGTGTGTTTTACACCTTTACGCAAAGCAACAGCTCGTTCAGTAACTAATGCTTTCATCAAACATTTTCTTAATGATGTGGGACATGTTGATAAGGTTATATCAGATAATGGATCATAGTTTCGCTCTAAAATTTGGCTTCGTACTCTACGGCGTTGTAAGATTAAACCAATTTTCATCTCACTTTTTCACCCTCAATCTAACGCTCCAGAGAGACGGATGAAGGAAATCAATAAATTGTGTCGACTTTATCGTCATCAGAATCACAGAACATGGGATCAGTATTTCATATTTTTCAAAACATTCTGAATGAACTTCCTAATGATTCAACTTCTTTACCGCCTATATTGACATTAAAAAATAAGGCACCGACAAATCGCATTTCTGAAATCGTTCCTTTTCCACCTACACGGAAACTGCGGCATTCAGAAGTTGTGAACCTGTCTCTGCAAAATATTGCATCTGCGGCTGCTAGAACAGAGAAATCAGCTAAACGTCCTCGTCGTTTAAAAACCTTGTCAGTTGGTCAAAAGGTGTTAATTAAGTCTCATCGTTTGTCTCACAAAGGAAAAGGTTTGTGTCGCAAATTTTTCCTGCTTTATAACGGTCCATATAGGGTTCGCAAAATTATTCATGATAACACTGTCGAAGTAGAAACTCTTAAATCTCGGCGCTCTAAGGGACTACATCATATATCGAACGTTAAAATTTTTGTGGAATGACATACTTTTGAGAGACTAACAGTTATACGTAAACACACGAAGAATACAAAGATACCGCGAGTGTGAATGCACTGACAGTCGTAAACAAATACACAGTCTAATTTCTCTGATGAAATTCAGTAAAAAGCAATAATGACTTCGCAAATTATGTTATTGACGTTCAGTATTTTTCAGGATACGGTTGTATAAAATATTTAAGAACTTCAGGTAAATTCTCTGTGTGTCCGACGTTAAGAGGACTTGCTATCGAGAAATTTTCAGGAAGCATGTAACTTCGAAGAAGAAACTAATAAACTAAAAAGGTAACTATTAATTGAGTTTATTTTTCAGATAACATATTTCCACTTAGGTACGTACTTTAGACGTAATTGCTGCTCGTGATTACGTGATTCATACTTTGTACTAAATTTCATGTTCTATGAATTTACTTGTGAAGCGACGTGCTTGCGTACATTAACTGATTTTGACAATGATTGATTAATGAACAGGGTTGTTACTTGTGTATATTATGCATCGCTTGGCTGCACTGCTTTTTCACTGATGTCATATTTTTCTATTATGTGCCTGCTGTGCTTATTTATTTAAATTATAATTGTCACCTGATTAATTGTGCTGATGTGGTTATGTATGTAGGTTATACTTTGTGATTTATCTGCTTGCGCCTTCATGTTTACTTATTAAGATTACATATGAACATTTATTTGCTTATGCTGATATGATGCTAATGACCTGTTTATTACATAAGATATATATTTGCTGCTTTGCGTATGGATTGCATATTTACACATTTCTGTTTTGTTGTCATAAATACACTCTAATTTGGTATATAGAAATGCTGATATATGGTGTGTGAACATGGAGTTTAGGTCACACTATGGTATTAATTACAGATTGTTCGCTTGGCAGAGCCTCGTTGTAGGAATTGTGCTGCATCCACTTGTTGACATTCTGTTCTCCACTGGTATACTTACTCGCTATTGCATGTTTTGCTTACGCTCAGTGCCTTATATTTTTAAGATAAGAAAATGAACTGCTATAATTCGACGAACGACATTAGTACAAGAAACTTCATAGAAGTCATATGAGCTGGAGGTTTTATGGAAGCTGTATAAATTTATGCTAATAGAAAGGAAGCTAACGACATGAAATACCAACACTAGGTTTAGACCACTGACAGTTATTACACTGCATTCTTCGTGAGCAATTGAAGTAGCAAGTGACACTTGACACAAGAAATACTCTACATGTTTGCTTCTGTTTTGGCATGATTCTTGAAGTGGTGTACACACTGTGAAATATTACGATCATTAACACTCCGTACTCGTACTTACTTACTGAAAGTTATTCAAACTAAAGGCTGTTAGAGGGCATGTATGCATTTCTTTTATTTAATGATGGACGAGGTAACCAAAATGTATTTTATAATTCATAATGAGTAGAAGATTTGGGTCAGATGGATTACACAGAGGTTGTGTGTGGACATTATGTCTTCGGATTGTATGGGATGATGAATTGAAGTTTGCACTTGGATTTTATCTGTACTTGTTCGAGGAGACTGTCTAGAGGAAAGAGTTGTTATGGAAGTGAAATGATATTGGCGATAAGGTTTATATGTGTCGACGTATTGAAGAGGTATTATTGAGGTATTGAGATTGTGTGAAGTTGATGATTATCGGAGTTCTGGTGGACAAGAGGTAAAGTAAATGATATTGATGATAAGGTTTATATGTGTCGACGTAAGAGGTATTATTGAAGTATTAAGATTATGTGATGATAATGATTATTGGAGTTTTGGTGGATAAGAGATGAAGTAAGTGAGGAGCATTTTTTTGTTTGTTTGTTGGTCTATATGGAACAAGGAGGATGAAGATAGCAGACTAGAACACTCAAGTGGAAGGAAGATTGTCTACACACACACTTTGTTAAATCAATAAGCAGTATATATATATATATATATATATATATATATATATATATATATATATATATATATATATATATATATATTTTTTTTTTTTTTTTTTTTTTTTTTTTTTTTTTTTTTTTTTTTTGGAGACAGGAAGCATTTGCATATCTCGGCACACTTCGATTTGGCTTGGCAAACATTGGTCTTGACATGATGACTACGACGTTGACTAACTATTATTGACTGTTATACATTGCTGCCACTACTACTTGATACACAAGTTGAACATAAAATTTTGGACAGAATTGCATTTACACAGTTAACACTATTCAGTTACACAGTAGAACTTAGATGTGGATGAAAGATGAGTGAGTGTGTTTTGTGTGTTTCCCCTTCCTAATCCCAAATAATTGGTACCGACCTATCTCCTAAATATTATTTTACTTGTTTGTTGTGGCTTGCACTGACACCCATAAATACTATAGGTTTACTGATATTTGTGTGTTTGTAATATTTAATACGACAATTATCTGATATCATTTGTGTGTTTACTATAATTTGTATGTTTAGTGTAAGAGCATTGATAATAATTTTGTAAAAGCAATTGTGTGTGCATTCAAACTGTTGTTCGTGCTTGCACCTATTCAACATTGCTGGGTGCCACTTGGAAATGTTTAATTTCTGCTGATAAACTCTGGCGAACTGTCTAATTAGTGATAGTGAATATTATGTACTGTTACCTGCACTTGTTCAACATTACTGGGTGCCACTGATGGACTGTTTCTACTGAAATGATGACACTTGTTGGTGTCTGCACCTGCTCAACATTACTGGGTGCCACTGATGGACTGCTTCTGCTGAAATGATGTCACTTGTTGGTGTCTGCACCTGTTCAACATTACTGGGTGCCACTGTTGAAATTGTTTAAATACTGCTGATGAAATGTTATGAGACTGCTATTTGCACCTGTTGATCATTGCTAGGTGCTACTGTTGGAACTGTCAACTACTCTGAGGAGTTCTACTTGTTTATTGAACTGTTGAAAGGATTTTATGTGAACATTTGTATAAACTGATTTTTTGTGTGTTTACTGTTTATGAGATGTTATGAGACTCTTACCTGCACCTATTCGTCATTTCTGACGCTATTGATTGAACTGTTTAACCACAGGATACTTGTATAAACTATCATGTAAAATCATATGTATACAAGCATTTGTATTCCTTACTGTATTTTATATATTAGGTTTTTGAAGGGTCAGTGCAAAGCCAAAATTTATTTAGTTACGTGACATTTACTTATTAATATTACTTTTTAATTTTTGTCTGTAATTTTTTTTTCTTCCTTGGGCGAACTTGGTATTTTCACCACCAATGCTGGCAAAAATACCATCAAATTCTAGCCTGTGGAGAAGGGGCATATGAAAGGTGGCTACACTGAGTCACAGCGCCAGAGATTGCGCCAAAGAGTATTATTCAGCCGCTTCCACTGGCAGTGCTTCTTCAGAAGTTCCCATAGCTAGTGCTTGTTGAGATGTGGTAGTGGAGAGTTCTTGTCGAGATGTCGTGGTGGAGAGTGCTTATTGAGAAGTGGGCAGTAGGAGTTCTGATGTAGCCGTGACTAGTTGTGAGCATGTTGTATGCAGTTGTTCTGATGGGCTAGACAGCCGATGCTGTTCGATTGCGGATGTTGTAATGATCAGAGTGTATGTTTCGTCAATATATATGAAGGTAAAGAAAATTTTTTTTATTTCAAATGTCCTAACTAACAATGTCTCTTGGTCACAGGTTCAGTCAACAAAGCATCTGGCTTGTGTTCATGTATTAGAGTGTAATTCTGGTTCCTATGTGCAATTATAGTATTACTGGTTTTTTTAATTACTTCAGTGTAAATGGTGCTTTAAAGCATCTTGTCGTATTGAGGAAGAACCGTGCCAGATGTCTACGTTGAATCACACTTCCACACACAGGACAGTTACATTTGTGCTTTGTTGTTTCGTAGCTTTTATAGTTGCTGGGGACTTAATTAATTAATTGTGTTAACGGAAGTTTTGTTTCATTCTTTGTTGTTATTCTATGCAGTCAGATTGCGTAGTAATACTAGTCAGGGCCAACCGGTTACGAGACTACGTAACCGGACAGTCAGCTACTAAAATTACAATTATTAGCATTATATTTAATTAAGCCCCCATGCAGTATTCATCTCTTGGTCTCCCTCTACGATTTTTATCCTCCACGCTGCCTTTCAATACTAAATTCGTGATCCCTTGAGGCCTAAGAATATGCCCTACCCAACCGATCCCTTCTTCTAGTCAATTTGTGCCACAAATTTATCTTCTCTCCAATTCTATTCAATACCTCCTCATTACTTATGTGATCTACCCATCTAATCTTCAGCAATCTTCTGTAGAACCACATACGAAAGCTTCTATTCTATTCTTGTCTAAACTAGTTATCGTCCACGTTTCACTTCCATACATGGCTACACTCCATACAAATACTTTCAGAAATGACTTCCTGACACTTAAATCTATGCTCAATGTTAACAAATTTCTCTTCTTCAGAAACGCTTTCCTTGCCATTGCCAGTCTACATTTTATATCCTCTATAATTCGAACATCATCAGTTATTTTGCTCCCCAAATAGCAAAACTCACCTACTACTTTAAGCGTCTCATTTCCTAATCTAATTCCCTCAGCTTCACCTGATTTAATTTGACTACATTCCGTTATCCTCGTTTTGCTTTTGTTGATGTTCATCTTATATCCTCTTTTCAAGACACTGTCCATTCCGTTCAGCTGCTCTTCCAGGTCCTTTGCCGTCTCTGACAGAATTACAATGTCATCGGCGAACCTCAAAGTTTTTATTTCTTCTCCATAGATTTTAATTCCTACTCCGAATTTTTCTTTTGTTGCCTTTACTTCTTGCTCAATATACATATTGAAAAACATCGGGGAGAGGCTACAACCCTGTCTCACTCCCTTCCCAACCACAGCTTCCCTTTCATGTCCCTCGACTCTTATAACTACCATCTGGTTTCTGTACAAATTGTAAATAGCCTTTCGGTCTCTGTATTTCCCCCTGACATTTTTAGGATTTGAAAGAGAGTATTTTCTCTAAGTCTACAAATGCTACAAAGGTAGGTTTGCCTTTCCTTAATCCATTTTGTAAGATAAGTCGTAGGGTCAGCATTGCCTCACGTCTTCCAATATTTCTTCACAATCCAAACTGATCTTCCCCGAGGTCGGCTTCTACCAGCTTTTCTATTCGTCTGTAAAGAATTCGTGTTAGTATTTTGCAGCCGTGGCTTATTAAACTGATAGTTCGGTAATTTTCACATCTGTCAACACATGCTTTCTTTGGGATTGGAATTATTATATTCTTCTTGAAGTCTGAGGGTATTTCGCCTGTCTCATACATCTTGCTCACTAGATGGTAGAGTTTTGTTAGGCCTGGCTCTCCCGAGGCCATCAGTAGTTCTAATGGAATGTTGTCTACTCCCGGGGCCTTGTTTTGACATAGGTCTTTCAGTGCTCTGTCGATCTCTTCACGCAGTATCATTTCTCCTATTTCATATTCATCTACATTCTCTTCCATTTCTATAATATTGTCCTCAAGAACATCGCCCTTGTACAGACCCTCTATATACTCCTTCCACCTTTCTGCTTTCCCTTCTTTGCTTAGAACTGGGTTTCCATCTGAACTCTTCATATTCATGCAAGTACTCACATAGTGAGTAACCAGTTAATCTCAGGTTCTCTAAAGAAACGAACTCCCACTGAATAAAACAGCTAGAACTTTTGATTGCCTTACAAATAAGTTAATGTGTTAAATATTTGACGTTGAGCTGTAAGCGAGAGAAAGTTTAGAAAATATATGAATTATGTTTAAAGTCGCTAATTGCTCTTGTTATCAAACACTAGATGAGTACAGTCTTTGAAGTTTGCTTTTCATTTTAGGATAACTTAATTTTTACGCGTCTCAGTGCTTGTGAAAGCAAATCTCCTGAACTATGTGTCGTACAGTAATACAATTTTGAAAACACTTTCACTGTGTATGTGGATACTGTCTGGAACATTTGTTGCGAATAGTGTTACTAATAATGGAGTCATAGATTAAAACGTCGTATCAGGTACAGCAATTCTGCTGCTTGAACAGCTTAAGTGTAGTAACGAATAAACCTGTGGTGCTGTGTGAGACTGAGGGAGAAGGTTTCGTGAAGGCTTGAAATTAATTGTGAAGTTTGTTGCAATTCACTAAGTGCTGTCATTCCAAAGTACTGGATGAATTTACTCTCCACAGAAGCGCGTGGTTAGTTACACTTCTACTTCACTCCCTCCCTCACCTCTTTGACACGTAAGCAGTTCGTACCTTTATAGTCCTTAATGATATGTGTGTAGCAGTTTTGGCTGAAATCTATCCAGCGCTTTAGGAAGAGCCAGCTGAGTAGCTAGCATTGCCCTGGTACGTATTTACTCCATGTCTTCTTCTATTAGCCTATCTCCTCCTTTCCCCTCTCTGTCCAACTCCTCCTTCCCTCTCTCTTTCCATGTCCTCCTCCTCCTTTCTGTCGACCTTCCTCACCACCCAATCCGTCAATCACATCCTAGCCCTGTCTACTCCTCTCCCCTCTGTACATCCGCTCCTTCCCCCTCTGTATATCTCCTCCTCCCCCCTTTACGTCCATCATCTCCTCCCCCAACTATCTGCCATTTCATCTTCCCCCTCTTGCTGTCTATCTTCTCCTCTCTCCTCTGTCTGTCCATGTCCTCCTCTTTCCATTCTCTGTTCCACTCCTTCTCTCCTCTCTCTCTCTGTCGGTCTCTTCCTCTTCCCTTTACGTCCATTTCCCTCTCCCCTTCTCTCTGTCCATCTCTTCCTCTTTCCCTTCTCTGTCCATCTAGTGCTCCCCCATCTTCCTTTTCCTCTCTTCCTCATCTCTGTCCAACTCCTCCTCTTACTTTTCCGTCCACTTCCTCCTCCCTCTCTCTGTTGATCTTCTTCTCCCCTCCTCTCTGTGTCCATCTCTTCCTCCCCCTCTCTGTTTGCCCCCTCTCTGTTTGCCCCCACTCCTGAAGGAAGTCGTTGATTTCTACCCTTCAGTACTTCTTTCCAGACAGTAAGTAATATGTGAAACAAGTTTGGTTGAAACCAATTCAGGTTTTTAGGAGGAGATTTTTACCCATGACATTGCCCCCATATGAACATCACATATATTTCAAATAAATGTAACATATTTGTACACATATTTCACCCTGCAATTTCGTTTCCACTGAGCTCGATGTTTATGACTTCATATCTTCTGAACCGTGTGCTGTAGAATGATAAATTTTTCCAAGTGTATTGAGTAGTATATGTCAACACTGTCTGAAAAATGTGCTACAAATAGAGTTAGTAGTAAAGAAGTAATAAATTATAAGGTCGGGCCTGATGCTGAAGTTTTACTGCAGGAACAGTGAAAATGAATTAAGAAATTAAGTTTTTTCCTTTCATCGTTTTGCGCGGAGTGTCAGCGGGAAAAAGTCTCGTAAAGATTTGAAATTCTATGTAAAGTTGGCTGCAAGTGCTCTCATTCTGAAATACTGGATGGCTGCAATCCTGCTATTTGCATTTCTTGTTGAAATGTGTGTGAAACCTTGTGGGACTTAACTGCTGAGGTCATCAGTCCCTAAGCTTACACACTACTTAACCTAAGAACAAACACACACACCCGTGCCCAAGGGACGACTCGAACCTCCGCTGGGATTGCATTTCGTGAGCTACATTTACTTCAACCCCATCTGTTTCAAGAGAATAAGTGATATGTGTATGAAGTTTGGTTTAAATCGATCCAGTGGTCTGGGAGGAGAAGTGGAACATATGTAGATACCTACGTCCACCTCATTGGACCACTTCCGTCTGTCATTTTCTGATCATCATCTTCAGTGAATTTTATTTCTGAAATGCCTGGTACCTTTTCATTCGCTTTGGTCTTTTTTGTGGTTCATCAATTGTAAATACACTTTTTATTGTTTATCTTTTGTCTATTTTTGGTTTAAATCCTATCTTTACTTTTTTCGGTTTATTTAAATTTTCTGTTTTGTATTTCGGAACGTCCAGGGTTAATTTTAGCTATTTCATATCTTCCCTTATTCTACTCATCCTAGCCGGCCGAAGTGACCGTGCGGTTAAAGGCGCTGCAGTCTGGAACCGCAAGACCGCTACGGTCGCAGGTTAGAATCCTGCCTCGGGCATGGATGTTTGTGATGTCCTTAGGTTAGTTAGGTTTAACTAGTTCTAAGTTCTAGGGGACTAATGACCTCAGCAGTTGAGTCCCATAGTGCTCAGAGCCATTTTAAACCATTTGAACCATTCTACTCATCCTCCTTGTTGCTTCATGTTCCGAACTTTCTGTATAATTTTTCTTGGTAGTTTGGATCCGGTGTCCTCATAATATGTTGTTTCATGTTCCAAAGTATCTCCATAATTTTTCTTGGTAGTCTCGTTTCTGGTGTCCCACATTGTGACCAAACAAATGGATCCTTTTTTCCGTATCGTATCTGTAACAGGCTCCAGTTCACTATAGACTTCACTTGACGCTGTGAACCATTGTCCACCTTTTTGATATTTCTTATGTAAGCATCTGGCTGTTCCTGTATTTGCTTTCAGAACTTTGTCTATTCCGAATTGTGTGTGTGTGTGTGTGCGTGTGTGTGTGTGTGTTTCTGAAAAGAAGTTTCACATCTTTATGTCACATCTGGTTGAACCATCGTCTTGTAATGTTCTAATTTAGTTTTGTTTGGTAGACATTTGTATTGTATGTAGACCATGTTTGTTTTTGAGCTTTTATCGTTTTGTTACTTCTTTCTTGCCATGTAGGTTTCTCGCCCAAGCTGTATGTTATAATTTCACGTAGGTATTTAAACTGTTTCACTATTTTTACTTTCCTCTTGTTTACTGTTATGTGGTTGATTACTAGTGGATCTGCTACCTTACATATATTTACTTTAATGCGCCCTTCGTCAAATAGCAAACTGGATTTTCAAATTCCGGATTTGAAGGATGGTATTTATGTTTTCCATAGATTCTGAACTTTCGGTCGCATCTAAAAATCTCGCAATTACGTACGACAGAATACTTTAAAAAATTATCATCTCTTCCGATGGTGAAAATTTTTGGTATTGCATTTCCTGTTTGAAGATTTCAATCCTAAGCATTAGTATACCACGCAAGAACCCTCGGCTCTTCTACCTGCGGGGCAAGAAGCCCCCTCTCATATTTCTCTCATACTTCTATCTTACTCTGAGTAATTCGATTTTCCTCTCTAATTGCATGCGGTGAAATGTTGCTATTCCTTCACACGCGGACTTCCCACGCAGCGTCTCTCGTCACCCGGGTGGTCCGGTGACAGGCGGGGTCTGCTGATTTTGAAAGGGTTAAGCTGATGGGTGTGAGGGAGTCGAGTGAATGCTTTCCAGACGCCGACATTGTCATAATAGCGGCGGAGACACGCCCGCAAAGGCCTGAAGGAGCGGCTGGGCTAGAGGTTACGTTACTTCGCAGAAACTTAGCGAAAACACTTTCTGGCGGGCTACCAGCGAGGCGTGGGAATGACTTGTGTACCCAGGCAGTCTTGGCGGGCAAATTCCTGCGTTTTCTGCAAAATCGTAACTGTGATTGGCTTGCTCAGGGCATAGCTCCGTGAAGTAGCAAAATCGGCGCAGAAATTGGCGCCAAGAAACTCCATTGGTGGAATGGTAGTGGTTCGGCAATAGAGTGGAATTTTCCGCCGGTTTTCGAATTGCTGATTGGAACGTTTAACCACGGCCACTGTCGTGGGGGCGGGAATGTTCTGTGATCGGTTTGTACGGGTGCTCTTGTGGGAGTCGGCTCTCACCTTTCAGTCGGAGTAGGTTACAAGACTGAGCTCTCGCTGCTCTGGGCAGCCTGCCTTCCTTTGGCTGTCCAATATACTTTTATTTGTAACTGTTTAACGAAGTTGCTGAAGTTTCGACTTCAACGTAACTTTCCAAGTACAGTTGGCAATTGAGCGTTTTGGGTACAAGCGGCCTATGTTGTCTGTCTTGAGCAGTTTTGGCTAAAGTTGACTGTATCGGAGTTACTGTGTGACTTCGCTTGTTAAAATCAATCACTGTACCGTCAGTGATTGTGTGGCGAGCCTTCTTCGTCTCCGTCAGAGGCGCATTTGTATTGATAGGAAGTCTTTAGTCTGGAATAACCAGACCAGGGCAGTTTATTTTGGGCTATACTCGCGACATTATTATCACCACGACGGGACGTCGAAGCAACCAGCCATCGCTTCCGGTACGCCAGATCGTGTCCTTGCAGTTAAGAAGACAGCTTCGTAATGTATGTCCGCAGCACTGTGATAATCAGAGCTCAGCAGAGCGCGCCTGTTCGTTTTTTCTAACTTTGTTTTGTCTTGGGTGTTCATTGTCTGCGTTATCACTACCGTAGCAGCAATTAATGTTGAGTTGGCTGGGTGTTTCTCTTAAGATTTGAGTTGCAAGGAATTGGCTCCACATACCACTTCATCATAAATGTCACAATCTAGTTTAGGGACAACTTCACCTTCACAGCATTTATTTGAGTATCCAATTTGATCCAATTTGACGTATTGTAAATGTTTCATGTATTTTGTTTATGATTTTGAGTTTATTCATAATAAATCAAATTGTTATTTTGGACAGAACTTTCATTCTGTTAATCGGTAGAGCAACCCTTTCATTTCTCACTACGTTACTGAAACTTTCCTTTATTTAATTAATGCCTATCAAATTAAATTATTGCAGGTGCCAAACTCTTTTCTACTCCACTTGCAGGGTCGATTACAGTCAGTTCGCGTTTCTTCTTAATCCATGTGCAACAGCGAAAGTAGGAGTTAGAAAAGGGGGACTTAGAGCATCATTTCCATATGCGGATTCGAGAAGAATTTAGTGTTAAATACACTGCTAGCCCCGGCAGCTCGCAGCCTCTTCGTGGCGGAACTTTCATACGGCGCAAATTCTAGTTGGCGAAGACTTCACTGGGTGCGGTTTATGGGTCACTTCTAATAACAGCCCTCAAACCCTTGCAAACTGGAAACTGAACCTGGCTACCACAACAGCGAACAACACCAGCACACAATTGCGACCAGAAAAAGATATGTTGCAATACGAATAGGTGTAGGCGAAGGGGCGAAAGGGCGGGGGGGCAGGGGGGTTGGCAGTGTCGACTAGAGATCAATGCTCCCGTGTACTTTGGCGGCCTCTCTTGCTTTTCCCATTCCATTACTGTGAGCCATCATACCTTCCCATCTCAGTAAGCGAGGGGTCAGCGAATAAATGGCGTCGAGAGTTGTAACGTACCGCAGAGATAGAGCGCCGGGGGGGGGGGGGGGGGGGGAGGGGGAGGGAAGGAGAGACATGTAAGAACGGCGCACGCAGTGCCATGCGGGAATCCTCCTCCGCGTATAAATAACAGAAAAAGGAGGGCGCGCGCTGAATCACGGCAGTTTCCGACCCTGCAGCGAACGCTCTCTTAACAATCCATTGTCCATCCCGCCGCTAGGAGGAGGAAACCGCCCCCAGCCGCCCGGTCTATTAGCGCGCGAGTGATGGCCGGCGGATAACAGTGATTTCCCGCGCCGTAATGGCCGACTCCTCACTGCCGGCGCTCTTAGCGACAAAAAGGCCAGCTCGACCGCCTCTCCTTTCATTATTTCTATTTTTATTTTTTATTTTTCCCCTCCGCCCCTTTTCTTCCTTTTCCGCCTCTAATACGGCGTCCCGTTGCCGGCCGGCGCGACGGCTGGTGTCTTCAAATTGCTCGTCGCTCGCTTTCCCATCCGCGACTGGTTGTTACGAGGAGGCATGAGGCACGTGGGAACCGGACCCTTGCCGCGCAGCTGCAGACCACTCGCGGTCGCTGCCGTCCTCCTCCAACGCGTCAGTCAGCTTCGGGGCCAGCACACAATCTCCAAACTGTGAACGCAATCGCGAAAACGTAGACCCACCATCCCCACTCTTTAACAACTCCCTGGCTGTTATTCCGCCCACAGTAAGGTGACAAAGGTCGTGGGATAGCGATGTGCACAAATAAACACGGTGGAAGTATCGCATACACGAGGTACGAGGGGGGTTTGAAAAGTCCGTGCGAAGTCCGAAAGATGGCACCACCGGCGCGTATCGAGGTCATGTTTAGTTAGTAGCATCTTTGGAAAGAACGCACACCAAGTTTCAGCCATATTGGTCTATTTCATTGCCTTTGGCATTCGTGTGAAACAAGGAAGTTGAGTGATCGTCAAAAAATGCACGAAAAGAACAGTTTATAAGTAGTTTAAAAATTTCCGGAGTTGCCATTTGGGCACAAGTGATGCTAAAAGATGTGGACGCCCTGTGGAGGTTGCGACTGCATAAATCATTGGTAAAATCCATGATATGGTGATGTATGGCAGAAGAGTTAAGCTGCGTGAGACTGCTAGTGCTGTGGGCATCGCAAGATGCGTTCCGCGATTGCTCACGTTTGACCAGAAACGGAATCGTGTGAAGTGTTGCAAGGATGGTTTGCAGCTGTTCAGGAAGAATCAGCAGGACTTTAAGCCTCGTTTCGTCGCTGTGGATGAAACATGGATACATTACTATACTCCTGGGACCGAACAACAATCTAAACAATGGGTTACCAAGGGAGTATCTGCACCAAAAAAGGCGAAGACCATTCCTTCGGCTGGAAAGGTTATGGCGACTGTCTTTTTGGATTTGCAAGGGATAATCCTCATCAACTATCTGGAAAACGATAAAACTATTACAGGTGCATAATATTCATCGTTATTGGATCGTTTGCAAACCGAGCTGCAAAAAAAAACGCTGACGATTGGACCGCAAAAATGTCCTTTACCATCACGACTCAGCAGCTGTGGTCGCAAAAGTAATGCAAATAGGTTTCCAAGTCTTTTCACATCCCCCCTATTCTCCAGACTTGGCACCCTCGGATTACTATAATACTGGCCTATAAAATTGCTACACCAAGAAGAAATGCAGATGATAAACGGGTATTCATTGAAGAAATATATTATACTAGAACTGACATGTAAATACATTTTCACATAATTTGGGTGCATAGATCCTGAGAAATCAGTACCCAGAACAACCAACCACCTCTGGCCGTAATAACGACGTTGATACGCCTGGGCATTGAGCTTGGATGCCGTGTACAGGTGCAGCTGCACATGCAGCTTCAACACGATACCACAGTTCAACAATAGTAGTGACTGGTGTATTGTGACGAGCCAGTTGCTCGGCCACCATTGATCAGACGTTTTCAATTGGTCAGAGATCTGCAGAATGAGTTGGCCAGGGCAGCAGTCGAACGTTTTCTGTATCCAGAAAGGCCCGTACAGGACCTTTAACATGCGGTCGTGCATTATCCCGCTGAAATGTAGGGTTTCGCAGGAATCGAATGAAGGGTAGAGCCACGGGTCGAAACACATCTGAAATGTAACGTCCACTGTTCAAAATGCCGTCAATGCGAACAAGAGGTGACCGAGACGTGTAACCGATGGCACCCCATACCATCACGCCGACTGATACGCCAGTATGGCGATGACGATTACACGATTCCAATGTGCGTTCACCGCGATGTCGCCAAACACGGATGCGACCATCATGATGCTTTAAACAGGACCTGGATTCATCTGAAAAAAAAATGACGTTTTGCCATTCACGCACCCAGGTTCATCGTTGAGTACACCATCGCAGGCGCTCCTGTCTGTGATGCAGCGTCAAGGGTAACCGCAGCCACGGTCACCAGGCTGATAGTCCATGCTGCTTCAAACGTCGTCGAACTGTTCGTGCAGTTGGCTGTTGTCTTGCAAACGTCCCCATATGTCGACTCAGGGATCGAGACGTGGCTGCACGATCCGTTATAGGCATGCAGATAAGATGCCTGTCATCTCGACTGCTAGTGATACGAGGCCGTTGGGATCCAGCACGGCGTTCCGTATTACCCTCCTGAACCCACCGATTCCACATTCTGCTAACAGTCATTGGATGTCGACCAACGCGAGCAGCAATGTCGCGATACGATAAACCGCAATCGCGATAGGCTACAATCCGACTTTGATAAACGTGATGTTACGCATTGCTCCTCCTTACACGAGGCATCACAACAACGTTTCACCAGGCAACGCCGGTCAACTGCTGTTTGTGTATGAGAAATCGGTTGGAAACTTTCCTCATGTCAGCACGTTGTAGGTGTCGCCACCGGCGCCAATCTTCTGTGAATGCTCTGGAAAAGTTAATCATTTGCATATCACAGCATCTTCTTCCTGTCTGTTATATTTCACGTCTGTAGCACGTCATCTTCGTGCTGTAGAAATTTTAATGGACAGTAGTGTATTTGTTCCCCAATTTGAAGAAATCGCTGGTGGGACAAAGATTTTAGTCAAACGAGGAGGTGATTGCAGCAACTAATAGCTATTTTGGAGACTTGGACTATTGCTACTATTCGGAAGGGATCAACAAATTAGAACATCGTTTGACGAAGTGTGTAAGTCTAAAGGGAGACTATGTCGAAAAATGGAAAAGGTTTACCCAAAACACGTACGTAGTTTTTATTTTTCCACGGACTTTTCAAACGCCCCTCCTACACAAACGGAGTGCATTGGCGTATCTGTCACCTGTTGTCTGCTGACCCATCTGAAAAGGTTTCCGACGGGATTATGGGCGCACAACGCGAATGAACAGACTTTTAACGTGGAATGGTAATTGCAGCTAGGCGTATGGGACACTGCATTTCGGAAATCGTTGGGATATTCGATATTCCGAGGTCCACATTGTCAAGGGTGTCCCGAGAATACCAACTTTCAGACGCTACCTCTCACCACGGACAAGTCAGTGGCTGGAAGTCCTCACTTAACGACCGAGAGCAGCGGCGTTTGCGTAGAGTTGTCAGTGACAACAGACGAGCAACACTGGGTCAAATATCCGCAGAAGTCAAAGTGGGATGTACGACGGACGCATCCGTTTGGACAGTGCTGTGGAATTTTGCGTTAATGGGCTATGGCAGTAGACAACCGACGCTTTGCTAACAGCACGATGTTGCCTGCAGCTCCGCTCTTCGGCTAGTGACCGTATCGGTTGGATCCTAGACGATTGGAAAGTCGTGGCCTAGTTAGATGAGTCCGGATTTCAGCTGGTAAGAGCTAATGGTAGGATTAGAATGTGGCGCAGGCCCCACAAAGCCATGGACCAAGGTTGTCAACAAGGTACTGTGAAGCCTGACGGTGGCTAGATAGTGATGTGGGCTGTGTTTCCCTTCCAACTGAACTGATCACTAACTGTAAATGGCCGTGTTCGGCTACTTGGAGACCATTCCTGTTCGGAAACAACGATGGAGTTTTGTGGATGACAATGCGCCATGTCACCGGGCCACAATTGTTCCCAGTTGGTTTGAAGAACCTTCTGGACAGTTCGAGCGAATGGTTTGGCTACCCAGATCGCCCGATATGAATCCCGTCGAATAGTTATGGGCCACAATCGAGAGGTCAGTTCGTGTACAAAATTCTACACGGGCAAGACTGTCGCTATTATGGACGGCTATGGAGGCAGCGTGGCTCAGTGATTTCTGCAGGGGACTTTCAACGACTTGTTGAGTCCATGACCCGTCGAGTTCCTGCACTGCGTTCCGCCACGACATCAGGAGGAATCGCACCACTTGTGTCACCTTGTCTCCCGCAACAGCCACATCATCACTTCCACAACGTCTTACCGCAATGTTAAAATTCCCGTAATACACAAGCCGTTAAACCACTCTCCTTTACAGTACAACAAATAACACACTCTCTTTAACACACACAATACACACACTCAAAGAGAGACAGGGGGGGGGGGGGGCGAGGGAGGAGGGAGAGTGAGAGAGGGATAGAGAGACGGGGAGAGAGAGCATTAAGAAAAATACGGCAGCACTTAATTCATATAAGAGCGAAGAGACGCCAACTGGACAAACAGAGTTACGATGAAACTCGCTCACAGGTTTCTTAAGGTAAATCTGCGGTTCTTGCCAGATTAATGATGAAGTCTTTCACAGCATTTACCCAACGTGAAACGAAATATGAAAACCAGAAAGTCAAAAGATCTCTGCAGTACCTAAATACAGTGAAACACTTTTACAGAGGCTGCTTTTAATATAAAAAGCGAAACGGTCTGGACGGTTAATAAATATTCGTTTCTAGGAAGCAAAAGATTTTTTAATTTATAAAGCGGATGGTTATTATGTCATACGCGAAAGAAAAATGTAAAACTGCCGAACGTTTACCTAGTTGCAATTTGGTTCCGAATAACTGGTATTTTTCGGTATCTGATTGGTGTCGGTTATAGCAGGTGGTTCTTTTTATCTTTGACTAATAACCGAATAATATAAACTGAAATATCAATCAACCACAGCAGCAGTGCTAAAATTTTTCCTTTTTTTAATTAAAACTTTTTTTAAAAGAAAAGAGTAATTTTAATTCGTAAGATTTGCGTTGGTTTGAAATATTGCGTTATTGTAGAAAACGCGAAAAGTGATAAGTTCTACTTTAATAACAATGCCGACAGCAAACACGTGGTGTAAGAATAGGATATCTCACCCTTCCCTGGAAATCGTTCAAATGGTTCAAATGCCTCTGAGCACTAAGGGACTTAACTTCCGAGGTCATCAGTCCCCTAGAACTTAGAACTACTTAAACCTAATTAACCTAAGGACATCACACACATCCATGCCCGAGGCAGGATTCGAACCTGCGACCGTAGCGGTCGCGCGGTTCCCTACTGTAGCGCCTAGAACCGCTCGGCCACCACGGCCGGCCCTGGAAATCGTCTTAAATGGTTAATTATGCCATTTTATGCTCATAATATTCTATTTTCCCTCTTGAATTTCAATATTCTCTTATAAAAACGTAAACGAAATTCAAATAATTTGAAAGTCCGCTAAAACGCTCAATTTGAGTCGAGCGACGCCTGTGACGTCACTGGGTAGCTCGTTGCTCCTATTGTTGTAAAGCTCATTCACAGCGACGCCTGCGTTTCCAAGTTACGTTCCGGCAAAAGAGTTAAAAATGGTGCGTACTACTAGACTGTACAAATACGTCTGTAAAAACTCCTGAAAAATTGTTATCGAGTGTTCCAAAGAGTGAGAAGGTGCGTGAAATGTGGTTGCCCTGTATTGGCAAAAAAGCCACCATGTCGACGCACAAGTTCGCTAACTTAATTAAAAATGTCTAGCACTCTGAAGTTAACATTACTTCCAAGGTATGCTTCCCCAGTGTTATAAGGAAGGATAGCGTCATTCGACGAAATTAAACTCGTAGTGAAAATTGTACTTTTACCCTACTTCAGGTACGTTGTTCGGCAGCTGAGTTATTAGCGCGGTAGACCGTCGAATTGTATAAAGCAATATTCAAAGATCGCTGGTTCGAATGCAGCCCGAAAGAATATTTTAAGTTATTTGTTAAAAGACTCGACGGTCCTTCCACATGAAAATACCGGTCAGAAAAAGAGTATTATTTTGTTTTCCTTACCGTTTACGTGCACTTACATTTGCAATTGCTCTTCACGCACGTCACGTTTAGAGAGATATGTTCTAGTTAATGTAACCATACACTTTCTTTTAACTCCGTCCTGTCCAGCTAGGATCCCTATTGTTTAAACTTCTGAAGTTTTATCATCTTACATGAAGATGAAGTTAAGTCTGTTTCGCCGGCCGGAGTGGGCGAGCGGTTCTAGGCGCTACAGTCTAGAAACGCGCTACCGCTACGGTCGCAGGTTCGAATCCTGCCTCGGGCATGAATGTGTGTGATGTTCTTAGGTTAGTTAGGTTTAAGTAGTTCTAAGTTTTAGGGGACTGATGACCTCAGAAGTTATGTCCCACAGTGCTCAGAGCCATTTGAACCATTTTTTAAGTCAGCTTCAGAAACTGACGTTAGTTTACACTCACGAACATCTCAGCCCTTACGTTTGTGTTACCTGCATGTTGGTACATTGTTTGTATCTCTCCGTACACAAAACCTCATGGTCCTACACCTCGTTATACTGTGGACGTATGGTGATATCTTCACAACTAGCAATGCTTTCTAATAAAGTGAATTGCTTGTACGCAAAGTAAACGCTTTTATCCTCAGGTGTCGATTGCTCAGATTACGATTATTTTGAATCTATATTTAACACACCGCGCCATTTAAAAAGCTCCTAGAATGAGTTCTTGCTAAATCTGTTTTCGTATTTTGTGTAAAGCTTATAAAGATGAACGACTGTTCCAGGTTTCAAACCTTCGTCCTTTTCATCCCTAATCACAAGCGCTGATCATTGCGCCTGCTGAGAGCTGGCTCCCTGCCGAGGGTCTTATCTGCAGGAAATCAGACGTACAGTCCAGTCACGAGATACTGATCCATTTGCAAAAATTGTTCAGTTCCTTAGTTTTTAGCGAGTTTAACGATGTTGCTGGGAAAAGAATGTCCGTCGTTGCAAATGTCGCCGCTCTAAATGGGTGAAGCATAAACGAATTACCTTTCGGAAGATTTCCACTATCAGCGTTCACGAAATTCGTGTCTCAAAACCTGTAATTCGTTTTCTGTTACTAAACAGCTAAGCTGTTTGAAAAAAGAGCATGTAAAAACCTATTAACTTCGGCTAACACTCCTATAACACATCTGTAGCTTCGTCTTACTACTAGTCTGTGACGTCACCAAAGCGTCAGCCAGTAACAAAGCGTTTTCCATCACGTGACCAAATCTCGATATTTAATGATTTTTAAGCTTTAATTACATAAAATAACAGATCCTTTGTGAGAATATTGACCGTAAATGCTACTTGAATGTTATAATCACTCAGAATAATAACAGTCCGACCCATACTTTTAACATAGGAAAATACCTTATTGGTGAAATACTGCTGAAACAGCAAAGTCCGCGATACCGTGTCGTGACGTAAGGTACACGTGCGTGCAATGTGCAAAAGACGCCCCCATCCGCTCCATACGGTAGACTTTCGCTGTAGTCTCCGGACATCGGTTATACTGCAAGAAGGCACCAACCTTAGTCTGCATAAATAGGTTTACAAAGTGACGTGTAAAGGACGTCCAATGCTTCATTTGCTTTAAAAGATTAAAGATTTGTCTGCCACTTATGTAAAACAGTAAAAGAGGAAGGATATCATGGTAAGAGTACGAAAGCGAAAACTTAACAATACATAGATAGCGTATAACAAAAATAGAAAGTAGCCGACTATGTCTACCCAACATGCCTATATCTGCTTGTAGCCCCTGAAAACGGACGAATTAACACAAACAATAGAATTCTTGGACTTCAGTTTTCACCCCTTAGCACTGACCATTCGTAATACCCAAGTAGTCGTATGATCCCCGATTACAACATGATTTTTGAGTAGAATTTTAAAAAATTAGAATCAGTAGGAGAATGATGGTGATTTTCTTTGCAGTATTAAGCCACTTTCGAGATAACCAGCGAACGGCGGACGGACTAAGATTTCTTTTACTTGGCTGTTTAAATAATATTTTCATTCTATGTATCTTGAAAGTGAATGAGTTCAAATTTTTCAATCTTTGTTCGATTTCTACGTTTAGCAGGAAATAATAGGAATCAAAAACCGACTACTTGATAAAACGGTTATTTTGAGCAGTTTTAACAGTCAGGTTAAACCGGCGTGGAAAAAAACAACGCAACCGAAAACTGATTGTTTCAGCGATAACCACCATCCCTAAATCTGTAGCCAACGAAACTATTCTGCTGTCTAAAAGATATCTCAGACTACATTCGCACTTGCAATCCTTTTTAGCACCCGTTAATATAAATGATTATACACCCAACAGCAAATCTAATGAGAGGAGAGGCAATACTACAAATAGTGCTATGATGCAAAGCCGTAACTGGACTCAGTAAACAACAATATACGTGTGTTGGACAAAAGAGCGGGAACACCTGAAAAATGCTGCAGCTGCTAGGCAAGCCTGCGGGCTGCGCTGGTGTATTTCTATGTGACTACGAACGATACCTGTGCAATGTCCTCAGTACGCAGTATCAGTCGTGATCATAATAGTTTTCTTTGCTATTGTTAGCGTATTATGTCGGAGCTCAGTGCATTCGAATGTGGGCAAATTGTCAGTGCTTACGTAACCAACGTAGCAAAAGTGTTTGGCGTTCCCGGTACCCCTGTATCGACGATTTATACCGCACACAGGGAAAGCGAAGAAACATCGTCCGCTAAGTGACAACACCGACGATAGCGCGACAGATTTAAATGGTTCAAATGGCTGTATCCACTATGGGACTTGACATCTGAGGTCATTGGTCCCCTAGACTTAGAACTACTTAAACCTGACTAACCTAAGGACATCACAGACATCAATGCCCAAGGCAGGATTCGAACCTGCGACCGTAGCAGCAGCGCGGTTCCGACCTGAAGCGCCTAGAACCGCTCGGCCATAGCGGCCGGCTAGCGCAACAGAAGTCGATGTGGCATTCGCGAACCCTGTCACCACCAAAAGAACAGGAATAGGAGCCCCATAAGCAGTGAATTGCAGGGCTAGCTGGAAAATCATAACCGCACACCAGTGATGCAAATTCCCTTAAAAGGATAACGTGTTGCCGAAACCACACGACCTAGGCTACGGAGCAGTCGAAGAAAGTCATTTGGTCGTATGAGTCTCGTTATACACTGTTTCCAACTGCTGACCAAGTTTTCATCTCAAGAGTGAAACATGGTGGGGATTCCGTGACCATCTGGGCAGCAATATCGAGGTCTTTTAAGGGCTCCATGGTTATTCTGCAAGATCGCGTTGCTGTTTATTATTATGCGACCAATTTGATTGATCAGAGCCATCGCATGGTACAATGTTTGTTCCCCAACAGAGATGCTGTCTGTGCTCCAAGACACAGTTTGCATCGCGCAGGACAGGTTTTGTGAACGCGAGGAAAAATTGTTGTATCTTCCCTGACCGCTACAGTCGCCTGATCTCGATACTATCGAGCCTTTCTGGTCTACACTGGAGAGGAGAGTGTGTGATCACTATCCACTTCCATCATCGTTACTTCACCTTGTCTTTGTTTTACACTAAGAATGGTATAATATTTCCATGAAAACCATACAGGAACTGTATTTATTTATTCCGAGACCGCTGGAAGCTGGTTTGAAAGCCAACGGTTTTCATGCACCATATTAAGCATGGCGATCTGTTATGTTTGTGGTGTTTTCATATTTTTGTCCACCCCCTATCCCTCCAGCTTTACAGTGTTTGAATGACGGAGACTTTACAAACTTATTGGTCTGAGATGGACAGAAAAAATTCCCTCAAAATAACCAGTATTGTAGACTGCTAGCAGTCCTTTCCTTAACGATTTTCTTGCTTGTCAATGGGTGAGAGTAAAATCCATGCCATGAAGCAAAGGTGGTCATAAACAACAGTGTAAATACCTATGTAGTTAGCTAGGGCAAAGAATAAACAGAAGTAAGCTTGAAATCTCAGGTACAGAGGCTGGAGAGGTGGTATGACCATAGAACGAGGATGGCTATCCGCATTTCATCGGGCATATTTAGGGCATGTCAACATCTGCGTCAAGAGCTCGGCGTTTATGCATAGCTGAGCATTTAAGACAACTTGATATCTGAGCGTAGCCGAATATTGAGAGATTCAGTGAAGCTCAACATCTAAGCGTAGAGGAGAATCGGAGACGGCCTGAGAATATGAGCCTAGCTGGATATCTGTGAGTGGTTGAGCATCAGAGCACTGTTGAATCAGAATCACGAACATCTGAACATAGGTCGTCATCTGAGGGGACCTTAGCAGCTTAACATTTAAGAGATTGGTTGGCTGATTTGGGGGAGGGAACCACACAGCCAGGTCATCGGCCCCAGCGGGTCAGGGAACGATGTAGAAGGAAGTCGGTCGTGCCCTTTCAAATGAACCATAGCGGCATTTGCCAGAAGTGATTTAGGGAAATCACGGGAAACCTAAATCAGGATGGCCGAACGCGGTTTTGCACCGTCGTCTTAACAACATAGGAGATCATCTTGGCTTCTGGGCATAGCTGAACTTCTCACATGGTCTGAGCATTTTAACATAACTGAACATTTGAGAGGGTCCGAGCACTGAAGCACTCTTGGTTGCTGAATGTAGGAGAGAACCAAACTGTTTGAGTGTAGCCGAAAATCTGATATGATCCGACAACGTAAACGTTAATGGATGTTTGAGAAGATCTTAGCATTCGAGAGGACACGAGCGTAGGAACGTAACTGATAATTTAAGTGGGACTGAGAATCTGAGCATAAGCGAATATCTGAGAGGGCACGAGATTGATGATGATGATGATGATGATGATGATGTTTGGTTTGTGGGGCGCTCAGTTGCGCGGTCAGCAGCGCCCGTACAAAGTGCCAATCCTTACGCAGTCCAATCTAGCCTCTTTCACGAATGATGATGAAACGATGAGAACAACACAAACACCCAGTGAAAATGCCCAACCCGATCGGGAATCGAACCCGGGACCCCGTGATGCAGAGGCAGCAAGGCTAGCCACTAGACCACGAGCTGCGAACCACGAGATTAAATGTAGCCATCGTAAAGCATCTGTGTATCTGAGCGTAGCTGAACACTTCAAAATGACAGAGCAATTGAGAGGTCCGAGAGTTTCAGCGTATATGAAAATCTGAGAGAGTCAGTGCGTCTTAACGTAGCTGAATAGTTGAGATCTGAACATCTGAGTGTGAATGAACCTCCGATACGGCATAAGCATCTGAACATAACTGTACATTTGAGATGATCCGAGCATCTGACCGTGTAGAAGCTATCCTGAGGTCTTACACACGGTCCAGTCACGTTAGTGTAACCGACGCCTATGTTTGACGTCAAGGAGCAGTAACTGTCCATATACGGCAGGTGGCACCACTAGCAGTGGAGGGCATATAAAGAATGTCAGGGGGTACGGGAAACAGTGGAGTGGTTGTGTAATGCGGAAACGGAGCGTTTAATCTGACGCCCAAAAGACTATAATCATTGGCTTTCAGGCCAATGGCTAAGTTTGTAAACTGTTCGTATGCCGCCATGGTTAAAGCATACTCTGCACGGCAAAATGGCGCTACGCAAAACGGTCACTGAGGCAAATGTGATGCACCACGGGCCATAGGTGACAGAGGTGTGAGCGACGGCTGCAGAGGTGAGTACAGCAGCTGAAGGGACGTGCAGCTGTAGCGCGGCTGACCGCCCAGTGTCTGCTCAGCGACCGTTCAGCGGAGGTTGCTGCGTGTGGGACTCTGCGGCGAGTGCCTGGTTCGTGAACACGTGCTGACTGCTGTTTAATGGAAAAGAAACCTGGAGTTTCCAGGCCGGTACCGTAGTTGGACATCCGCTGAGTTGCGATAGGTGGCCGTTTCAGACAATCATGTTTTATGCTCCGTCGAAGCATAACATGGTCGTTGACGTGTACTGCGTGAAATGTCGGAAAACAAAAAAGGAAGGAGCTGCAGGAACTATGATGAGCCGTGAGACAAGGCCCTAGTGCGCAGTGTTGTCAAATAATTTCGGAGCAAAAGCGTGGAAATCGAGAACATAAAATGTAGGTGAGTCGTACGACTGCTTGCTGTTAAAGTAGTGACTTGATTGTCGGCCTGAAGAAGAGAACAGTGTTTTGATGTAAGCTCCTATGCATGAAGATTGCCACACTGAGAATTAGCGACGAGGGTACCTGAAGAGTTTTTGACAGAGCCGTTAGTGTTCTCAATAAAATAAAATTAGCCCAGAAACTGAGCACAAAACACCAATTTCACGGCAGTCAACAGCTACTCAACGTACTGATCACTATTTCTGATGCTTAATGGTATTGGCGAGGGTGTGACGACTTTTCATATTCGAAAATGGTTAACCATGCCTCATCTGAAGAAACAAAAAGTGAGGGTCCATTTGTCCCCATATTACCTCATTCAGAATGGGAGATATGTGTCATACCTCTCACTTCTTTTTGCCTTTGTAAACTGTTCATTTGCTTTTCCCATTTGCGAAACGTTTGCAGACATAAACATCCTCTTACAAACAAGTGTGCTATTGTTTTCATTAGGTTTGCGCGTTTGGTAAATGATAATCTGGGGCCGCATTCCTGGACCCTTTCCTAATCCAGCTAATATGATAATCAAATCCGACAACGGATGACAAAGAGGTACACTAATAAAAGGGACATGGGAAGGTGCTGGCTTCTGTCTCACTACTTGTAGTGACTGAGACATGCGCCTGCTGTGAGATTGACGTCCAACAATAATTTCAGTGTGAGCATCAGCACGACTGAAATAACTGCAGCCACCCTAGTAATTAGCTCCTTTTCGCAGAATCTAGATACGTAACTCGATACTCCTTTTAACAGCGCAAGGAATAAGTAAGTCAGATTTTACTGAAACAACAGAATTTCTCGTCTGATGCAATGCTTTCGTGTAACCGAATTCTTACCGCAGTCGCGTGCCTCTAAGGGGAGAGCTGCCTTTTGAGTCCGTCAGACAATGGAGGCCCTCACGTAATGTGTACAGGTCGTTCTGGCGAGCGGGTTCACGAGTTCTTTCCAAACACGCCACGACTACTTCACGGTCCGAGTTGGCGGAACCCGCGGTGGTGGACAGCCTTGTGATTAACCGTGGAGTCACGCCTCCTGTTGACCCGCTGGCACCAGCAGCGGGGAGACAGCTTGGAAACTGATGATGGGTTACGCCTGCGACCGACTTTCCGTCACCAGCTGAGTGTTGACCGTCTGTTGACTGAGCAGGAAGTTATGCTCTGACCAGAATTAGCGAGGCCAAAGGTTTTAACTTGAACTACGAGAACTTCAGAGTTTTAGTTAAGATTTGAAGTGGAATGATCATATAAAATTAATTGTTGGTAAGGCGGGTACCAGGTTGAGATTCATTGGGAGAGTGCTTAGAAAATGTAGTCCATCAACAAAGGAGGTGGCTTACAAAACACTCGTTCGACCTATACTTAAGTATTGCTCATCTGTGTGGGATCCGTACCAGATCGGTCTGACGGAGGAGATAGAGAAGATCCAAAGAAGAGCGGCGCGTTTCGTCACAGGGTTATTTGGTAACCGTGATAGCGTTACGGAGATGTTTAATAAACTCAAGTGGCAGACTCTGCAAGGGAGGCGCTCTGCATCGCGGTGTAACTTGCTCGCCAGGTTTCGAGAGGGTGCGTTTCTGGATGAGGTATCGAATATATTGCTTCCCCCTACTTATACCTCCCGAGGAGATCACGAATGTAAAATTAGAGAGATTAGAGCGCGCACGGAGGCTTTCAGACCATACGCGACTGGAACAGGAAAGGGAGGTAATGACAATGGCACGTAAAGTGCCCTCCGCCACACACCGTTGGGTGGCTTGCGGAGTATCAATGTAGATGTAGATGCAGATGCTTTCCAAAATAGTCTGAGTCTTAGAGGAAGATGCGAGCATCTGCTCATGAGTCGCTGCTTCCCGTGACTATTGATCAGGTGGTCTGTTGGTACGCTGGCGTCGACATAACCAGCAGGAACAGAAGCAGCATTCATTACCGAACACCACAGAATGTCACTCAATCTCCTAGCTGACTAACTCTGCATCATGCAAGTTCCTTTCGTCTGTGTTATAGTGTCAGCTGTAAACGACCCGTGGCTATCCAGGAACTGAACCCAGCTTCCAGAAATCTATTCCCGACGGTTCGTGGTGACATTCTGACCGTAACTTGTCTGGATTTCAGCTGTTGCCCTCCTTCAATTTGTCAGAGCCTGTCGAACAACCCTACGATCTTCTTGGGGTGTACTTTTTACGAAAGGACCTGTGATTGTTCAACTTGCCTCGCTGTTGTCTTGCGGCAATCTCGTCAACACCCCTTCTGCAGTCCTTTGCTTAAGTCAGCTGTCTGTCCGTTGGTACGATGCTGCCATCTCCATGATGCCTATGGTGCGACCTTCCTCAAATTCCGAAATATGGTGATAACCTACACGTGCGCGCCGTCTGGTCACGTTGTGTCGCGATTTCCACATGAACAGTTCCCGTGGTGGTTATAATGTCGGTTTTTATAGGAGTGTCTCTATCTCCACCGTGCGATGCCCTTCACACTTGCATGCATGTCTGAAGGAACTGATAGTGTTCTGGACAATAACAGTTGGGATAAATATTGCGAAACAGACTCGCACTTCGCGAATACGTGCTGATATCAACTATTTCCGGCACATGAAAATGGGTGCCGGTCTGGGACTCGATTTCTCCCTTATCGCTAGCGATCACGTTAATCATTTCGCCCATCCCAGTACGCCTCCAAGATTTACGCAAACTCCCAAATTCCACCGAGCCCACAACCCTTCACCCCCTACATTTCGTGATTCCCGTACAGGGGAAACCAATATTTTGCCGTCCTTTCAGCCCGTATCATAGTGCATAAACATTTTAGTCATCACTCATGTATCCACGCCTTGACGGGGTAAAAAGACGATAAAATATATGTCTCTCCCAGAGCAAGCATCACGAAATGTGAGCGCGTAAAGGTTGTGGACTCCGTGGCATATCGGCCCTGGAGGCATGCTCGCATGGCCGAAGCAGTCACGGTTATCTTGAAAGGGTACAGTACCGCCCGACACTGAAAATAGGTACAACATACTTCATTATTTATGTCAGAACAACACATTTTTTTCTAATAATAACTCAATTTCAATTAATACAGTGATGCCGGATACCAGTGTGTGAAAGAATGACAATTTATTTATTTAATTGATCACATGTGCATTCCCACAAAATAAATCCCTACATCCAGTTTGGGGAGATCTGTGAAATGAAGGAATGTATGGTCGTCTGCTAACCGCAGATAGTGAATGTGAGTATAGGATCATCTTTGAGACGATCCTTTGGCCACCTTTGGTGCAACCAAAGAGATGAAACTTACCGGAGCTTTGAGCGCCTGAAATGTGGCTGACCAATACGGTAGCATGGTCTTCCCCCACCTCGACAGAGGTGCGAGATGACCTGAAGAACGGCCATGTTTCAGCACTCTGCCGCTGGATCTTCTGCTGTTAAGACCTGTCTTAGGTGTGCTCCCTAAAGACAAAAGAGTGGAGACATGGTATGCATGTGGAATATTTAAGAGTAGTTTGAAATAATAATTTCTCTATTTCAGGAACTTTTGTGGGGAGAATTAAATGTCAGGCAGGTAATATTAATGGGATCGTAGTAATCTTCAGAAGTGACCAACGGTCACAATGAAACCACGTGTAGCAATAAGTTGAAATACTTCCGTGTGCTTAAGTTAAGCTCCCCTGGCCAGCACATCCTCCAGATCTCTCACCAATTGAAAACGTCTGGTCAATGGTGGCCGAGCAACTGGCTCGTCACAATACGCCAGTCACTACTCTTGATGAACTGTGGTATCGTGTTGAAGCTGCGTGGGCAGGTGTACCTGAACACACCATCCAAGCTCTGTTTGACTCAATGACCAGGCGTATGAAGGCCGTTATTACGGCCAGAGGTGGTTGTTCTGCGTACTGATTTCTCAGGATCTATGTACCCAAATTGCGTGAAAATGTAATCACATGTCAGTTCTAGTATAATACATTTATCCAATGAATACGCGTTCATCATCTGCATTTCTTCCCGGTGTAGCAATTTTAATGCCCAATAGTGTATAAAAATTAAGTTTGTAGCTGATTATTTGAAGGCTATTGATAAGATAATGCTTTTCTTTATGTAAAGATAATAACATTTATCATCACTCAGAAATATATTTATGATATTTATGAAAAGAGCAAGTGACGTCTTGCAATGTCAATAACGTTCGTTTTTCCTCAAAATTTTAATAGTTTTCATACAAAAAATTCGAAGGCACTGTAGACGATCGTAATTGAAGAAACTTGTGGGAAGCATTCAGTGGAATCACAAATGTGATATGATATTCCGTACTCGTCGGCGTACTGTGTTGTTCTTGTCTCAAGGTGTGAATTGGCCACCCAGCTGTGGCAGCGTGCACGTGTCGTACGTCTCTACCCGAGGGGCCGCCCCCGTCCGTGAGGAGTGGTGGAGGGCGGCTGGAGGTTGTGGGTGTGGGGGGCGGCACAGAGCGCAGTGGTTTTGGCGACGCCGCTGCCTGCTCGCCTCCTCTCATTCCAGTCACGTCGCCGCCTGGAGTGTGATGCGGCCTGGACTAACCCCCCCCCCCCCCCCCCCCCCCCAACACTTGCCGAGCCGCGCACTGCCCTCCAGCATTCGCGTCACGCCGCCCGCAACATGGCCCCCGGTTGTCCTTGCCGCCCCCGCGGCGGCCTGCTCTGCCGGAAGCTGTATCAACATTCATACCCCGACGCGCCCTTCGCAGGACGCGCGCTGTCGCCGCTTTTGGACCACTGACTAGCGAGACAACTTTTCGTTCCGAAATTCGCGGTCTCAGAAAAAAAAAATCCCTGGTGTGACGAGTCGCAGCGCAGGCTTGGAATAGAGGAAGAGGAGGAGGAGGAGGGAAAGGACCACCAAAACATACTTCCAGCAAAATTTGCTTCCCACAGTCAACGGCCGATATATTCGTGACTCCACTGACATCTCTCTCCGCGCCGAAACTAACTCTATTCTGGCGGCGCATGTAGCAAGAATGTCAGTCACAGTTCCTTCCACTGTAAAGGCTAAATTATTTTTTGTTAGACCTATTCCTCCGCCAGGCTTGAAGAGGTTCGTAAGAATTCCTTGGCATCGTCGATCTCTTCATCTGTTAAATAACAAACCGACGCGCGACCACATGCGTTTTTTTTTTTTTTTGTTTTTTTTTTTGTTTTTTGTGAACATGGGACTGGCAACATTGTTCCCCTGACCAGTGTGGGCTTTCAAAATAATAATTGAGGTGTGGTGTTGCCCTGAACTACGTACCCTCCGACTCAGAGTTGAAATACTAAAAGTTCTGGCTGGTTTTGTTGTCTAGGGGCTGAGCTACGTAGTTGCCAAATACTGCTGAGTTTACAATATACAGTATGAATATACACATGAATCGAATGGTCGAAGGTTCCTATCACTCAGCAATTGCGAATGCAATGTAGAAATTTATAAACGAAACACTGCAGTTAAGTAAAATCTGCAGGTACTATCTTAACGACTTTAAATGATGAGTACGACAGTAGAAGTACTTTTGAGGATGCGGTGTATTTCTGCAAAACACTTACTGGTGTGGATGGTCCAGCAATTATATGAAATATAAGTTGAATAACAAGGAAACAATAGTTTCCTACTGCACGTAGTTAGTTATAAACAACAACATAGCTCGCGAGATATTCACTTCCAAACACGTACTACGTCTTCACTGCAGCAGCCACTCAAATCTCGCAAGAAGACAAGTCGGTACTCCGAAGTACTTCCGCCTCTCGCGATCACGTGCAGACTGCTCCACTGTCCTCCAGGTCTTTCCCGCGACTGTGCGTCCATTGTGGCTTTACGCCCAGCACTTTCCATGTCCTGTCCCGTACTGTCCACGACTGCCGCACTGCCACAACTCCCCCGCGTCTTCTCCGGAAAACCATCCTCCTCCCCCACTTCCATACAGTCTCACCATTAACGAGTGCTGTGATTGGCTAGAGCGCTCCCTCCGTGTCTCCAAGCCAACATACACTCACAATCATATTTAAAAACATAAGAAATACTGGATTTACATTTAAATACTTGAAATTAAATAAATATTCCTACAGCTGGACCATAAACACACTCTAACACACATTATTAAATACATAAGCAAATTAAATAAACATATATCAAAGGAATAGCAACAGAAGGTGGGCCAGTAGCCTAATGTCTCTCTGCTTTCTAAAACACAGTAAAATTCTTCATGAATAGTATATACCGGATATAAACAAAGGCATAGGTGAGTAAATACATTTATAAGCATGCTGCTATCGTTTTTTCGTGTAACTGTGGAGTACTTATGGCCTGACGCGATCGATATTAATCGGCCACATTGACCTCCAATAACTCATGTACTATTTAAGTTACATGCCTGTAATTTATACCAATTTAGGGGTTGGGTTGTTTGGGGAAGGAGACCAGACAGCGAGGTGATCGGTCTCATCGGATTAGGGAAGGATGGGGAAGGAAGTCGGCCGTGCCCTTTCAGAGGAACCGTCCCGGCATTTGCCTGGAGTGATTTAGGGAAATCACGGAAAGCCTATATCAGGATGGCCGGAGGCGGGACTGAACCGTCGTCCTCCCGAATGCGAGTCCAGTGTGCTAACCACTGCGCCACCTCGCTCGGTTACCAATTTAGGCATACACTAATAGCTTTCTAAAGACACGGCGATCGACAAAATCAGATGAAACTTTTATATTTTGGAAATTCGTTCGAACTTACCACCATATACTAAACTTTAAACTAATAAAGACATTGAAAATCTGATAACACCATCAGAATCATCGTGCAAATATTGGTAATGTACATTTTTTTTTTTTTGGGGTATCGCGATTCATCTGGCTACTATTAACTTCTATACGAACTGTGAAATGTCTGCCATTAAGGTTTCACTCCCGGTGTGTCTCCGTCATCTACACAGCGTCACCACGGAATTCCCAGCCGTGTGGTCCGGCCGTCGTGCGGCAGCACGCGCTTGCTGAGCTAACGTTTAGCGCCACGTGGTCACTGCCGGGCCGCGTCTTTGGCGAGCGCCCTGTGCGGCCGCCCCAAACTCCGAACGTGGAATAATGTTTCCGGGGCGCCACACCTCGCCCGCTACCTCACACCACGCTGTCGTCCACAGCATAGCATCGTCGTTGGACGAGTGTAACGAAATTCAGAGAGACTCGGACAAGATTTCCAGTTGGAGTAATGGAAGGCAGTTTTTCTTTCAATACGGACAAAGACGAGACAAAGCCCATAGCAAAAAGAAGAAGCCCAATAGTATCGGATTATAAGATTAGTGGTAAACGTTTTGCTCAAGTCACATCGTATAAGCACGAGGGGACATTACTGTGTTAGGCCAAATAACTTTTATTAAATGCTGCACTACACATCAGAATGACACTGATGCATGATGCTATTTCTCAAGGTGGTCACAAAGTCTCGGTAAACAACAGTCGAAGCATTCTACCAATTCTTCAGTACCTCGACGATAGAAATCTGCTTGTTGGTCACGCAGACGTTAGAGAGCCACTGCCTGAACATCCTCATCTCTTCCCCACCTCCGATAACCTGTCACTTTTGCAAGAAAGATTCCCTGGATTTCGTCATCTACGGTCGATGGTGACTGCCTCTCCTCCTGATCAGCATCACCTTCGTCTGTGTGATATTCGTCAGATTGTTGTCACCACTTCATTGTGGTTCAAATGGTTCCAATGGCTCTGAGCACTATGGAACTTAACATCTATGGTCATCAGTCCCCTAGAACTTAGACCTACTTAAACCTAACTAACCCAAGGACATCACACAACACCCAGTCATCACGAGGCAGAGAAAATCCCTGACCCCGCCGGGAATCGAACCCGGGAACCCGGGCGCGGGAAGCGAGAACGCTACCGCACGACCACGAGCTGCGGACACTTCATTGTGACTGGACACTTTATTCCATTTTGTGCATCAGAATTTAGCGGTGAATCTGTGTGCAGTTTAGACGTTCTGCGTGCAAGAATCGTGCTGTCGTCCATACTTCAACTTTGGACTATATATCCAGTTGTCACGTCAGCTCACTCCCGTACTGTGATGCATCTATTAGCCGCACTGCACCAGAAGTGTGTCAGCAGGATCTTGGAACACGTACTCACATTTGAAAATGAGCCACACTTGTTGTGCAATGGTCTCAGCGTGAGACTACATGTGTAGCTTATTTTCTCAGGTCGCAACATGTCTATGGGTAATACTGTAGAGGTCATCCCTCGGGTCGGGATTTTTAGTAGACGTGGAAGTTGAGCAGGTGAGGTGGTGGCGCTAGTGGTACAGGAGGTCGAGCTTGAGAGATGGTGTGGATGGCTGTCATAAGCCCTATGGTGTCGTGAAACGGCGTTGCCAGGAATCATGTAGACTGACGGGGGAAAAAAATCGCAACATCACGGAGTTGGGCGACATAAACGAAAGTTATCAGGCATGTTTCTGCATCTGCAAGATTATGTCTGTTCTAATTTCACACCAGTCACATTAGAGCGTCACTAATAGTGCCACTATAAGGATGCAAATCAGGTTTGCTTTAAACACACGCCGTATTGGTCGTGAGCGGGCTGTTGCCTTTGATAGTGGTCATGGTGATTTGATGTCAGTCAAGAATGCCTTTAAGGCGATAAAGACGCTATTATCAACACTCCACCGAGTTTGAAAGAGGTCGTGTAAAACCTTTGTAGGACTGCGAGAAGCTGGATAATCCTCGTGCGATATTGCAGAAGTACTTGGGAGGGACATAGCTACAGTTGATGGCTGCTGGTAGCGAAGGTCACGGGAATGTTCGGTTGTGAGAAGCCAGGTCTCCAGACGGCCACCTGCCACTGCTGAGAGGGAAGACGATCGCGTTCGGCGTTCAGCCCTGGCGCACCATACTGCGCCTGTAGCAGCAATTTGAGCAGCAGTTGGCACCACTGTGTCAGCAATTTGAGCAGCAGTTGGCACCACTGTGTCACAAGTGTTGTAAATCTGTTACTTCAAGGACAGCTTCGAGCCAGATGCCCTGTATTCTGCATTCCACTGTCCAAAACCACCATCATTAGCGATTTCGGTGATGTCAAGGAAGAACTCGTTGGGGTGCAGCGTTGAGGTCTGTTGTGTTTTCTGATTAAAGCTGAGACAAACACTCGGCGAAGTAAGGAATCAGAAAAATAAATGTCGGGTACGGCCTTTCTGCCATACATTCCCAGAGTTACCGACAGAATCGGCCGTATATTGCGCATAATGGCGTAAAGACGATTTTCAAACCGACAAGGAGGATCAAAGAGTGTGTTAGATCGGCGAAGGAGAAAAGGGATCCACTTGCAATGTCGGGAATATACCGTATACCATGCACATGTACCAGGATCAAAATGGTTCAAATGGCTCTGAGCACTATGGGAATTAACATCTATGGTCATCAGTCCCCTAGAACTTAGAACTACTTAAACCTAACTAACCTAAGGACAGCACACAACACCCAGCCATCACGAGGCAGAGAAAATCCCTGACGCCGCCGGGAATCGAACCCGGGAACCCGGGCGTGGGAAGCGATAACGCCAACACGAGGATCAAAGAGTATAAGTGACACTGCAGGTTGGGACAGGTGGAGAAATCGGCCGTGGCAGAGCACGCACTGAGTGAGACCGACCACGTAATAAAATTCGCCGACACGGAAGTTCTGGCTGTAGAGAAGCACTATCACACGTGCTTGTTCACAGAAGCTGTAGCGATTTCGAGTGGCACCCCCGAGGTTATCCTACGCAAGCTGACTACAATTTTATACGTCATTCTGGTGACTGGACCTGTTGTGCTGTCGTTCATGAACAGTATTTCAGGTATATCATCGGACAACCACCCCAGTGTCTTCCACAATAAGCATTAACCGTCCCTGTATTGACAGGCCAAGGCAACAGACATGGAACTCCGTCTCATAAATTGACATCCGGTGCCTGTACAACACAATGCGTGCACATTTGTAACCTTGCATTCTGCAATTTGGCTGTTACTCTGGTTGTTAATGTACAAATATTTTACATTTGGAATGGCTTACCTCGCGCTTTTCTTTAATATGTGATCCTTCAATGTTAATCATCTCGTTATTCTACATTAACTATTTTTCGGTGTTGCGTTTTTTCCATCAGTGTATTTATGGTTACTGGTGCAGGAGAGCGAGCTCGATAACTGCTGTGGATGGCTGCCATAGGCCCTAAAGCTTCTTGAAACAGCACTGCCTGTTCTTACAGAATAGAGTGTCATCTCCAGCTCGGTGATGGGAGTGCTGATTCGCATAGTCGAGTGTGGCGAGGAGTGTGGGCACAGCATCCACTTCGGCTGCGCTCGTCGTTCAGGTGGGGAGTAATCACGACCCAGCAGTGACGTCGTGCAGGAATCTGTAGGCGCAAGACTACTACGGCTCACTGGCAGCCAGTATGGTCCACCCCATTGCTCTTGAAGAGGAACCTGTGCTTAACCCGGCAGTGCTGTGGCCTGGAATTCTAACACTAGTGGTACGTGTTGTGCAGTATACCCCATCTATTTTTTTTTACATATTTTGAATATTTTATCATTTAAATTAGTGGCTTAATCAAGTGTAAAAGCCGTCCGCGGTGACCGAGCGGTTCTAGGCGCTAAGTCTGGAACCGCGCGACCGCTACGGACGCAGATTCGAATCCTGCCTCGGGCATGGATGTATATAATGTCCTTAGGTTAGTTAGGTTTAAGTAGTTCTAAGTTCTAGGGTACTGATGACCTCAAATGTTAAGTCCCATAGTGCTTAGAGCCATTTGGACCATTTTCTTTTCGGTGTTTTTAGAGAGTTATGGGGAAAGTGCTAGCGCGAGGAACAGTCGAACACCCTATGTATCGAGGTAGGTCAGGACAGAACTGGTAGCATGTAGATTGCGTTGTCTTGTTGAAAGGTAATGTCACAGAGGTCCCAAAATGTGGCACATGCACTGGTCTTGGTACATAAGAAATCTACAGGCTGCTGTCCAAATTACCTGCTATAGAAACCAGAGTGATCGTGTTGGGTACCCAATGGCACTCCAGGTACTGGACCCATTTGACAATGACGCATGCAACCTGGGAACGATTGTTCTCTTCACAGGGATGCGTCCATCATGATGCTGTACGCAGAATCGGGTCTCGTATGGAAAAAGATAGCGCGCCATGGTGCAACCTCTGTGTCCCGTGTTATTGTCGCGCACATCACTGCCAGCACTCGTCTTTCACATCAGAGAAAACCACTGTAATCATCACCGTGCTGGCATTCCGAAGTGCTCCAGACGCCGTCATGTTATCCGTGTGTGTAAGAGACGTGTTAAAAAAAAGACCGAACTTCACGTATAACATCTTTATAGCAGGAACTTCCTGGCAGATTAAAACTGTGTGCCGGACCGAGACTCGAATTACGGACCTTTAGGTAGTTATTCAGCCTTTCGAGAAGTGATGACATTAATGTGACTTGACAGTGCGGGGCCCGTCTTAGGTGACGGGGCTTCAGGTTTAATTTGGTGGCAGGAATAAACAGAAAAATAAGTTCGACCACTGCGTTGGAAGTCATACACCCTAACAGTCAATACACGGCCTAAAGCTGGTTCCTAGCATCTTAGCCGATAGTTCACACCAAGACAAAACAAGATAATAGTTCAAAGTGTGGTTAGTCACTCGGAAATACCACAATCTAAGTTTCCACAGAAACAGATGTAATTTGATGGTCTCAGTTGGAACTTGCCAAATCTGTCTCTTTAATCAATCACTCCCTTTATGTAGCTAAAAGCTCCACAACTTGCTAAGAAACCTGTTCCGACCAATGAAGCGCGCACACACTGAGCCTCAACACTCGCCCACAAAACTGGAAACGGCTACTCAGGATTCCACGGCCGCTCACGGGAAAGCTTTTGTGAACTCTCGCGGTCTCTGAGCCCACCATGCCATATGACAGGGCCTTCACTTGCTACAACAGTATCAACGTCGTATCAGATACGAAGAACAAGAAATCCGAGAAATCGTGAAAGTTCTGTGTTCACGTTTTCATCTGCTTGCTTGATTATCAGAACGAATTTCACTTTGTTGTCTGGGAAAAGCTATGGCAGGTGCTTACATAGTTCGGTGTCCTGACACAATTGATAGAACTGAAAAGAAGTGTGTGCAATACTCACCTCTCAACTGTGAAGACAAGTGCTGGCGTGCCTGATTTCTTCAGTTTATCTAAGGTTGTGTGGCAACACGGTTATTTTGTGCAACATCAAAGCCAAATATATCATTCGGAGAGCTCTTGATGGCCGAAACAAAGGAATCCCAGTTGCTCGAAGAACTACGTAGTATTAACAGCCTCCGATTTGACGATGACACCGTGCTTTCCGGCAACAGCGAAAACAATTTTGCTGAGCTACTGAGAAAGGTAATTAATCCGAGACAAGTCCAAACTCGTTACACTTCGTCGAGGAGCCCAGATCCAACTCATAGATCGATTAAAGGGACTGGAAGTCATGTGTTCCATCTGTCTTGGATCAACCTTCCGCTACTAGTGGAGTTGTGAAGATGAAATAAGAAGGCGGATTTCGTTAGCGGCTATGAAGAAGTTCAGCAAGATCTGGCAGAACACAGCGATAACGTACAGTACAAAGATTCGGCCTGTTGAAAGACTCGTGTCTTCCATCTTCTTTTACGGTCGCAAATCATGGAGCCTCGAGGACGCAGACGAGCTGCGTCTTGAAGCTTTTGAGCTTTGGTGCTAGTACAGGATCGAAGGAAGACCTAATGTGCCCCAGATTCAGCAACTTAATACCTCAAGGATTTTTCCTTCTCGTATCAGCCAAACAGTACTCCAATACTTTGATGACATCGTGAAAAGTGATGGAGAAAATCTAGAACGTATAACCACTGAATGAAGTACAATGGCACGAGACCGAGCGGAAGAGCAGCGCACAGGTGGCTGGATCGGATCAAGAAGATCTCCAGTCTACCTCTTCATCAGACGCTAAGAGAAGCTGGTAGCTGTCCGAGATAGTGGTTCTTGGTCCATGGGGTCACGACGGTCAGCAATTACTACAGTAACTTGTGATCACGATGATAAATGCGCTCTCACATTGCGTAACTGAGATATCAGTACCTTCCTTCCCATAGTTTCAAGTTGCCTGTAACATTAACGTGTTGGATACAACTAATGAAATACCGTTGAGATACACACTCTTCGTCTTAAATATTACCTCCCGTCGTTCTCTAGGAAATGACTGTTTCCTGGAAATACTGACAAAGTTATTTAGTGTTTAACACCCATATGTCAATAAACCACATCCTCTATTGCTGTTTGGCGGCCGATGTGGCCGAGAGGTTCTAGGCGCTTCAGTCCGGAACCGCGCTGCTGCTACGGTCGCAGGTTCGAATCCTGCCTCGGGCATGGATGTGTGGGATGTCCTTAGGCTAAGTTAGGTTTAAGTAGTTCTAAGACTAGGGCACTGATGACCTCAGATGTTAAGTCCCATAGTGCTTCAAGCCATTTGAACCATTTTTCTATTGCTGTTTCATTTGCAAGAGTTCCATGATGGAACAACTTCACAGTATCGCTGACCACAGTCAAACGTACAGAATACATTGTGCCATACACCAACATATCTTACTCGCCGTGCATCCAGACAACAAATAATTCCAAAAAATTACATGTGTAGTGAGATTTCAAGACAGCACTCGCTAATTATTTAGTCTTTTAGATACCATTACTTTCATTATAAATTTCTGATCGAGAGAGGTGGCGCATGGGTTAGCACACTGGACTTGCATCCGGGAGAACGACGGTTCAAATCCGCGTCCGACCATCCTGATTTAGGTTTTCCGTGATTTCCCTAAATCGCTTCAATGAAATACCGGGATGGTTCCTTTGAAAGGGCACCGCCAACTTCGTCCCCACCCTTCCCTAACCCGATGGGACCTGTTTGATCCCCTCCCCCAATCAACCAACCAATAAATTTCTAAAGTGTTGTCTTCAAGTAAATATATATATATTTCCATTAAGATTATTTTTAAAGAAATGGCATAATTAGTGTACTTCTTTCGGTTCGGGTCCGTCTAGTATCAACACTTTAAGGAAAAAATTCTTTGTTATCCAAATTGTAATTATTTTGTTTTACAAGCAGTTAATATTCGTAAGAGATTTCAACAAGTGTAATACAATAATCGAATTGTTTTTTTTACATTCATTGACTAAAATTGGTAGTTCTGAAGTAGTGCGAAATCTGAAATGTTGAGAAAACACTGTTATAGGAGAAGATAATAATTTGTACATTTAGGGTCAAAAGATCTTTAAATTTGTTGAAAATATTACGTCTGTTGAACAAAGTAGAGCTACAAATAAAAAGTAATAAACATTATCTATGAAAGCATTGTTTACATGTTACTTACTATTGAGTACTTTAAGTTGAATCGTCATTTTGGTGTATTTGCTTGAAAAATAAATAAACTATATGAGCATAACTAACAATAGTAGAATAACATACGTTGCCATGCTCAGACATTACAGGTACACGACGCAAATCCGATTTAGTAATCGTGTTCATCAATAAAGTAGCACACCGTGTTCTTCGTTAGAACCAGAATGATACCATGTCCAGTCTGATTATAGACTTTACGTCAGTACATGTACTTGAGTTATGGATTTGAAAAGCTACTAACAGTCGCTGGATATTTGCGGCAAAGTGAACATACACAATGTGATCAAAAGTATCCGGACACCGCTGTGCAATGCGAAACTGATCACTAAATGTCACGGGAGGCGGTTCCGCCGGTACAAATGGCTGGAGGGAGTACTGTGTTGTCACTAGAGAAGTAGTGACTTTAGAGCAGATCGGTCAGGCGAGCGCACTAACTTCGGACTTAAACCAGTCACTGGATTTCACCGAAGTAAGAAATTCATCAGGGACATTCCAGCCCTTCTTTAGCTGTCCAAGTAATGGCAGAATATATTGGTCAGTATAGCTCAGTGAATTCGAATGTGGATTACTCATGGATTTCACCGAAATAAGAAATTCACCACGGACATTTCAACCCTTCTATAGCTGTCAAAGTAATGACAGAATATATTGGTCTGTATAGCTCAGTGACTTTGAATGTGGATTAGTCATGGATTTCGCCGAAATAAGAAATTCATCAGGGATGTTTCAACCCTTCTATAGCTGTTCAAGTAACAGTAGAATGGATTCGTCATGCAAGCTCAGTGACTTCGAAAATGGACTAGTGACAGGATTTCCCTGGAGCAAGGAATTCGTTAGGGACGTTTCAAAGCTCCTATAGGTGCCCGAGTCGACTACCGGTGATCTGATTGTCGAGTGGAAACGCGAAGGATCAACAAGAGCTAATCCAAAACTAGGTGAACCTCACGTACTGATGGACATGGAACATTGATCTTTGCAGAGAGTGGTTGTAATATGTGTTGTTGTTGTGGTCTTCAGTCCTGAGACTGGTTTGATGCAGCTCTCCATGCTACTCTATCCTGTGCAAGCTTCTTCAACTGCCAGTACCTATTGCAACCCACATTCTTCTGAATCTGCTTAGTCTATTCACCTTTTGGTCTCCCTCTACGATTTTTACCCTCCACGCTGCCCTCCAATACTAAATTGGTGATCCCTTGATGCCTCAGAACATGTCCTACCAAACGATCCCTTCTTCACTTCCATACATGGCTACGCTCCATACAAATACTTTCAGAAACGAATCCTGATACTTAAATCTATACTCGATGTTAACAAATTTCTCTTCTTCAGAAACGCTTTCCTTGCCATTGCCAGTCTACATTTTATATCCTCGCTACTTCGACCATAATCAGTTATTTTGCTCCCCAAATAACAAAATTCCTTTAGTACTTTAAGTGTATCATTTCCTAATCTAATTCCCTCAGCTTCACCAGACTTAATTCGACTACATTCCATTATCCTCGATTTGCTTTTGTTGATGTTCGTCTTATATCCTCCTTTCATGACACTACCCATTCCGTTCAACTGCTGTTCCAAGTCCTTTGCTGTCTCTGGCAGAATTACAATGTCATCGCCGAACCTCAAATTTTTTATTTCTTCTCCACGGATTTTAATACCTACTCCGAATTTTTCTTTTGTTTCCTCTACTGCTTGCTCAATATACAGATTGAATAACATCGGGGAGAGGCTACAACCCTGTCTCTCTCCCTTCTAACCACTGCTTCCCTTTCATGCCCCTCGACTCTTATAATTGCCATTTGGTTTCTCTACAAATTGTAGCCTTTTGCTTCCTGTATTTTAACCCTGCCATCTTCAGAATTTGAAAGAGAGTATTCCAGTCAACATTGTCAAAAACTTTTTTTAAGTCTACAAATGCTAGGAACGTAGGTTTCCCTTTCCTTAATCTTTCTTCTAAGATAAGTCGTAAGGTCAGTATTGCCTCACGTGTTCCAACATTTCTACGGAATCCAAACTGATCTTCCTCGAGGTCGGCTTCTAGCAGTTTCTCCATTCGTCTGTAAAGAATTCGCGTTAGTGTTTTGCAGCTGTGACTTATTAAATTGATAGTTCGGTAATTTTCACATCTGTCAACACCTGCTTTCTTTGGGATTGGAATTATTATATTCGCCTGTCTCATACATCTTGCTCACCAGATGGTAGAGTTTTCTCAGGACTGGCTCTCCCAAGGCCGTCAGTTGTTCTAATGGAATGTTGTCTACTCCCGGGGCCTTGTTTCGACTTAGGTCTTTCAGTGCTCTGTCAAACAATTCACGCAGTATCGTATCTCCTATTTCATTTTCATCTACATCCTCTTTCGTTTCCTTGATATTGTCCTCAAGTACATCGCCCTTGTATAGTCCCTCTACACTCCTTCCACCTTTCTGCTTTCCCTTCTTTGCTTAGAACTGGGCTTCCATCTGAGCTCTTGATATTCATACAAGTGGTTCTCTTTTCTCTAAAGGTCTCTTTAATTTTCCTGTAGGCAGTATCTATCTTAAAATTCTACCAGGCGGCTTCCTCTTTCATTTCCTCCCCCCAATCCATATTCACCTACTACGTTTCCTTCTCTCCATTTTCCTACTATCGAATTCCAGTCACCCATGACTATTAAATTTTCGTCTCCCTTGACTACCTGAATAATTTCTTTTATTTCATCATACATTTCTTCAATTTCTTCATCATCTGCAGAGCTAGTTGGCATATAAATTTGTGCTAATGTAGTAGGCGTGGGCTTTGTGTCTATCTTGGCCACAATAATGCGTTCAATATGCTGTTTGTAGTAGCTTACCCGCACTCCTATTTTTTTTATTTATTATTAAACTGATTCCTGCATTACCCCTATTTTATTTTGTATTTATAACCCTGTATTCACCTGACCAAAAGTCTTGTTCCTCCTGCCACCGAACTTCACTAATTCCCACTATATCAACTTCAACCTATCCATTTCCCTTTTTAAATTTTGTAACCAACCTGCCCCATTACGGGATCTGACATTCCACGCTCCGATCAGTAGAACGCCAGTATTCTTTCTCCTGATAACGACGTCCTCTTGAGTAGTCCCCGCCCAGAGATCCGAATGGGGGACTATTTTACCTCCGGAATATTTTACTCAAGAGGACGCCATCATCATTTAATCATACAGTAAAGCTGCATGCCCTCGAGAAAAATTACGGCTGTAGTTTCCCCTTGCTTTCAGCCGTTCGCAGTACCAGCACAGCAAGGCCGTTTTGGTTATTGTTACAAGGCCAGATCAGTCAATCATCCGGACTGTTGCCCTTGCAACTACTGAAAAGGCCGCTGCCCCTCTTCAGGAACGACACGTTTGTCTGGCCTCTCAACAGATACCCTTCCATTGTGGTTGCACCTACCGTACGGCCATCTGTGTCGCTGAGGCACGCAAGCCTCCCCACCAACGGCAAGGTCCATGGTTCATGGGGAGGACATTCCTATAGTGAGTGCTAAATGACGCGTCAGATGGTGTAAAGGCCGACATCACTGGATAGAGGATAAATGGGAATGAGTGATCAGGAGTGATGCGTCACGCTATATGCCATGGCATCGGTGAAAGAGTTTGGATTTGGCCAATGCCTGGAAAACGTTACTTGCCATCATGTGTGGTTCCAACAGTGAAGCACGGAGGAGCTGCTGTTACGGCATTGGGGAGGTTTCGTGGTTATTGCACTAAAGAAAACAGGAAATGCGGAAGGATACGAACAAATTTTACATCATTGTGTCCTGTGTACCATAGAGGAACATTTCAGAGACGGTAGTTGTTTACTGTTTATCAGCATTTCAATGCATACTGTCATAAGCAGCATCTTCGAGGCAATAGTTTGTGAACAATATCATTCCTGAAACGGGCTGGCGAGCCCAGAATCCCTACCTGAATCCAGTGTAACTCTTTTTGATGAGTTAGAGCAGTGTTTTTTAACCTTTTTGAATACGCGACCCCCTATCAAGTAAACATATCCGGGTGACCCTCAGTACCATAATAAAAGTATGTCAGTGATTTTAAAGGCAACGTATTTAATTTTCTTTTTATTGATACTATACCGATCGAGAAATGAAGTGCAATGTGAAAAGAGGCCGCAGTGCTCTGCGGGCAGAGATATAGTTATATTCTTTGCCGCGGTAGAGGCGTGGGAGTAAGAAATGGTCAGCCGGGGCATAGTTGCGCGTTTTTGATCACTACAATCAGTTGTCCGAGTACGCCAGCAAGTACGGACGTGATTATTTTCTTCGCGCTTCGCTCTGAGCGAGTATAAAATTGATAAGTTTCTTTCTTAACTGCTTTCTGCTGCGACCGCGATCCCCTGAGCAGGGCTTTGGTGTTGGCCCACAGGTTGAAAAACACTGAGTTAAGAAATGATTGAAATGGCTCTGAGCACTATGGGACTCAACTGCTGAGGTCATTAGTCCCCTAGAACTTAGAACTAGTTAAACCTAACCAACCTAAGGACATCACAAACATCCAAGCCCGAGGCAGGATTCGAACCTGCGACCGTAGCGGTCTTGTGGTTCCAGACTGCAGCGCCTTTAACCGCACGGCCACTTCGGCCAGCACTGAGTTAAGAGCGTGGACCACAAAGAAGTCCAGGTCCCAGCGTCCAACATCACTACCTTCTCTGGTTTCGAATTTTGAGGGCGAACGGCCTGCCATTCCTCCAAAGACACTAAGACAGCTCATTGAAAGTGTCCCCTGCAGAGTTAAAATAGTCATAAAGGGGAAGGATGGACCCATGTTAATGTTCACTAATAGGTCTATATACTTTTGATCAGATACTGGGTCCCTCAATAAAACCTCCCACATTTGATGTAGCCAGCCTGCGAGTTGCAGTGAGGTTACTGATGTGGAGTGTGTTTTGCTTGAAAGTGGTGTACGTGCCATTTTCGGTGTGTGCATGATGTGGCTTGGTGAATACCTTACGTTTGTTGTGGAGGAATTTATTCATAACACTTGTAAGATGAGAAGAACCATGCCCCTTACATGAAGTAATTGAAGATCACCTAACTCACGTTGAGCAAACAGTAGGGCTGAACAAAAATGACTGACAAGGCACAATACATCTTGTAGAGGGTATAGTGTGGGCGTATTGGAATAATTAATGTTGGGTGATGGTTTTAAAATAATTCACATGATATGAAAAACTTTGTGGAAACACGTCGATTTGCTAGAGGCTAGTTTATCCCAGGGAAGTATACAGAGTTGACTGTGGCCGGCTGGGGAGCGGCGAAGGGAAGCGACAATAGGCAGCTTAGGGTGGCTCGAGCTCTGAGAAAGTGGTAATGGGGCGCAGCCTCCTGCTGCCTTAAGATGAGTGACAGTGAGTGAGTGGTTGACGCCATACTGGTGTACCAGGAAGCAGACGGAAATCTTGTATGCCTGTTGATAAATGTCTGTCATCCCATTTTTAGTGAAACATGCGAGAAAACCGCGCAAAGCTATGGTGGAGTGGCCAACAGAGGCCAAAATATGCACGTTCATGACTATAGCAACTTCACGCTGAATTCACGGTCCACAGAGTCCGAAGTAAATCAGGTGAAGAGCGACAGAATGAAATACGCCGGCCTCCAATGGGAACGTAGGACCAAGGAATTTGAAGTACTCTCCTGGGAGTAAGAATTCTGGAAAAATTGGTGTTTTGTGCAGACGCTAACCTTGATGGGTGGCCTGGGAGGAGCTAAGTAGCAGAAGTTGAGAGGAAGGGAAATTTTGTGGGAATTTGTTCGCTTCCCAGAGCAGGCATTGGTCGGCACTGGGAAGCGACGCATAATTAACGCGACTTGCGCTGCAATTGGCGTAAGTGATTTTGCTGGAGGGGAAACTGAGGCGAAGAGTGGACTGGGAGAAGTCTCCATAGAGGTCTTCTGTTCCCAGCTTGCCTAGAGTGCGGACGTGGCGTTCGTCACTCAGCTTGCCTGAGAGAGGGTGAGCATCTCTGCAGTTTAGGACTTAGCAAATGGAACGATTGAGCTTGGAGATAGAAAGTTTTGGTTCAGCTATGTACTGAGCAAGATAGCTAGAAGTGAATAGATGAGCGCAGCCTTGGAGCACCACGAGGCTGGCCGACATCCACACAACGAGCGTTTCGGAGACGATTCGAAGTTGGTCGACATGATCGTGTCCCGGATCGAAAAACTATTCAACTGTGGCTGTCAAACTTTAGAAAGACAGGTTCACCACCGAAAAGAACAGCTCCTGGTCGTTCTCAGACTGCAACAATGCCGGAAAATGTGGTAACAATTACCAATGCTTGGAGGTCTTAAAAGTGTAGCTGCCCTGGGATTATCTGATAGGAGTGTAAGAAGAATTCTTCAGAGAGAAATTCATATGCACCCCTTCATAATGATGGTTACCCAGGAATTGAGTTAAAAAGATTTTGAAACTCGCAGAGCTGCGTGTGAGGAAATTCTTCAGAAATGTTCACCTGGCACTTTGTTTACTTCTTCGAATGTGGCCCATTTCCAGTTATCAGGAACTGTAAACAAACAGAATTTCCGCTAATGAGTTGCAGAAAAACCTCGTGATTTTTTTTTCTGAACAACGTGGCCACATGGCAACTGTTAATTCAAACCGTTATTGTCACATGCTAGAGACCTTCCTCCAACCTAGGCTAAACCAGTTTATAGTCGATCACGAAGATCAAGGAGTGTGCTTCCAGCAAGATGGAGCAACATCCCACACCTCTCGGCGCTCTATGCAAATGTTGCGCGAGTTGGTTCCTCGTCATATTGTCTCTTTGCGAGGGGACATCTCGTAAGGTCGCCTGATTTATCACGTTGAGATTTTTTTCTGTAGGGACACTTAAAGGCTCTAGTGTACAAACGTCGTCCCACAACACTGGAGCACTTAAAGAAGTCATTACCCAAGAAGGGGCACCTATTCCAAAAGAAATGACCCAAAGATGTACGGAGAACTTTTCGGATACTTTCGTCAATGTGTCAAATATAATTTTTAAAACCAAATGGTCAAAAACGGCAAATTATGTATTTTTCATAAATAAAGTTAATTTTTCTGTATCACGTTTAGCTTTCCTGTGACAACCTACACTATGTGATCAAAAGTATCCGGATACGTGGCTGAAAACGACTTACAAGTTCGTGGCGCCCTCCATCGATTATGCTGGAATTCAATATGGTGTTGGCCCACTCTTAGCCCAGATGACAGCTTCCACTCTCGCAGGCATACGTTCAATCATGTACTGGAAGGTTTCTTGCGGAATGGCAACCCATTCTTCACAGAGTGCTGCACTGAGGAGAGGTATCGATGTCGGTCAGTAAGGCGTGGCATGAAGTCGGCGTTCCAAAACATCTCAAAGCTGTTCTGTAGGATTAAGGTCAGGACTCTGTGCCGGCCAGTCCATTACACGGATGTTATTGTCGTGTAGCCACTCCGCCACAGGCCGTGGATTATGAACAGGTGCCCGATCGTGTTGAAAGATGCAATCGCCACACCAGCATTGCTCTTCAACAGTGGGAAGCAAGAAGGTGCTTAAAACATCGATGCAATCGCCATACCAGCATTGCTCTTCAACAGTGGGATGCAAGAAGGTGCTTAAAACATCAGTGTAGGCCTGTGCTGTGATAGAGCCAAGCAAAACAACAAGGGGTGTAAGCTCGCATCACGAAAAACACGTCCACACCATAACACCACTGCCTCCGAATTTTCCTGTTGACACCACACACGCTGGCAGGTGACGTTCACCAGGCATTCGCCCTACCCACACCCTGCCATCGGATCACCACATTGTATAACATGATTCGTCGCTCCACACAATGTTTTTCCACTGTTCAATCGTCCAGTGTTACATCAAGCGAGGCGTTGCTTGTCATTTACTGGCGTGATGTGTGGCTTATGAGCAGACACTCGACCATGAAATTCAAATTTTCTCAAATTGGTTCAAATGGCTCTGAACACTATGGGACTTAACATCTGAGATCATCAGTCCCCTAGAGCTTAGAACTACTTAAACCTAACTAACCTAAGGACATCACACACATCCATGCCCGAGGCAGCATTCGAACCTGTGACCGTGGCGGTCGCGCGGTTCCAGACTGAAGCGCCTAGAACCGCTCGGCCACATCAACCGGAAATTTTTTCACCTCCCGCCTAACTGTTCAAATGGTTCAAATGGCTCTGAGCACTATGGGACTCAACTTCTGAGGTCATTAGTCCCCTAGAACTTAGAACTAGTTAAACCTAACTAACCTAAGGACATCACATACATCCATGCCCGAGGCAGGATTCGAACCTGCGACCGTAGCGGTCTTGCGGTTCCAGACTGCAGCGCCTTTAACCGCACGGCCACTTCGGCCGGCCCCGCCTAACTGTCATAGTATTTGTAGTGGATCCTGAAACAGTTTGGAATTCCTGTGTGATGGTCTGGATAGATGTCTGCCCATTACACATTACGACCCTCTTCGACAGTCGGCGGTCTCCGTCAGTCAACAGACGAGATCAGCCTGTAAGCTTTTGTGCTGTATGTGTCCCTTCACGTTTCCACTTCACTATCACATCAGAAACAGTGGACCTAGGGATGTTTAGGAGTGTGGACATCTCGCCTACAGACGTATGACACAACACACCCAATCACGATTTTCTCTGCCTCGTGATGGCTGGGTGTTGTGTGCTGTCCTTAGGTTAGTTAGGTTTAAGTAGTTCTAAGTTCTAGGGGACTGATGACCATAGATGTTAAGTCCCATAGTGCTCAGAGCCATTTGAACCATTTTTTTGAACACCCAATCACCTGACCACATTCGAAGTCCGTGAGTTCCGCAGAGCTCCCTATTCTGCTCTCTCACGATGTCTAATGACTACTAAGGTCGCTGATATGGAGTATCTGCCAATAGGTGGCAGCACAATGCACCTAATATGAAAAACGTGTGTTTTTGCGGGTGTCCGGATACTTTTGATCACATAGTGTATTAAAATGAGGGAGGTCTTATTGCCGGACCTTTCTCTTTCACTTGCCGCCCTGATTTTACGACCTACCACCTAATTGCTTAAGGTGGGTCTTTGTTGACCACTTGGCCGCTGCGATCGGTGTATGGGCGCTGATGTGGCTGAACCTCCACACCAGTTCCCGCATCCAATCGCACCGTTGCCCGTGTCCCACCACGTGGAGGCGGCTCATAGTTGACCGTGTTTTGTTTTTATCACTTTTATTTTGTTCTATTTCACTTGGTTAACTTTGTATGCTATTTGTCTTTCTTTTCTTTTCTTTATGGCAGCTTTCCAAAACCGTTTAGTAAAAATTTACATCAAATTTAAATTTTGAAAAAGAAATACAAAAATATAGTTTAGAATGAAGAAGTGGAAATAAGGAAGGAAAGAAAGAAGTTTATAGTCCCTCCACCCTGGGAAACTGAGGATGAAAGCCTTGGAATTAGTCGTCAAGCCATTGATCCTCAGTCTCCAATTCTTTGCTTGCCTTTAACTTAGAAGATGTATGCTATAGTTACTATGCTAATTACTAAAGCTGTTACTAGGATAATTACGCTATTGACAGGATTAAAGTGCCGTGTTTGCCTGTGGCAATTGCGACGGTGCGCCGACACTGCTTACATCTATTCACGTTGAGCTTTAGTTACGTGTAATCTATTGTGATATCTGTACATTATGTTTAGACTAATGCATTTCTGTCGGTTTTCTTTCTGTCTCGATTTGCATCCTCCACACTATGGCGTCTATGTAGGTGCTGCGTCTAGGTCTGTCGTCTGTACGGTCCTGTGCTCTTTATGTCACTCATCTGAGATTTTTTGCGTCAGTACGTTTATTTCGTCCCATAATTCTGGTGTTCTGATTGCATCGTATATGTGTCGTTCAGTTTGTAAGTGTTGTATTCCTGGTGTGTTCCTGTGCTGTCTGTATTTCCCGCAGAATAGGATTGTGTGTTCGGGGGTCCCCATACCTCCGCATGTACATGTAGATGTGTCTCTTAGACTTACGCGGTTCATGTGCGTGGGATAAGGTCCGTGCCCAGTCAAGAAATGCACCATGCCGCGTCTCGGATCGGCATGTTTCATTCTTAACCTTTCCGTGATATCAGGAAAGAATGTACGTACTCTCCGTCCCTTATCACTTGCGTCCCATTCTTCTTGCCATGTATCGATTTTCCATTGTTTGAGGTCCCGCTTGTTGTTTAGCGGAGAACCAGTTACTATATTAACGTGGTCTAGTCTGCCCATCTTTAACCAGTACCGTGCGGCCAGACGCCTAATTGTTATATCTATCGGGAAGATTCAAAGCAGTACACACAGCACTTCGATCGATGTGGTGCCAAATGCTCCAGATAGTCGCATTCGGACGCTTCGCCTAACTGCTGTTCTGTTTGTGACGGGGCTGAGTGTGTGCGCCCGTGTACCGGCCGCAAAACATAGTACTGAATCGAAGAGAGAGTGCGCAGTGGTAGGTTCGTCTGACTGACAGAGGAAGTCTGTATTGTCTTGAATTTATCCTTGCCAGTGTGTGCAGTATCTTTTTCTGCCTTGTCTGTTGATATTCTAATGTGTTCATGGAAATTCAGCTTTTCATCTATGTGTACGCCAAAGTAGCGTGTTACTCTCGTTTTTTTTTTAAATGTTGTTTTCCCCTATTTTGACCAATGGGTTGCGTTTTAATTGACCTTCCAGAAGCGTGTATATTGTTTTGTTACCCGCTATCTCGAGGCTGTTTAGGTTTTTATGTTGGTAACGTCACGTAGCGCTCTGTATGAAAATCACTGGCTGTGCTGTGTGCAGTCTGTGGCTGGTTGGCATTGTTGTGATATTCGCTATTGTAGTGTTGGGCAGTTGGATGTGAACAGCCCGTAGCGTTGCACAGTTGTAGGTGAGCCGCCAGCAGTGGTGGATGTGGGGAGTGACATGGCGGGGTTTTGAGAGCGGATGATCTGGACGTGTGTCCATTGGAGAGGGTAAATTTGTAAGACTGGATGTCATGAACTGATATATATATTATGACTTTTGAACATTATTAAGGTAAATACATTGTTTGTTCTCTACCAAAATCTTTCATTTGCCAACTATGCCTATCAGTAATTAGTGCCTTCAGTAGTTAGAATCTTTTGTTTAGCTGTCAGTATTGGCGCTCGCTGTATTGCAGTAGTTCGAGTAACGAAGGTTTTTGTGAGGTAAGTGATTCATGAAAGGTATAGGTTATTGTTAGTCAGGGCCATTCTTCTGTAGGGATTATTGAAAGTAAAATTGCGTTGCGCTAAAAATATTATGTGTCAGTTTAGTGATGATCAGAATAAGTAAAGAGAGAAATGTTTGAGTACGTTCAATTTTGCTCAGCTGTTTGAAAATCAAATAACGTAAGGGGTTTACCAGCACAGTAATTCATTAATTTTTCTAAGGGGACGTTTCAGCTTGTTTGTGCTGCACCATTGTGTTATTGTTTGCAATGTGCCACTCGCCTTCTCCTCTAGCTGGGCTCTCGCGTTTGCTGAGACGACCACAAGCAGGTCGTCTGCATACGCGACAACTCCATCTGTCCTATTGCCAGACACTGTAATTTAGGTAGAAAGCCAACGTATCCTCACCCAACAGACACTGAAGGTGTGGTCTACATCTACATCTACATACATACTCCGCAATCCACCATACGGTGGGTGGCGGAGGGTACCTCGTACCACAACTAGCATCTTCTGTCCCTGTTCCGCTCCCAAACAGAACGAGGGAAAAATGACTGCCTATATGCCTCTGTACAAGCCCTAATCCCCCTAATTTTGTTGTCTTTCCGCGAAATATAAGTTGGCGGCAGTAAAATTGCACTGCAGTGAGCCTCAAATGCTGGTTATCTAAATTTCCTGAGCAGCGATTCACGAAAAGAACGCCTCCTTTCCTCCAGAGACTCTCACCCGAGTTCGTGAAGCATTTCCGTAACACTCGCGTGATGATCAAACCTACCAGTAAGAAAACTAGCAGCCCGCCTCTGAATTGTTCCTATGTCCTCCCTCAATCCGACCTGATAGGGACCCCAAACGCTCGAGCAGTAATCAAGAATATGTCGTATTAGTGTTTTATAAGCGGTCTCCTTTACAGATGAACGACATTGTCCCAAAATTCTACCAACGAACCGAAGACGACTATCCGCCTTCCCCACAACTGCCATTACACGCTTGTCCCACTTCATATCGCTCTGCAATGTTACGCACAAATATTTAATCGACGTGACTGTGTCAAGCGCTACACTACTAATGGAGTATTCAAACATTGCAGGATTCTTTTTCCTATTCATCTGCTTTAATTTACATTTATCTATATTTAGAGTTAGCTGCCATTCTTTACACCAATGACAAATCCTGTCCAAGTCATCTTGTATGCTCCTACAGTCACTCAACGACAGCCGCACGTTGCTATCCACCCCATCCAAAACATCATTTATGTATGGATAGAAAACAACAGCGGACCTGCCACACTTCCCTGGGGCACTCCAGATGATACCCTCACCTCGGATGAACACTCACCACCGAGGACAACGTACTGGGTTCTATTACTGAAGGAGCGGTGAGGCTCGTGTCACGGATGTGCGCCGTGTTGGTGCCTCCGCCTCCAGGGCCTCATCTCGGGCAGGCCTCCAGTGGGAGCCGGCCGCCCCCGGCAGCTGTCGCCCTCGGTCTGGGTCTCCACACAGTGGCGGCCGGGCACGGGATGGAGACGCGGGCTGAATCCGCCCCCACACCCCACGCGCCGCCCCCGGCCGCGCCGCCGCTCGTCCTCTTTTTGCCGCAGGCCGCGTGGCGACGCCCGGCGTGCAAAGCTGCGGTCCCCGTATCGATCCCCGCCTAAACCCTCCGCCACCGCTCCTGCTGCGCCTTCTTCTTCTTCTTCTTCTTCTTCTTCCTCCTCCTCCTCATCTCCGGCCCGCTGCTCACAGCACGCCGCCGCACGGACCGCTTGCCGCGAGTAGCCGGGTGCAGCGCGGGGGCGGCGTCGGCGTCGGTCGACCACTCGGCGTCTCGAGCAGTCGCCGCCGCGGCGCCGCGCCTCTGCGGAAAACGTCTAATTGAATCCTGTTTCATTAAAGTGCTGGTAATTTGATTCCCCGCAGTAGCGGGGGTAGGGGAGGAGAGGTGTGAGGCGGCAGGGGGCGCCCAAGAAGTGTTGTTGTGCGCAATCTGCATACAGCCGGCTGACTCAATTAGGGGCGGCGCCGGCCAGCGGCGCGACGCCGCCCCCGCTCCAGACACTCTGCGGCGGCCGCTCTGCCGTACTCCCATCCGCCGTCGACCGACAACTTCACCTAATAGACTTTTTTTTATTTAACAGTTACTTACATTCCTTCTACAGAGGGCAGTCTGGCAGCCCCTTCTCAGTCACTGAAATGCATAATTTACATTCAATTTTCTCACGCTGAGAAAGGAGTAGGTGCGATCTGTTCTACTCGGTAAGAAACTTCTCTACATCCAACAATACACAAGTACTTATTTACACTGATGAGCCAAAACATTACGACCACTGCCCGCTACAGATGGGCAAAACTGGTCCTTTCAAACACGGGTCGGAACTGATCACTCACTGAAATCAACTAGCTCTTTTTTGTGACTTAGCACTCACCATTCACTCACAAAAATAGGTAAAAGGAAGGCACAGTGCCTTTTTAATTCAGGTTACTAAACCGGTATCTTTATCTGATATGGGCCTATTTTGAAAGAACAAATAAAGACGAGTAATAATTTTCTGTTATTTCCCTAGTAATTTTCAGGTCTAAGATGGTTCAAATGGCTCTGAGCACTATGGGACTTAACTGCTGTGGACATCAGTCTCCTAGAACTTAGAACTACTTAAACTTAACTAACCCAAGGACATCACACACATCCATGCACGAAGCACGATTCGAACCTGCGACCGTAACGGTGCCGCGGTTCCAGACTGTAGCGCCTAGAACCGCTCGGCCGCTCCGGCCGGCTCAGGTATAAGAGTTTTTAATTATAAATGTTACAACAAAATCTTAAATATCTTTTATCAATTAGAAAAAAATGAAGAATGAAGACTGATTCTTATTATATTTTGATATTTTTACTGAAAAAATAAACTACTGCCCATTAAAATAGCTACACCATGAAGAACTGCAGATGATAAAAGGGTATTCATTCAACAAATATATTATACTAGAACTGACATGTGATTACATTTTCACGCAATTTGGGTGCATAGATCCTGAGAAATCAATACCCAGAACAACCACCTCTGGCCGTAATAACGGCCTACATACGTCTCGGCATTGAGTCAAACAGAGCTTAGAATAGCCTGTACAGGTACAGCTGCCCATGCAGCTTCAACATGATACCACAGTTCATCAAGAGTAGTGACTGGCGTATTGTGACGAGCCAGTTGCTCGGCCACCATTGACGAGACGTTTTCAATTGGTGAGAGATCTGGAGAACGTGCTGGCTGGGGCAGCAGTCGAACATTTTCTGTATGCAGAAAGGCCCTTACACGGCCTGCACCATGCGGTCGTGCATTATCCTGCTTAAATGTAGAGTTTCGCAGGAATCGGATGAAGTGTAGAGCCACGGGTAGTAACGCATCTGAAATGTAACGTCAATGCGAACAAGAGGTGACCGAGACGTGTAACCTATGGCACCCCATACCATCACGCCGGGTGATACGCCAGTATGGCGATGACGGATACACGCTTCCAATGAGCGATCACCGCGATGTCGCCAAACACGGATGCGATCATCATGATGCTGTAAACAGAACCTGGATTCATCCGAAAAAATGACGTTTTGCCATTCGTGCACCCAGGTTCGTCGTTGAGTACACCATCGCAAGCGCTCCTGTCTGTGATGCAGCGTCAAGGGTAACCGCAGCCACGGTCTCCGAGCTGATGTCCATGCTGCTGCAAACGTCGTCGAACTGTTCGTGCAGATGGTTGTTGTCTTGTAATCGTTCCCATCTGTTGACTCAGGGATCGAGACGTGGCTGCACGATCCGTTACAGCCATGCGGATAAGATGCCTGTCATCTCGACTGCTAGTGATACGAGGCCGTTGGGATCCAGCATGACGTTCCGTATTACCCTCCTGAATCCACCGATTCCATATCCTACTAACAGTCATTGGATCTCGACCAACGCGAGCAGCAATGTCGCGGTACGATAAACCGCAATCGCGATAGGCTACAATCCGAGCTTTACCAAATTGGGATACGTGATGGTACGCATTTCTCCTCCTTACACGAGGCATCACAACAACGTTTCACCAGGCAACGCCGGTCAATTGCTGTTTGAGTATGAGAAATCGATTGGAAACTTTCCTCATGTCAGCACGTTGTAGGTGTCGCCACCGGCGCCAACCTTGTGTGAATGCTCTGAAAAACTAATCATTTGCATATCACAGCATTTTCTTCCTGTCGGTTAAATTTCGCGTCTGTAGCACGTCATTTTAATGGTGTAGCAATTTTAATGACCAGTAGTGTATATAAAAATTATAATAACTGTAATTTAAGTGTATTTGCAGCCATCATTTACAATCAGTGTTACCATATATATTCCCATAAAGGAAAAATTAATCAGTATTGTCATTTATAAATAAAATTTGACCCATTTTACTCGATACGAGTTTCTTTCTCTTCTTAGTGCAATTTTGTCCTGCTTTTGAGAACATTCGTTCACAGGCCACTGATGTACCTCTGATACATAATATTTTTAGAAACAGCACCGGCCGCAGCAGTTTTCTTGTTTCCCACCAGTTCAAGGGATTGACATTTCTAGGCAAATATCCCTCCACTAACTACTTGTCCAGTCTGACAATTGCCGCACTTTCTGGAAGGTGACTTGTTTGAAGCTGACTAATAGCTTCATTGAACTGAAGAAGTCTCACGTGTCACAGTGGTAACTTGCTGAGCGCTGAGCTCTCTTTCATGTCTCCAATGTCCTTCATGTAGCTTTGTTTGAAAAATGATGTGGTAGAACATGACAGGTAGTTTGTACCCGTTAGGATGTAAGTGGAATGCAACCTGGACCAGGGAATTGTGCGTGGGTGGGGTGGGGTAGGTGGTGTAAGCTAAACTTGGAAGTAGGGTTGGCAATAATCGCTGAAATAACCGGTTTTCGTTTGTATCGTCTTTTTTTTTTTCAATGTCAGTTAACCTGACTGTTAAAATCGCTCAAAATAACCGGTTTCAGAAATAATCGATTTTCGGTTTTTAATTCCTGTTACCTCCTGTAACAAAAGTAGAAATCGAACAAAGACTGGAAAATTTTAACTGCCTCACTTTCAAGATACATATTAAATTAAATAGGCAAATAAAATTATTTTGTACATAGCTGCTTTTCTCAAAACGTAATAAGTGTTTGAATGCTACAAGAAATCACCAGTATTCTCTCATTGACTAATTTTTTGAAGCTCTGCTCAAAAATCATGTTGCAACCGAGGATCGTACTACTATTTGCGCATTACGAACACTCAGTGCTAAAGGGTGAAAACTGAGGTTGAAGAACTCTATTTTGTGTTCATTAGCCAGGCTTCAATGTCCACAAGCAGATAAACGCATATTTAAAATACTTCTAGACCGCGGGTGCTGCCATTCTTTAATACAGTTGATGTCCAATGATGACAGCGAGAAACTACCATAATTATAGACGACATGGGACAATTCTCGCACACTGCACGTACACGCATACTATCCAATAGACCACGCCATATGATAACAGTTACATTATTGTCTAACAACGCTATGCCAATTCTTATGTCACGTGTTTGTTGCTCATTTCTGTGGCCATTGTTATTAGAATAGCACTGACCGCTCTTCCCATTTCCTATTACAGCCCAATGTTTTAAAGCAATGGGAATTTTACGAATAAAAATTATTCGTTTAAAAAAGAATGATTTACTTAAAAGTAAAATACTGTAACATTGCTGCTATGTCTAACTGATATTTCTGTTTCGCTTTACACTGTAATTAGTAAAAAATAAGAAAGACTTGTCATAACCAAGGCCAAACAAATGCCGAAAAATATCGGTTATTGAGAACTATTATTCCGTTATCGTCTATTGTCCTCGCAAAGAGACAACATGACCAGGAACCAACTCGCACAACTCTTCCATAGAACACCGACAGGTGTGGGATAATGCTCCGTCTTGCTGGGGCCAAACTCCTTGACCTTCATGATCTACTATAAACTGGTTTAGCCTAGGTTGGAGGAAGGTCTCTAGCATGTGACAATAATGGTTTGAATTAACAGGTACCGTGTGGCCACTTTCTTCGAAAAAAATACGGTCCCCGCACAAAACATTCAGTAAGGGCGCAGCGAACGGTCGTACGAGGGCTGTGTAGTGGTCGCTGATGAATTTCACGAGGGTTTTCTCCAGCTGAGTAGCGGAAATTCAATTTGTTTACAGTTCCTAACAACTGTAAATGTGCCTCATGCGAAAAGAAATAAACAAAGTGGCAGTGAACTTTTTTGAAGAATTTCCTCACACGCAGTTGTGCACGGTTCAGAATCTCTTTCGCTCAATTCCTGGGGAACCACCATTCTGAAGGAGTACATATGAATTTATCTATGAAGAATTCTTCTTGCACTCCTATCAGATAATCCCAGGGCAGCTGCACGTTTAAGTCCTCAACGCATTGGTGATTGTTGCACAGACACACTCACACGCGCCACATTTTCCGGCATTGTTGCAGTCCGAGAACGGCCAGTAGATTTTCTTTTAGGTGGCGAACCTGTCTATCTAAAGTTTGACACCCTCAGTTGAATAGTTTTTCGATCCGGGACACATGTACAAATGTGGCGAACATAGCGTCAGTGTCATACAGACTCCTGTCATTCCCCGTCCCCCTAAGGAGTTCGAAATAACGGCCTTCGCGAAGTAAGCTATGGCCATGGTCTTTTAGGAAACGTATGGTATGTTCTTGGTTCTTCTACTCACACAAAGAGCGATAGCTCGTAAGTAGTCGAGTCAGGAAAGTGGCGAAGAATTTTTGACATCGGACACCTAAAATTTAATTGAACCAGCGTTCCATTGTTCACTGGCAATGGCTTCAACACACAGAGAGAGAGAGAGAGAGGGAGGGAGAGACAGAGAGAGAGAGAGAGGCGAGAGAGAGAAAGAGAGAGCTGTGTCCAGAAAGAACCGTCTGGTTTCGCGACGAAAAACGTCGAAACGACCCGGCTCTAATGACCCGGATGCCGACTGCGGGTTAAACGCTTGAAGCATTGCCTCCGTCTCGCTCTATAGCAGTCAGATAGAAATCAGAGGTGTCAAGCATTAAGGCATTTGTCGCGGGGGGAAAACAGGTAACGGGAAGAAGAGCAGTTGCGCCCACCAGTTACTGGGACTGAGGGGTAGGCGGGAGGGGGGGATAAGAGGGAGATAAGAGGGGGGAGGGATGGAGGAAGGCCATCAGAATGCTCATCTGATTATTGTGACAAAGGAGCGGCGAGCTGTCGTCGGGGAACCCCCTCGCCGTAATAACGCGCTTCCGACGTTAGCAGCTACGCTTTTGTCGCACCTGTTTCGCCGTTCTTCCTCGCCGCCCGCGAAAGAAAACGGATGGCGGTAATTTTGAAGGCTAGAGGAGCGGCCTACGAGGGTGCCGCAGAAACCCCAATAGGTCAGCCTGAACGGTAGCAGCCAGTGCTGCAGGCACGCCTTAGCTGAGGTACCCCGCACAGAACTCGAAAACCCAAGATTCTTGCAGTTGCCTCTTAAATAGCCCCTTTCAGTTTTCAAATACATTATCATTCCCTCTCACTGCATCTCACTGTAGAACCTAGGCAGAGATTACTGGGATGCAGTCGCCATCCCCGAATTTCTCTCCAACAGTGGAAAGCAAGAAGGTGCTCAAAACATCAATGTAGGCCTGTGCTGCGATAGTGCCACGCAAAACAACAAGAGACACAAGCCCCCTCCATGAAAAACACGACCACACCAAAACACCATCGCTTCCGAATTTTACTGTTGGCACCACACACGCTGGCAGATGACGTTCTCCGGGCACTCGCCATACCCACACCCTGCCATCGGATCGCTCCACACGTTTTTCCATTGCTCAACCGTCCAATTTTTACGCTCCTTGCACCAAGCGAGGCGTCGTTTGGCATTTACCGCCATAACGTTTGGCTTATGAGCAGCCGCTCGACCATGAAATCCAAGTTTTCTCACCTCCCGCCTAACTGTCATACTACCTGCAGTGGATCTTGATTCAGTTTGGAATTCCTGTGTGATGGGTCTGGATAGATGTCTGCCTATTACACGATACGACCCTCTTCAACTGTCGGTGGTCCCGCGGATCTAGGCGCGCAGTCCGGAACCGCGCGACTGCTACGGTCGCAGGTTCGAATCCTGCCTCGGGCATGGATGTGTGTGATGTCCTTAGGTTAGTTAGGTTTAAGTAGTTCTAAGTTCTAGGGGACTGATGACCACAGCTGTTAAGTCCCATAGTGCTCAGAGCCATTTGAACCATCTCTGTCAGTCAACAGACGAGTTCGGCCTGTACGCGTCCCTTCACGATTCCACTTCACTATCACATCGGAAACAGTGGACCTAGAAATTTTTAGAAGTGTGGAAATCTCGCGTACAGACGTATGACATTAGTGACACCCAATGACCTGACCACGTTCGTAGTCCGTGAGTTCTGCGGAGCGCCCCATTCTGCTCTCTCACGATGTGTAATGACTACTGAGGTCGGTCATATGGAGTACCTGGCAGTAGGTGGCAGCAAAACGCACCTAATATGAAAAACGTGTGTTTTTGCATGTGTATTGTCGAGAACAGTGTGATACTAATTACGTAAATATACAGTTCGTTGATTTCCTGAAGAATAAAAATAATTTGCGACTCTAAAAAGGAATGCAACTGCGCAGTTTGTCGTATCATGCCAATAAAAAGCGAGAGGTATCCCGTTTGAGCGAACTGATTGGAAATTTAATTGTTTCTAAAATAACAGTTCCTCAGTAAGAGTTTCTTACAGCGTCAAGATTACGGATTCACGACCTACGTGCAGTTTTCTGCGCAGGGGACAACAACTGTAGCAGACTGCAGTTTGGTAAATATTCAGTAGAACTTACGCAATCCACTCAGGGCATTGGAAACAAATAGGCACCTCACGTGTACTGCAATCTTAGTACAAATGAGATCAGTGACACGCCATCTGTGGTAACACAGTCGAGGTATGAATAAGAGAAATATTTTTGAGGGAAAGGGTTTGTCATACACACGTATATATCACCCTACACCTCTCTCTAACTCTCTTTTTCAACGTGCCGTAGCAGCATCTCAGAGTACTCTTCCTCTTGGCCCTGAGTGGTGCTGACTCGCTTCTAGGTTTCAGCGGCACAACTCACTTCAAAACCTGGACAGAAAAGGAAAAAAAAGTGCGCGTTCCGACTCTAGTATCGAGGAATCTTGTGCTGCATTCTTACCCAATGCTGTGGTATAATTCCAGTCTCAGGTCGACATAATACGTACCGCGGTAGTTGACGGTAAGCAGCGAATCGATGAACGACACACTTTTCAGATATTGTTTGTGCGGACTGTTTAATATATTAGAGAGATATTGGGTAATTGTCAGGATAAATTAATAAGATCGGTGGCGCTCCAGAACGCATATTTATGATACTTTTAACCGGTGTACATCCACTTAAAACGAAACTGCCACCGATACTGTCCGAAATCGTTGGCTATAAAATTTCCTCTACGTGCCTTCCGTTTTTTTAAATGGCCCTTGTAACCTCCCCAGCGAAATTTGAAAGACAATCACAATTAAATGTTAACGAGAATAGAACCTATTGTAACTTCCCCGCAAAAATGAAAGACATTTATTGACAAAGACAATTAATGATAAATAGCAATATGAACCAAGTGCAAGCTCCCCACAAAAAAATGTAAGTCAATTCAATGATACGAAATCTCAGTGACAATGAAAACGCAAATAGACCGAAATGTCGATCTTAGGCCCTGTTCTTACCTCAGTAAAATTGCATCTGCTCTTATTTTTCGTCATAGCTTGGAGGAAATGCATCGCAAAAATTCTTTGAACTTAAGTAAATTTTTTCTTTAAGGAAATGCATGGGAAACTTTCTTTCAATAAAATGTTTGTCTTGTTAAAATACCTCGTCCTGAATCTTGACCAGAGCCCCATGTCGACGCCGGCCGACTCCTCACACACAACTCCGACTGTCTCGTACGCGCTACTACATGCTCTCGCGACTCGCTACGTACAACTGAACTCTCTCGTAACTCGACCGCAGCTGCAACTGCCGACTCCCTACATGCAACTGAACTCTCGCGCGGTCAAGCGCAGACTAGCAACGATAAATAACTCTCTGGTCAGAGATTCTGTCATGCCTCGCGATCGCTGTACTAAATACATACGCGTTTCATAACCCTCCACTGGGGGGGGGGGGGGGCAAAAATTTGGCAGCGATGGTGAGTCATTTGGACTTGCCATGAGCAACAAATTTTTTCTTAATTAATTAACTTTTACAATTTACAGAATATTCAGAGGTAGTACATGAATTAAATGTGGTGCACATGCACCGAGTACAAAACATTAGACAATGACAAAAAATATATACAATGAGTACAGAACGTATCAGCAAATCAGAAAAATGTGTATACAGATCATATTGATAAGTAACAAAAGTGCACACTTACTGACGTTCAGCACAAAACATATTAACATATGACATAAGTGCACATGCACTGAAAAATTCTTCAACATTTTCACAACAAATAAATGTAATGGCAAAAAAATCATCAAATCACAAAATGTATATACAATATAAATGACAAGAGTGCACATATACTGTATTTCAGAATATATCAACAAATCGAAAAAAAAAGTCTTTAGAATTTTCACAACAAATAAACATAATGGCAAAAAATCATGTTGACAAGTGACATAAGTGTACTTGCACTGGAGTTCAGCAAATCGAAAAAAATGTATAGGCCATGAATATAAATAATGTTAGCAAAAAATGATTTTCACTATGTTATAAGACTTAGGATAGGAAAGAGAAGGATTGCATCATGGTTGTAGCACTTTAGGTTGCACGCAGCTGCTCTGAAAGTCCATATCTTTCCACAGAAGTACAACACCAAGTGACACAATTTGAAGTTCTTTTCCCAGAAGTATTTATCAGTGTAACCAAGACACTGAAATGTCGTAGTAATATTCCATGTTTTCATTTTGGCAGTACATTAGGTACACCAAACAGTGGGACCATAATAACGTCTCCATCGCTCACGGTGGTGGACAGCATGTCGTGTCAACACCACGCTCTTACAAGGCACACCAACGTAGAATTAGTGCAAAAACCAAATATAGTGCTCCATGAGCATGAGGATACACAGGACAAACGGATATTGCAGAATTTTCTGGTAATTAGGTCAGAAGGTGAAGGACATTAAGTCACATACCAGTCTTCATTGAGAATTACATTGGTCTAACAGCTGATTTGAGTAATTGGTGGCACTCATCGCCCATTAACTGAACATTTCTGTACCATGTATGAAGTATCACAGAATAATGTTCATAAATCATCTGATTATAGTGAATATGTCATCATTGAAAATGAGAGTCAATTATTGGCATAGTATTAACATAATTCATTTAGTTAAACTAATTATTGGCACTCATTGGCCAGCTACAAAACATCAAAAGTCATCATTGAAAACAGGAGCTAATGAATGGTATAGTATTAACATAATTCATTTAGTTACACTAATTATTGTCACTCATTGGCCAGCAAGTATTGAATAGTACAAAACAGTGTTCATCATTCAGTATTATTCAGAACTCTCTTAAATGGGTAGCATTATTTGGAACTGGTGATACATTTTTTTTTTTTTTTGTTAGCAATGCATTGCTTTGGGTAATTATAAGGGAAAGCAAGAAGAGAAAAAGAAAAAAATTTGCTTCTGGGTTGTTCCTGTAAATGAAAAATGTGTAACGTCATTCGTCATGAGTCAGCTGTAGCAAGGTTATGAAACAAGGAAGTATATGTGATCACATTTATAAATGATAGACACAACTGGGTAAAAAAAATGCAAGTACTAGTATAGGTTTAATAAATAACAAGTTTAGTAAGTATCATGAAAAGCTTCTCCTGAAAAAAAATACAAAATGGATTATTGAGCTGAAAGGAGAAACGCATACTATGCTGAAAAGTAGTGAACTTCGAATTAACAGGTAGTGAAATGTGTATAAAAAATGTGTTCCATAGCTGTCCTTTCCAAAACCTTCTGTCATCATACCATACGATACAAAACATACTGTCAAATCAAACTGCAACAAATACTTAAATAACTTCATAGCATAAATACATAAACTTCAACATCATCCTCATCTGTAAAGAAAAAACTTCATTATCCATCACTTCATTATCCATATTATCATAACTTCATTATTATCATCACCTGTAAAGAAAAACTTCATTATTCATAGTAGCATATTCTTCATCATTACTCTTCATCAGCATTCATTATCATCTGCAAAAAATCACTTCATTACTCATTACACAACTATTCCTTATCTCTAGCATATTTAATCACTAAAACTAAGATGTGTAGTTCTGTCTGACAGCCTGCATCAATCGCCTTGTATTCTGAAAGAAAAAATTACTTAAGACTGCTATTCTACGATGTGTATAGTATATTCTTGTTAATGCTTGTTAATTCCGATCCATTTACTCTTCCTCATAAGGTTTTTGCATCTTCTTTCGTCTATTCCGTAGTTTAAATTCCCATTTCTGTTTAATTTATTTCCTTTACGCATCATTTCTTTCTGAAATTGATGAACAAAGATTAATGTCTTACATTTAAATCATATACCCACTAAATAATGACTGGTTTATGGTGACATAATTAAGCATACAGCATAACATGACAGAAAACGTAATATGTCAAAAGCATAGACAGTGTTCAAAGGCAAAAATGTACAGAGAATATCACAATGCAGCAGCAAAAAAAGAAAAATGTAAAACAGTCACGATGTTGAGATATCATAGGGCAAAAAATGTCAAAGTCAACTGGTGTGTGTTATACCTTAACTATTTCACAGTGCATACAAACAAAACATGAAAACAATTGTACATACATAAGAAAGACAAAATGTGACATTCGTTGTGTTCAGCTTGTATGTAGTGTAGTTAATAGAGGCGAGAATTAAAGACTTTAATGGAGAGAGAATTTGTAAAAATTAATACGTCACTACATAGAATTGCATAATTATTCATAAAATACGTAAGTTTGTCTCCAAAAATATGCACGGTCTGATGTGTAACGACAAGAAGAGCGACCTGCTAACCTTACCTTGACGGGCACTTGCCAAGAAAAAATACGATAGTCATCAATAATTAGTCACATAAATATAATTGCATAAGTGGTCATAAAATGTGTAAGTTCATCTGGAAAATATGCACGGTCTGACGTGTAACGACAAGAAGAGCGACCTGCTAACCTTACCTTGCCGGGCACTTGCCAAGAAAAAATACGATAATCATCAGTAATTGTTCATGTGAATATAATTGCAGAAATGATCATAAAAATAGGTAAATAGCATTATAGTGTAATAAATCATAAAGTATGTTCACTCAATGAAGGGTTTAATGTTGGAGACATGGTGGTTTCCTTTACTTTTTCTGGTTCTCAAAGTTTCGACGTGTACAACATTGGGGTGAGGAATGCTGCGAATCCGATATGGACCTGCGTAGAGAAGTTCAGATTTACTGCACCTACCTTTTATTTTGTTGGATAAATAGTGTGTACGTACTAATATCTTCTGTCCCACGTGAAAGTCTCGGCGTGTACAAACCTGTTTTTGCTGTCTTCTCCGGCGCTCTGCGGCACGTTTGATGTTGTTCAGTGCAATGTCAATTATTTCACGATGTCGTAGTCGACGAGATGTAGGAAATGTTACTAATTCTTTAATTTTGTTTGGTGGTTCAACGTTTTTCAGTATAACAGACGGAGATAGCATAGTGGATTCATTTGGAATGGAATTAATTACATCTTGGAATGAGAATATGTGGGTGTCCCAAACAATATGCTTTTTATGGCAGTATATTCTACACAGTTTACCAATTTCTTTCATTAATCGTTCACAGGGGTTCGAAGAAGCATGGTACTTGGATATATACACTCCTGGAAATAGAAAAAAGAACACATTGACACCGGTGTGTCAGACCCACCATACTTGCTCCGGACACTGCGAGAGGGTTGTACAAGCAATGATCACACGCACGGCACAGCGGACACACCAGGAACCGCGGTGTTGGCCGTCGAATGGCGCTAGCTGCGCAGCATTTGTGCACCGCCGCCGTCAGTGTCAGCCAGTTTGCCGTGGCACACGGAGCTCCATCGCAGTCTTTAACACTGGTAGCATGCCGCGACAGTGTGGACGTGAACCGTATGTGCAGTTGACGGACTTTGAGCGAGGGCGTATAGTGGGCATGCGGGAGGCCGGGTGGACGTACCGCCGAATTGCTCAACACGTGGGGCGTGAGGTCTCCACAGTACATCGATGTTGTCGCCAGTGGTCGGCGGAAGGTGCACGTGCCCGTCGACCTGGGACCGGACCGCAGCGACGCACGGATGCACGCCAAGACCGTAGGATCCTACGCAGTGCCGTAGGGGACCGCACCGCCACTTCCCAGCAAATTAGGGACACTGTTGCTCCTGGGGTAGCGGCGAGGACCATTCGCAACCGTCTCCATGAAGCTGGGCTACGGTCCCGCACACCGTTAGGCCGTCTTCCGCTCACGCCCCAACATCGTGCAGCCCGCCTCCAGTGGCGTCGCGACAGGCGTGAATGGAGGGACGAATGGAGACGTGTCGTCTTCAGCGATAAGAGTCGCTTCTACCTTGGTGCCAATGATGGTCGTATGCGTGTTTGGCGCCGTGCAGGTGAGCGGCACAATCAGGACTGCATACGACCGAGGCACACAGGGCCAACACCCAGCATCATGGTGTGGGGAGCGATCTCCTACACTGGCCGTACACCACTGGTGATCGTCGAGGGGACACTGAATAGTGCACGGTACATCCAAACCGTCATCGAACCCATCGTTCTACCATTCCTAGACCGGCAAGGGAACTTGCTGTTCCAACAGGACAATGCACGTCCGCATGTATCCCGTGCCACCCAACGTGCTCTAGAAGGTGTAAGTCAACTACCCTGGTCAGCAAGATCTCCGGATCTGTCCCCCATTGAGCATGTTTGGGACTGGATCAAGCGTCGTCTCACGCGGTCTGCACGTCCAGCACGAACGCTGGTCCAACTGAGGCGCCAGGTGGAAATGGCATGGCAAGCCGTTCCACAGGACTACATCCAGCATCTCTACGATCGTCTCCATGGGAGAATAGCAGCCTGCATTGCTGCGAAAGGTGGATATACACTGTACTAGTGCCGACATTATGCATGCTCTGTTGCCTGTGTCTATGTGCCTGTGGTTCTGTCAGTGTGATCATGTGATGTATCTGACCCCAGGAATGTGTCAATAAAGTTTCCCCTTCCTGGGACAATGAATTCACGGTGTTCTTATTTCAATTTCCAGGAGTGTAGATCGGAGAAATGTTTCTAGCTCGTAACATGAGTGTCCATACAGCAGAACGAAATTGTGATCCACTGTCAGAAATTACTTTCATCACATGCCCTACATGAAATAGAAAATGTTTTACAAATGCTTTCGAAACGGTTTTAGCAGTAGCTTTGCGTAACGGAGTGAAAGTAACAAATTTTGAAGTGAGTTCAACAGCGACAAAGATGTAGCAAAAACCTCTATTGGTTCTGGGAATTGGACCAAAAATGTCTACAGCGGCCATGTGTCTTAATTTAACAGGTACAATGGGATATATTGGAGGAATATGTGAAGTTGTGTCTGACTTAGCTTTCTGGCAAATTTTACATGAGGCTAAAACTCGTCGTATACGTTTTTCCATGTTGGTAAAATGACAGTTCTGTCTCAGTATAAGAAAACATTTTCTTGCTCCGTAATGTGCGTAACTTAAATGAGTATACCATATTAATTTTATAACCAGTTCGTCAGGAATGCGTAATAACCAATCCCATGACCAAATAGCATATTGCTGTCAGGGTGAGAGCGGCGAAACAGAATGTCATTGCTTACAGTGTAATGTTTTCTAATCGTAACATTATTCTTATCTTGCCAAAGGTTTTTAATTTATTTCCACACATTGTCTTTACTTTGCTCTTTTGCTATGTCCTGTAATGATGACGAAATAAAATTTTCAAATGCAACTTGCTGAATTTACATGACGCTGAAATTTGCTTTGCAGAAGTTGGTTGCGACGTCTTGCTGATTGTTGCTGAGAGAACGAGAAAGTGCGTCTGCTATAACATTTTGTGTGCCGGGAATGTGAACTATTGTAAAATTAAATTCCTGTAAATAAAGTTTCCATCTGCTTAATCTGTCGTCAGTGAATTTAGCCGAAAGTAAAAATTGTATCGCTCTGTGATCTGTGTAAACAGTGGTATGTCTGCCATAAAGAAAATGTCTAAATCTCGTGAAAGCCCATACAACACATAACGTTTCCAGTTCTGTAACGGAATAATTTCGTTCAGCAGGTGACAGAATGCGGCTTGCAAATGCGATGTTTTTAATTACTGTTGAGCCATCTTCTTCAATTTCCTGGAAAATATGTACGCCTAAAGCGGTGTTAGAACTGTCGGTGGCAATGGAAAAATTTCTGGTAAGATCTGGGTGCGATAAAAGTGGTGCATTTAACAAAGCATGTTTCAAGTTCATAAATTCAGAATGTGCTTGCTTATCCCATGACCAAATAGCTTTTGTACCTGTTAATTGGCATAATCTAGGTGTGTCTGAAGCAGAGTGATGAATAAATTTACGAAAAAATTTAATTAAGCCCAAAAAACTGCGTAATTGCTTCTTCGTCGTAGGAACAGTAATGTCACGTAGAGCTTGAAGTTTTTCCGGATCAGGCGCAATGCCTTCTGCTGAAATTATGTGTCCAAGAAATTTTATAGAAGTTTTGCCAAAGTGCGATTTACTGAGGTTAACTGTGAGTCCTTGTGCATAAAAAGTTTGCAACAGTCGTTCTAAAATCACATTGTGTTCAGACCAGTTAGCTTCTGCGATAAGAATGTCATCTACGTACGTCGTTATTCTGTCTTTAAGTTCTGTCGGAAGTATAGTATTCAAACCGCGAATAAAAGCTGCAGAAGAAATAGTTAAACCGAATGGTAATTTGCAAAATTGATAACAGTCGCCAAATCAGAGAAAAGCTGTATACTTTCTGCAATTCGGATGAAGTTGAATTTGCCAAAATCCCGATGTCAAATCTAATGTAGAATAAATAGCAGTACCGTGAAATTTCTGTAGTAGTTCTTCTAGTGTCTACGGTCGATCTGTTTCATTAATAATAATGTCATTGATGTGACGTGAATCAAGTACGAGGCGAAGTGAGCCATCTTTTTTCTTAACAATATGTAGCGGGTTTATGTACGGACTAACTGCTGGTTCAATAATTCCTTGGTCAAGCACATCCTGCAATTCTTTTTTAACCTGTTCTCTATGAATATACGGAATGGGATAATGTTTAGCTTTAAATGTATCATGCTGTTTGACTTGAAATTCATACATAAATCCGGACATAGTACCAGGAATGTTGTCAAAAACTGGAGCTTGCTGTAAAAGAATTTTGCGTAGTTGCGTGCGTTCGTCGTCTGTATTTGCACTGCTCTGTTTAACTTTATCAGAGATCATCTGTATTACATCGTAGTCAGCTCCGTCTGGAGTATTATAGTTATGTACGTACGTGTCTGTGAACAATGCGGAATTACAGTCTATGTTACGTGATACGGAAATGACCTCTGTGCGATTAATTGTTTGTTCTTCCGCAGATAATGAGTGTTGAAATTCTAAAGCCAATTGCACATTTTCATCCTTCAACATTAAATAGGAACTTTGAAAATCAACCACTGCGTCGTGTTGTACGAGAAAATTAATTCCTAAAATAACGTCTGTTGTCAATAAAGCAACAATCCAGAAATTTGAGTGAAATGTGTGATCTGCAATACAAAATGATAAATGTGTCTGTAATTTAACGTCTACTCCTTTACTCGATACTGCTCCTTTCACTTTCGTTTTGCCTAATGGTAATGTGGGATAGGTATTCTCTTTGTTACACTCGTTAAAAGTTTCTTCATTTATTACTGACATAGGCGATCTGGAATCAAATATTGCTGAAAATTTCGATGAACCTATTTTAATTTCGATGACAGGATGTGAAATGATTTTCTGAACAACTGGTCTTTCCTGTAAAAGAGTGTCTCGGATGTCGTCGAAAGTAATAACATTTTCGTGAATAACATTCTGTGTATCTGAAGTATTGCTTACGTTGCTGGAAGATGCAACCTGTACAGTATCTAGTCAGATTCTATCTGACGTGTTATTATTATCAGGAGGATTCTGTGGCATTTCCACTATTTGAACTGTTATATTACTTCCTCCAGACGTATTACGCTCTGGATGATACCTACTGTCGGGTTCATTCATGAGAATATGTTCTTGTGGATAATTTTGCTGTTGGTATGACCGACTGTTGTTAGATGTACGCTGAAAATTGTGCTCATCGTTTTTACGTCTGTCGTAATAGTCATTCCTATACTGTGCATTGCGGTAGGAATTAAAATACTGTGTTTTCTCTACGTAGTTGCTTCTTTGCTGCCGTGCGTTACTATTTGTTGTACCAGGGACTATACGTGCACGCGGCGAAACATTAAAGCTTGGTTGACCTTGTAGACTGCATTGTTGGTTAGGTATGCTAACCGGCTGGTTTTGTTGCTGTTGTTGTGAAAAACCTCCATTGTTACCAAAAATGTGTTTGCTATTGCTGATAAATTTGTACATACTGATGATTACGATTTTATCTGTTATTATAATTACGGCGATAGCTGTCATTACGGGCGTGTCTAAAGAAAACTGTCACTATCGGTAAACTATTCATAAATTTCGAGCGTATTATAGTATTTGAGAGTTGTAGCATCGCGTTTTAGTACCTGAATAGTGTAAATTCGCGTAGTCGTTTGTCTACTGTTTTGTTTTGAACGGCCAGTGTCGGTTGGTCGCAGTCAGTGTGCTCCCTGCCGCCGTTGGATAAGCAGCTGAGCAGCAAGTCGTATACTCCTAGCTCACTCATTTGTTACATAGTTTAATTCTTAATTTCTTTGCGTGTTTTTGGTACTTGCATTGTTTAGTTCATAAATTTCGGGCGTATTATAGTATTTGAGAGTGTAGCATCGTGTTTTAGTATCTGAATAGTGTAATTTCGCTTAGTCTCCTTCCGCCGCCGAGCAGTGTCAGCAGTGCGCAAGTAGCAGCATTACTGCATTTACTAGGCAATCTTGTATTTTAATAACCGTTTAAATTTTGTCGATTTGTTTGCGCTCTCTGTAGATTAGTTCAGACGTTCTTAGCAAAACAGTTTTTAGCATGGATAGGAACTGCAACTGCTGTGTTCGGATGCAGGCTGAGTTGGCATCCCTTCGCTCCCAGCTTCAGGCAGTGTTGGCTTCGGTCACACAGCTTGAGGCTGTTGCCAATGGGCATCACTGTGGGGGTCGGGATGGGGGTTTGTCGGGGACGGCCAGCTCGTCCCACGCATCCCCTGATCGGACTACGACTGTGGTTGCCCGGGATACTGCCCGCATTGAGGCTGATCCCTCACCTGTGGTAGAGTGGGAGGTCGTTTCAAGGTGTGGCAGGGGGCGAAAGACATTCCGGAGGGCTGAACGGAAAGCCTCTCCAGTTTGTCTGACGAACCGGTTTCAGGCTCTGTCTCAGGCTGATACTGATCTTCGGCCTGACATGGCTGCTTGTCCTGTTCCAGAGGTTGCCCCTCAGTCTGCAAGATCCGGGCAGTCGCAGAGGGTGGGCTTACTGGTAGTTGGGAGCTCCAACGTCAGGCGCGTAATGGGGCCCCTTAGGGAAATGGCAGCAAGAGAGGGGAAGAAAACCAATGTGCACTCCGTGTGCATACCGGGGGGAGTCATTCCAGATGTGGAAAGGGTCCTTCCGGATGCCATGAAGGGTACAGGGTGCACCCATCTGCAGGTGGTCGCTCATGTCGGCACCAATGATGTGTGTTGCTATGGATCGGAGGAAATCCTCTCTGGCTTCCGGCGGCTATCTGATTTGGTGAAGACTGCCAGTCTCGCTAGCGGGATGAAAGCAGAGCTCACCATCTGCAGCATCGTCGACAGGACTGACTGCGGACCTTTGGTACAGAGCCGAGTGGAGGGTCTGAATCAGAGGCTGAGACGGTTCTGCGACCGTGTGGGCTGCAGATTCCTCGACTTGCGCCATAGGGTGGTGGGGTTTCGGGTTCCGCTGGATAGGTCAGGAGTCCACTACACGCAACAAGCGGCTACACGGGTAGCAGGGGTTGTGTGGCGTGGGCTGGGCGGTTTTTTAGGTTAGATGGCCTTGGGCAAGTACAGAAAGGGCAACAGCCTCAACGGGTGCGGGGCAAAGTCAGGACATGCGGGGACCGAGCAGCAATCGGTATTGTAATTGTCAACTGTCGAAGCTGCGTTGGTAAAGTACCGGAACTTCAAGCGCTGATAGAAGGCACCGAAGCTGAAATCGTTATAGGTACAGAAAGCTGGCTTAAGCCAGAGATAGATTCTGCCGAAATTTTTACAAAGGTACAGACGGTGTTTAGAAAGGATAGATTGCATGCAACCGGTGGTGGAGTGTTCATCGCTGTTAGTAGTAGTTTATCCTGTAGTGAAGTAGAAGTGGATAGTTCCTGTGAATTATTATGGGTGGAGGTTACACTAAACAACCGAACTAGGTTAATAATTGGCTCCTTTTACCGACCTCCCGACTCAGCAGCATTAGTGGCAGAACAACTGAGAGAAAATTTGGAATACATTTCACATAAATTTTCTCAGCATGTTATAGTCTTAGGTGGAGATTTCAATTTACCAGATATAGACTGGGACACTCAGATGTTTAGCACGGGTGGTAGGGACAGAGCATCGAGTGACATTATACTGAGTGCACTATCCGAAAATTACCTCGAGCAATTAAACAGAGAACCGACTCGTGGAGATAACATATTGGACCTACTGATAACAAACAGACCCGAACTTTTCGAATCTGTATGTACAGAACAGGGAATCAGTGATCATAAGGCCGTTGCAGCATCCCTGAATATGGAAGTTAATAGGAATATAAAAAAAGGGAGGAAGGTTTATCTGTTTAGCAAGAGTAATAGAAGGCAGATTTCAGACTACCTAACAGATCAAAACGAAAATTTCTGTTCCGACGCTGACAATGTTGAGTGTTTATGGAAAAAGTTCAAGGCAATCGTAAAATGCGTTTTAGACAGGTACGTGCCGAGTAAAACTGTGAGGGACGGGAAAAACCCACCGTGGTACAACAACAAAGTTAGGAAACTACTGCGAAAGCAAAGAGAGCTTCACTCCAAGTTTAAACGCAGCCAAAACCTCTCAGACAAACAGAAGCTAAACGATGTCAAAGTTAGCGTAAGGAGGGCTATGCGTGAAGCGTTCATTGAATTCGAAAGTAAAATTCTATGTACCGACTTGACAGAAAATCCTAGGAAGTTCTGGTCTTACGTTAAATCAGTAAGTGGCTCGAAACAGCATATCCAGACACTACGGGATGATGATGGCATTGAAACAGAGGATGACACGCGTAAAGCTGAAATACTAAACACCTTTTTCCAAAGCTGTTTCACAGAGGAAGACCGCACTGCAGTTCCTTCTCTAAATCCTCGCACAAACGAAAAAATGGCTGACATCGAAATAAGTGTCCAAGGAATAGAAAAGCAACTGGAATCACTCAATAGAGGAAAGTCCACTGGACCTGACGGGATACCAATTCGATTCTACACAGAGTACGCGAAAGAACTTGCCCCCCTTCTAACAGCCGTGTACCGCAAGTCTCTAGAGGAACGGAGGGTTCCAAATGATTGGAAAAGAGCACAGATAGTCCCAGTCTTCAAGAAGGGTCGTCGAGCAGATGCGCAAAACTATAGACCTATATCTCTTACGTCGATCTCTTGTAGAATTTTAGAACATGTTTTTTGCTCGCGTATCATGTCATTTCTGGAAACCCAGAATCTACTATGTAGGAATCAACATGGATTCCGGAAACAGCGATCGTGTGAGACCCAACTCGCCTTATTTGTTCATGAGACCCAGAAAATATTAGATACAGGCTCCCAGGTAGATGCTATTTTTCTTGACTTCCGGAAGGCGTTCGATACAGTTCCGCACTGTCGCCTGATAAGCAAAGTAAGAGCCTACGGAATATCAGACCAGCTGTGTGGCTGGATTGAGGAGTTTTTGGCAAACAGAACACAGCATGTTGTTATCAATGGAGAGACGTCTACAGACGTTAAAGTAACCTCTGGCGTGCCACAGGGGAGTGTTATGGGACCATTGCTTTTCACAATATATATAAATGACTTAGTAGATAGTGTCGGAAGTTCCATGCGGCTTTTCGCGGATGATGCTGTAGTATACAGAGAAGTTGCTGCATTAGAAAATTGTAGCGAAATACAGGAAGATCTGCAGCGGATAGGCACTTGGTGCAGGGAGTGGCAACTGACCCTTAACATAGACAAATGTAATGTATTGCGAATACATAGAAAGAAGGATCCTTTATTGTATGATTATATGATAGCGGAACAAACACTGGTAGCAGTTACTTCAGTAAAATATCTGGGAGTATGCGTACGGAACGATTTGAAGTGGAATGATCATATAAAACTAATTGTTGGTAAGGCGGGTACCAGGTTGAGATTCATTGGGAGAGTGCTTAGAAAATGTAGTCCATCAACAAAGGAGGTGGCTTACAAAACACTCGTTCGACCTATACTTGAGTATTGCTCATCAGTGTGGGATCCGTACCAGGTCGGGTTGACGGAGGAGATAGAGAAGATCCAAAGAAGAGCGGCGCGTTTCGTCACTGGGTTATTTGGTAACCGTGATAGCGTTACGGAGATGTTTAATAAACTCAAGTGGCCGACTCTGCAAGAGAGGCGCTCTGCATCGCGGTGTAGCTTGCTCGCCAGGTTTCGAGAGGATGCGTTTCTGGATGAGGTATCGAATATATTGCTTCCCCCTACTTATACTTCCCGAGGAGATCACGAATGTAAAATTAGAGAGATTAGAGCGCGCACGGAGGCTTTCAGACAGTCGTTCTTCCCGCGAACCATACGCGACTGGAACAGGAAAGGGAGGTAATGACAGTGGCACGTAAGGTGCCCTCCGCCACACACCGTTGGGTGGCTTGCGGAGTATCAATGTAGATGTAGATGTAGATGTAGAACTTGTCACATCTGGTTTTCATTAGTCATTTTTCTTAATTCTAGATAGAGCAACAGTTAAAGAGCTGTTTTGATAGATATAAAGGATAGTAGAAGAGAAGCCAGCAGTGTAGAAAACTAAAGATGAAACAGCATTACTACAGCTCGGGGCCCTATGCACGCTACGGCACATATTCATTAAAGCGTAATGAATCCTCTGAGGTCAATTACGCATTGCAAGTAAATTTTAGCTTTTGCGTTACAGGCAATGTCGGTTAAACTTCAGAAATAAATTGCTGTATCCAATCTAGTGGGAGAATCTGTGTCCTGTCATTTATAAATACTTTAAATTTTCTCACTGATAGAAAATGTTTGTAATCAAAATTATCGTCTCTGTGTGATGGAACAGGTTCATGCTTGTAAGAGAATCCATTTGTCTGTGTCTGTTTGGAATCTAAGTCGTATACTCTCTGTTGATTACTTAAATTATACGTACTGCGTGAGTCTGAAAAATGTTCACAAAGTGGCGTCTGCTGTGATGTGTTATTAACTGAAATACTTTTCATCTCTGTTACTTCTTGCTGTAAACTTGACAATTTTCTACGCAACGTGTTATTAGATGAATCGATCTCATTAATTGTCTGCTGTAGATTTTGAAATTCAGGTGTTTGGTTAAACGAAATCGGTGCAGTATCGTCTGATTTATTGTCATTAGTACTTTCGATAACATCAATACGACTGGCCAATTCATCATATTTTTCAGTCAGTATTTTAACCTGATCATCGTTTTTAGTGACAGTAGTATTAATCTGTTTCTGCAATTTACGTGCGGTTTCATTCAATTTTTTAACGTCAGCTTTGACGACATCGGAATCCTGTGTTAGTTCTAGTTGTTCGAATCTGTCTGTCACTGTCTGAATATCTGCTGTGTGTGTATCTGTTTTTGATTTAAGATCAGAAATCTCATCACCTAATTCGGCGTTCAACTGTTTGATGGTATTAATTTCATCGGACACTGAAGCAATATTGTTGTCTACGTATGTTTTTGCCTTTGCAAACATTTTACGTTTGTCTTCTTGTCTCTGAGCAGTGATTGTTTCCATTACTTGACGTTTTACTTTATTTTGATCCTGAATAAATTTGCGGAAACGCGTATCACTGTTTTGTATGTGGTGATTAAAACGTTCGTCAATCTGAGTGTTCTGTTGGTCGAATTTCGCGTCAATCTTTTCATCCATTGTGCGCGAAAGTTCTGCTGTCATTGCTTTAAACTCGTCACGTAATTGTGTAGCCTTTTCGGAGCATTGTTTACCGACTGCGCTAATTTCTTCTCTAAGTGTTTCTGTTGTAACTGTTTGCATATCCCTTAATTACTGAGCAACAGATCTAATTTCTTCGCTACTTTTCTTTGAACAAGCCTCTATTTCCTCGCGTAACTGTTCCTTGGTGTTATGACACTGCGCGGCAACGGCTCTAATTTGTTCACTAAGCTGTCTGGAATTGTTGTCTAATTTTTCATTTAACTGTCTGGAATTGTTGTCTAATTTTTCATTTAACTGTCTGGAATAGTTGTCTAATTTTTCATTTAACTGTTCGTTCTGTTCACTAAGTTGTTGTTTGAGATCTTCTTTAAGACTGACTTGTTTTTCATTCTGTTGTCTGACCTGTTCACTAAGTTTGTCTTGTTTTTCATTATTATTGTCTAATTTTTCATTAAACTGTTTAGTCATTTGTAGCAACAATGCCATAATTGGATCCGACCCCAAATCAGCATTCCTATTCTCTGTGCTGTTTGATTGCGTATCTGCAATTGTCGCGTTTTGTGCGACCATTTGGCCATTCTGTATTTTATAAAAAGATTTGTCAGTCGAACTACACTGTCAGTCACTATTTCGGAATTAAATAAATCCGTCCTACTTTGAATATCCTGATTATTTTCATTAGAAAAATTTGTCTGTACGTCACTCGAATTTTCCAAACCGGTTGTGTTAAGCTGGGCAGCGCTCATTACAATAGGGCGTCCCGCGTCATCAATTGTCGTCAAATTAACAGAGGAGACAATTGAGTTCGTTTGCTCATCAGTAGGATGATTGTCAGTAAACGGTGGATTGTCATCCTTACACTGCGCGTCACAAGCACTATCGGTGAAGTTGCTTAAGTCAGTAATTTCATTCATTATACCTCGCGATACACTATTCACAGTCTTTCGCGGCATTTTTACAATAGTCACAATTATTCACAAATGAAATAAGCACAATGCAAAAAACAACAAACACAAATACAACAGAGCAACGAATTGCCGATGATCTGAGGAAAGAAAGTCACAAAATTAGTAAAAGCGTTGCGCCAAATGCTAATTATATTTAAGCAAATAAGAGCAGATATCTGACTGTTTCGTAGAAGATTCCCAAAGAAATACGATCCTGGACTGGATGTCGCCAAGTGTAACCTCCCCAGAGAAATTTGAAAGACAATGACAATTAAATGTTAACGAGAATAGAACCTAGTGTAACTTCCCCGCAAAAATGAAAGACATTTATGGACAAAGACAATTAATGATAAATAGCAGTCTGAACCAAGTGTAAGCTCCCCACAAAAAAATGTAAGTCAATTCAATGATACGAAATCTCAGTGACAATGAAAACGCAAATAGACCGAAATGTCGATCTTAGGCCCTGTTCTTACCTCAGTAAAATTGCATCTGCTCTTATTTTTCGTCATAGCTTGGAGGAAATGCATCGCAAAAATTCTTTGAACTTAAGTGAATTTTTTCTTTAAGGAAATGCATGGGAAACTTTCTTTCAATAAAATGTTTGTCTTGTTAAAATACCTCGTCCTGAATCTTGACCAGAGCCCCATGTCGACGCCGGCCGACTCCTCACACACAACTCCGACTGTCTCGTACGCGCTACTACATGCTCTCGCGACTCGCTACGTACAACTGAACTCTCTCGTAACTCGACCGCAGCTGCAACTGCCGACTCCCTACATGCAACTGAACTCTCGCGCGGTCAAGCACAGACTAGCAACGATAAATAACTCTCTGGTCAGAGATTCTGTCATGCCTCGCCATCGCTGTACTAAATACATACGTGTTTCACCCTCCTACTACTACAATAGCAGAGTTAACGACTTCAAATCTATTTGTGTACAGATATTTGCACGTTTTTAGTGGACAGGTATTTTTCTACCATGCGGCAGTGCCATATAGTAAAAATGGGTCCCTCATTATATTCCAGTTATTTCATAAATTTTTTCGAAAACTGGCAATTTTTTTTTCAAGATTAAAATTTCCTCGAGTAATATTGTCTTTTTTTTTTTTTTGAATACTGCAGAACTATTCAAATTTTGTGCAAACAATTCTAGAACTAAAACATATCTATCAAGAGCTCTGAAAAAGATATACATTTTTCGAAAGTCGAGTGCCAACTTCACCGCACTCAGAATATTCTGCATTAATACCCGATGCAGACATCAGTCCACATAGTTTTGATGCCCAGATATGTCATAATCAAAACGGCTCTGTTCCCGATTGGTTGGCTGTGAAGATGCACAGGAAGATCGAAATAAAGAGATCCGGCGTTACCGAGTACATTTTACGCGCAAATATTTACGTGGAAAATCCACACATGTCGTATTCCATCAGCTTCGAGCAGTAGAATCCAGAAAACGACAATTTAAGGAAGATCAACGCAAGGTAAATGATTTGATTTTCGAAACATCTCCCAGTGGACAACACGACAGGAGTCTTCTGAAAGCAATGGCACAAGCGACGATTGTGAATGTGATTTTGACTGAAAAATGTAAAACGTCGAGTACAACGTTTGAGTACGGCATTTTCGACTTCTAATCCGTTACAGACGACCTCACAATATTTTATACCCGAAGTTTTCCTCGAATCCGCTAAATTTATAATTTTTCATCCACCGCATTCGTTGCATCATTTTGAATTTTGTAATTCCGACGTCTGATTCCTAAACAGCGCCTCAAAGAATCTAAAAACAACTAAATGTTATAGGATTTTATATTCATTTTTCTATCATGTCGAGGTCTTGAAGCGAGGCCCACCGCGCAGAGTGCGGGTTACTGATGTCGAATGCGGCGTCTGAGGCTTTGTCAGCTCTGTGAGACAGTTCATATTTTTGGAGTTATCTGGTGGCATTGTCCACTCGCAAAATGATTACACGAGCATTTATATGACATGGTCAGATTTTCATTGATTTAAACAGTGAAGTTGCTATGAAACTTCCTGGTAGATTAAAAGTGTGTGCCGGACCGAGACTCGAACTCGGGACCCCTGCCTTTCGCGGGCAAGCGCTCCACCAACTGAGCTACCCAAGCACGACTCACGTCCCGTCCTCACAGCTTTACATCTGCCAGTACCTCATCTCCTACCTTCCAAACTTTACAGAAGCTCTCCTGCGAACCTTGCAGTTTCATATCAGCGCACACTCCGCTGTAGAGTGAAAGTTTCATTCTAGAAACATCCCCCAGGGTGTGGCTAAGCCATGTCTCCGCAATATCCTTTCTTTCAGGAGTGCTAGTTCTGCAAGGTTCGCAGGAGAGCTTCTGTAAAGTTTGGAAGGTAGGAGATGAGGTACTGGCAGAAGTAAAGCTGTGAGGACGGGGCGTGAGTCGTTCTTGGGTAGTTCAGCTGGTGGAGCGCTTGCCCGCGAAAGGCAGGGGTCCCGAGTTCGAGTCTCGGTCCGGCATACAGTTTTAATCTGCCAGGAAGTTTCATATCAGCGCACACTCGTCTGTAGAGTGTGAAGTTGCTATGGTTGCCGCAAGAGTTCGTTGTCTTCCGAGGCCTGGTACAGAATCCGAAATGAGTCATTCGATCGGAAGATTAGTTCAATTAACTCTTTGAGTAGTTCATTAACTATTCTGTATCGCGCATAGACTTTGGTTCACATGTTGTGTTCAGATCTGGTTTACTTGTCATGTTTCTGTGTTTCGCAAAGGGAGTATGTGCTATTCCGTCCATTCGCTTTTGATTTAATTATCCAACGTGGTGATCACATACTTTCATTTAAGCTTGCTTCGTCATTGGTTAGATATTTAGTGTATGAACATAACTTTGATTCTGTCCCCATTACATGATCGCGTGTTCCAAAAGGCAGCCTTATCCTCGATAATTGTTACATTTGCTAACTTCCGTGTAACATTTCACATCTCATATAGCAGCCCCTATTCTAAGTATTAAATATTCCCGTTTTTTTCATGAATCTTTTGATACGTTTTTAATCAGGCACTGCCCTGGGAGACGCTGTAGATGTTTCTACAGAAACGTATCTATGCAAAACTTCACAATCAATGACAAAGAGACGAATTTTCGCACTGTTTTCTAGCACTTTTTGCTACGATCTTATACACGATTGCTGGCTGTTGTGGTCGAGAGGTTCTAGGCCCTTAAGTCTACGGTCGCAGGTTCGAATCCTGCCTCGGGCATGGATGTGTGTGATGTCCTTAGGTTAGTTAGGTTTAAGTAGTTCTAAGTTCTAGGGGACTGATGACCTCAGATGTTAAGTCCCATAGTGCTCAGAGCCATTTGAACCATTTTTTTTATAAACGATTTTCTGTATTTTCTTATGTTCAGTTACTGATATTTTTACGCCCTGATATTTTTCTGCTCAATTAACTTTCAGTTACTTCGTTACAGACAGGTCGACTTCATTAAAGAATTACTTAGGTAATTACTGGGGGTATTATAAGGTGTACATTAACGCGCAAAACTTAATACCGAAAGTAACTTTCACCACCAAGTGACAGAGCCCGATGGAACTTGGACGATAGTTGGAAAAAACTACTACAGTATGGTACAGAAGGTAATTGAGGGGAAATACCCAATGAGACAAACAGAAATGACACTTTTATTCATAGACAGTAATTCATTATGGTAACATGGACATTACAGATAGGGGAACATGGGTCTTAACGAGGTGTGTGAACGCTGCGGAAGGCGGTGATTGCTCCGTAACGTGCCCCATTGCTGGCCACAATGTTGGAGAGCAGTTCCTGTGGTAAGGGTTTCCATTCCTCCACCGTCGCAACTGGCAGCTGCGGGATGGTTGCTGGTACATGTGTATGAGCTGCAGTACATCTCGCCAACGCATCCCACACGTTCTCGATGGGATTTAAGGCGGGGAAACGGGCTAGCCAGTCCATTCGCTGAATATCCTTTCGCCCAAGATCTCCACATGGGTTGCTTGATGCAGTCGAGTGTTGTAGTGCATAAAAATTAAGACAGGGCCGAGAGCACTCCTTGGAAGACGAACATAGAGAAGGAGTACTAAAGTAAACTAAACTTCGCCCGAACAGGCCTTGGAAGGCCGAACGGTACCGACCGTCCGCCGCCGTGTCATCCTCAGCCCACAGGTGTCACTGGATGCGGATATGGAAGGGCATGTGGTCAGCACACCGGTCTCCCGGCCGTATGTCGGTTTACGAGACCGGAGCCGTTACTTCTCAATCAAGTAGCTCCACAGTTTGTATCACAAGGGCTGAGTGCACCCCACTTGCCAACAGCGCTCGGCAGACTGGATGGTTACCCATCAAAGTGATAGCCCAACCCGACAACGCTTAACATCAGTCATCTAATAGGAACCGGGGTTACCACTGCGGCAAGGCCGTAGGCAGGGAAAAGGAGTACAGTGGCGTAACACCTTTGACCGGTGAGCGTACCGCATTCGCAATGGCGAGAAGAGGACAAGAACTGGACCCACTTGGAGTGGGATCGCGTGCTGTTCTCGGGTGAGGGCAGAGTGAGAGCAGAGCTGTGACTCTGGACGTTCCCCTCATATGGCGAGTGCCGGGAGCACGTAATGCATCCAGGAACACTGCCGAACGTGATCGTTTTGTTGGTACAAGTGTTAACGTGTGGGGAGGCATAATGTTGACCTTGTAGTGTCCCGAGTTGCTCCGAGCGAACATTTGTTTTAGAATAGCTAGCTGCATGTAACTTCGGGGGCTGACATCTAGAGGCCTAGCCGAGAGACACAGGAGCATTGTAAGTAGGCTGTTTATGTTTTCTTATTGGTAACGCCACGTAGCGCTCTGTATGAAAATCATTGGCTGTGCTGTGTGCAGTCTGTGGCTAGTTTGCATTGTTGTCTGCCATTGTAGTGTTGGGCAGCTGGATGTGAACAGCGCGTAGCGTTGCGCAGTTGGAGGTGAGCCGCCAGCAGTAGTGGATGTGGGGAGAGAAATGGCGGAGTTTTGAAATTTGTAAGACTAGATGTCATGAACTGCTATGTATATTATGATTTTTCAACACTATTAAGGCAAATACATTGTTTGTTCCCTATTAAAATCTTTCATTTGCTAACTATGCCTATCAGTAGTTAGTGCCTTCCGTAGTTGAATCTTTTATTTAGCTGGCAGTAGTGGCGCTCGCTGTATTGCAGTAGTTCGAGTAACGAAGATTTTTGTGAGGTAAGTGATTTGTGAAAGGTATAGGTTAATGTTAGTCAGGGCCATTCTTTTGTAGGGATTATTGAAAGTCAGATTGCGTTGCGCTAAAAATATTGTGTGTCAGTTTAAGCCCAGTCACGTATATAATATTTTCAAAAGGGGACGTTTCAGCATCTGCAACTACCTGCTGTGGAAAAGCTGTTCAAGGTCTCTTACTGGACACGTACATTCACTACCTATAACAACCTAAATAAATGATATTACATATTGTTCAATCATTTTCGAAATCGGTACACTACCTCTTGTTATTCAGGAGAAGATTGTATAAAAATTTCAACATTGTAACTATCACAGTTTCGGAGGGATAAAAATACTGAAAAGTAAAAAACTGGCACTTAGGGAACTAAATTCAGTTAGGAAATATGACAGTTTATCTTTTGGTACAATTGGAAAACATAAACCGAAATCACAGTGTGCATAAATAATTAATTGAGATTTTCATATTAAAACTTTAATTATTTTTCGTTTTCGTAGTATAAAAATCAGGCAAAGTTACTATTTGTGTCTAATATGGTTGTGGGAGTAAATGTGAGTAAATGAGAGTGTATGTGGGACAATCGTTTTATTTCAATGTTGCATTATACACCATCTTAACTAACCTGCAAGGGTTACAATAGCCTGTCATGGGAAAATGATCCTAGAGGATTTACTCACCTTGCTGATGACGTATGTCTAGGTGTGATTGCTATTGTAACAGAGCAGCCAGGAAGCCAGCTCGAGTAAAATCTGTGTCTAAAGAATATTTCCAGAATTATTGTCTTTTCGTTTTCGTTTATTAAACATTACTTTCATATTTGCATGTCAGATTGACGCAAATACGTCTATGTATAAGGATTGGTGCAGGCCAGTTTTGGCGCGAGTATGATCGTGAGGAAGCATTCTGATTGGCCGTCAGTATGGTCAGCCAATCAGAACTGAGACGGTTCCCGCTCGATACCTGATAGTTATACTGGGAGTGAGGCTGGAAGAAGGAGGTCTCTCGCTAGCTTTGAATGCGGGCGGTCATGTTACTAGTGCCAGTCAAAACAAGTGTGATATGAAGAAGTACTTAGTTTTTCAGTTATTGATGAGCTAAGGCGATAGCAGTTGTTGTTGAGGACTGCTTGGCAAACTTTCAGAGATTTCGACTAAATCTGTTGCGTGGGAAATACTGGCCTTCGTAGTATCTGCGTGGCATGTTTCAGTATTCAACTATTGAGCACTTTCTTTTTTAGAAATTCACAAGAAGTATCGAATGTAATAACTCATTTAGTGGTGAAATTAATGACTGTGAAAACGTTTTTTAGTTTGGGTCGGGTATGGACAGACTTCTGACTACTGTGCATATGAAATGTGTGTATGAATTGTGAACTGGAAGGAAACAGCCAATAGTTTAAATGTGGACTGAATAGTACCTTTTCTTTGGCTATCAAGGACAAAATAAACATTTTTGTGTGGAAATTTTGGACATTATTTTCCAGACTCAATCCATTTTCTTACCGCCTGATAAAATTTTTAATACTTTATTTCTACAGAAATTTCTTTCATAACTAGAGTTGCGCGGCCTCAGTAATTGTATATATTAGGTGGTGTTTTCCATCAACGTTGCTTTCACATCACCTTGAAAGTATGTACGGTGCCGAGAAAAGGGACATTGAGCAGACGCTGTTCTGAGGTAGGTGGACTTTAAATTTGAACAGTACGACGACGAAGAGACCCATACCCGCCCCGCTGCAACCTACAAATCTTTGAGCACGGTACACTCACCAGTCAATGTTATTGCGACAGTGTGCGTTTTTCTAATATAGTCAGTTCGATTATTTGAAATAAGTTCTTTCAGCAATCATTTGTGCCTCCATTGATGCATTTCGTATCTCTGCAGGTCGGTTTAGGCCATCAGTCAATTGGTATCGTTGGCGGTTTTTCGAACCACTAGGTGCTGTGGTTCGAACGTGTATTGGCCATTCTGTTCTGGTGATGATTCTTGTCAGGTTCTGATGTGGGAGGCAGACTGCCTTCGTCTGGTGTCGGTTCAAGCCTTGGTGGCTCTTAGGCGAATGTATAGATTACTTTAGAATCGCGTTGTAAATATGTACATAGTTAACTGGCAAACACTTTGCTAGTATACTTGAGATGATATCTTTCTGTGTGGTGAAACGTAAGCTCACATGTTGCTCACTTTTCGCTAAATAAAAGCTGATTATAGAAACGGATATTATACTTTCAACCAGTCATGCTGTAGATTCAAAGTTATTATTCTCTGTTGCATTATGAATGAGTTATACCCTGTTCAGCAATCGTGTGTTGGTAGCATATGACTCTGTTTAGTCTTTACGAGAATCTTATTTGTAATTGCTGATTGACGTCCCATGTAGTCTGTGAAGATCAGCTCTGTCTTGAGAAAATTATACATACATATTTATAATGTTTTTTCTGAACTATTTTGTCAAAACAGAGTCGTTTCATTTATAACATTTACCTAATGACTCTACAGGCTGCCATGCCGCCATATCATGCACACTTGTTGTAGCCGACTTCGTTGTGTAGACGCTGTGAGATGGCGTGAACAGTTAACTAAATTAATCACATTCGACCACTGCAAACCATTAGCAATAAATAATGCTTCTTTGAATGAATTTAGGTTTCAGATGGAGAAAGGTGAGTCGTAGGCTGCTGTTTCGGAAGACTTCTGATTTTTTAATACAGCATATTGTTACAGTGGAATACATGACAGCGACGGACTCTCTTACCGCAGCATTCGGAGAAGATTATGTCTTGAATTTAGTGGTTCAAGAAAGTATTGGCTTAATGTACAGGGTGTTTTAAAATTACACTTACAGACTTCGAGGAGATGTAGAAGATGTCTTCGGGAACAAAAGGGGGATGGGAACGCGTGTTCAAAAACGTCATCCAATGATGCAACAGAGCGTCGAGGTTACAGGCGTCGGCACCTGTTTATTTCTTCTACAGCAAGCTTTTTTTCTACATTTCGGGAGGATGTTGCAAGGACCAATGCGAGAAAACTGTCCAGTAAACATGGGCTCTTAGAACGCACACCTTAAAGGCTATGAGCACTTGTTCGGTAAAAGAGATGTGTTTCACAGCAGCGAAGATGAACAAGTGCTTACAGCTCCCCAGGTACGCATGTCACACACCATCTTTAATGCACATTTTTTTCTTGTTTTGGTCCTCTGAATGTTTCCTACTCTACGATATTAGCAACGACAGTACCAGTACGTGTATTCCACTGTCAGAGGTATCAGAACGATATCCGCTTATAACTTTGGACTCGTTCGATTCTGGATCACTGTTCCTTACCTCACATTCACACATAAACTGAGGTAGCAAAAGACATCTGACAGCAAAATGCACATACTGTGTGCACATGGCGGTAGTATCGAGTGCACCAGGTACAAAAGCGCAGTGGATTGACGGAGCTGTGATTTGTACTCGGGTGATTCATGTGAAAAAGTTATTATGGCCGCAGGTATTTTCACGTACTTTACCAGAATATACCTTTCGATATGAAGCACACAGCAGAGTGCTACCGATCGCTTCTACAGTATAATTCCGAATATAAAGACTAGGAATTATTTCTATAGGAACCGAAAACTTTAGCGAGATGTAGCATGCTGTAAACCACTCAGTAACTAGCAACTTTTCTTGTCTGCGAAGACCTTTATGTGGAAACTGGAAAAAAAGTAGGAAACTGATATTTCCACTCGCGAATACCGATGTCGGTGATATAACAGATTCCCGATCATCCCTGTAATTTACAAAGTCAACTGAGATGTTTCTCATATCTAGAGAACCAGCAAATGTGTCTCCCGCCCGTCTTTGACCTGCTAGATGTGCACACCTCAATCGACGTTCTCTCAACCAAATAAAAATGGGAAATGCGCAGAAGCAGTCAACCGAACAATTTACATGGGAGGGAATAATGGTCCAGCGAAAGCACACGTCAATATTGAATCTTCTCAAATTTCCACGCTATCACGAAGGCTGTCCAACACACAGTGAGTATTAGTTCGCTATTCAGCCGGCTAGAGGACGACACAATTAGGTCAGGTACATTCCTGTAAGCCAACAGGCCTCTCCATTCGGACAGCTCCTGCACTTAGCCGGAAACGTGAATCATTCAAGCCACAGACCACCACCGCTACGTGCCACACACCTAAAGACAGAATCGTCCTAGGAAACCGGCTAAATATATATTTGATCACTGTACTTATAATTAATTATTACTAATCGCGGTCTCCTATATTTCATTCTACAATGAGCGAAGTATCGGAACCATCCGCTGCTGAGGGCAGTGACTCCGGAAACAGAGATATCTGTACCACTCTTATCACTTGACATACTGTTCCCTTTACTATCGCAGTATCACATATCCCCAACTTTACTTCGCCAGCATCTGATTGCTGGCGATTGGAAACAATACTGAGCGAAAATCAGCGACAGGTGGACATGTCTACATCTATATCTGCATCTACATGGATACTCTGCAAATCACACGCCTGGCAGAGGTTTCATCGAACCACCTTCACAATTCCCTATTATTCCAATCTCTTAAGGCACTCGGGAAGAATGAACAGCTATATCTTTCCGTACGAGCTCTGATTTCCCTTATTTTATCGTGGTGACCGTTCGTCCCTATGTAAGTCGAAGTCAACAAAATATTTTCGCATTCGGAGGAGAAAGTTGGTGATTGGAATTTCGTGAGAAGACTCCATCGCAACGAAAAATGCCTTTCTTTTAATGATGTCCATCCCAAATCCTGTATCGTTTCTGTGACACTCTCTCCCATATTTCTCGCTAATACAAAACGTGCTGCCTTTCTTTGAACTTTTTCGATGTACTCAGTCAGTCCTATCAGGTAAGAATCCCACACCGCGCGACAGTATTCCAAAAGAGGACGGACAAGCGTAGTGTAGGCAGTCTCCTTAGTAGGTCTGTTACGTTTTCTAAGTCTCCTGCCAATGAACCGCAGTCTTTGGTTAGTCTTCCCCACAACATTTTCTATGTGTTCCTTCCAATTTCAATTGTTCGTAATTGTAATTCCTAGGTATTTAGTTAAATTTACGGCTTTTAGATTAGACTGATTTATCGTGTAACCGAAGTTTAACGCGTTCTTTTTAGCACTCATGTGGATGACCTCACAATTTTCGTTATTTAAGGTCAACTGCCACTTTTCGCACCATTTCGGTATTTCTTCTAAGTCGTTTTGCAGTTTGTTTTGATCTTCTGATGACTTTATTAGTCGATAAACGACAGCGTCATCTGCAAACAACCTAAGACGGATGCTCAGATTGTCTCCCAAACCGTTTGTATAGATAAGGAACAGCAAAGGGCCTATAACACTACCTCGGGGAACGCCAGAAATCACTTCTGTTTTACTCGATGACTTTCCGTCAATTACAACGAACTGTGACCTCTCTAACAGGAAATCACAGATCCAGTCACATAACTGAGACGATATTCCGTAAGCACACAATTTCACTACGAGCCGCTTGTGTGGTACAGTGTCAAAAGCCTTCCGGAAATCCAGAAATACGGAATCGATCTGAAATCCCTTGTGAATAGCACTCAACACTTCATGTGAATAAAGAGCTAGTTGTATTTCACAGGAACGATGTTTTCTAAACCCATGTTGACTGTGTGGCAATAAACCGTTTTCTTCGAGGTAATTCTTTACGTTCGAACACAATATGTGTTCTTAAAATCCTGCTGCATATCGACGCTAACGATATGGGCCTATAATTTAGTGGATAACTCCTACTAGTTTTCTTGAATATTGGTGTGACCTGCGCAAGTTTCCAGTTTTTGGGTACGGATCTTTCGTCGAGCGAACGGTTGTGTATGATTGTTAGCTATGGAGCTACTGCATCAGCATACTCCGAAAGGAACCTAATTGGTATACAGTCTGGACCAGAAGACTTGCTTTTGTTAAGTGATATAAGTTGCTTCACTACTCTAAGGATATCTACTTCTACGTTACTCATGTTGTCTGCTGTTCTCGGTTTGAATCCTGGAATATTTACTTCGTCTTCTTTTGTGAAGGCATTTCGGAAGGCTGTGTTTAGTAACTCTGCTTTGGCAGAAATGTCTGGTAAGTTTTCCCTGCGAGTGATACCACTGTGTCTTAGAAAGAGAGGCGTAATCGTCTTACAAGCCACCAGATGTTGAAAAACGTGGTCGCAACGACCACGTTACTGTCGTACTCGGTCTTGGTTCCACCGACTCACACAAGTATCTATGTTAAAATCTATACTGGTTTTATAAATCGAGATACTGCAGTACCTCCGAATGAAGCGGCTTTTTTTTTTTCCACAAATACCACGACACTGAACATAGACGGTGATCGCCGGAGTGTATATTATCAGACCAACAGAGCGGTCACATATCGCTGACAGTATAAGCTCGTGATAAAATCACCGAATTTAGAAAGTGATTCGGCTAAGGAACATGGCATGGAGCTCGTACCTGCAACTCCCTCATGCCGCCGCTAGATATTTCTCCAGTATCTGTAACGCATTCTGTCTCGATGCCACGTCAGAGGCGAGGCGGATCAACACTCGAACGCTAACTCGGGTGTACTGTGTCTGCTGTGGTTCATCTGCGACACAACCACGTACAGAGACTTACAGATAAAAGAGCAAACGCACTGCAAATGTGGAATATGTGAGTGGAGACGACTGGATGCAATCGAGTACAGTGCTATACGATGCCGCCCAATCAGAAAAGTAGTCCATTTGTGCTAGGTGTTGGCAGCTGTACTACATTTACCAGCAATTTTAAAACACGGAACCAGAGATGATGTCACGATGGTATGGGCAGAAGTGACATAAAATCGATACAATTGCGAAAAATGACGGAAACTACGTAAATGTACCGAAATGCGTGGAAATTGGGGAAGTACTTGCGTGTCTTCTGATTGCCGTAGAACAATTTGTACATGGGAACAAGTGTGCGACAGCAAGAGGAATCCGAGAAAACGTCGACTTGAAAGCGAAGGGAACCAGGGAAACAGTCACTTTTTTCCGTCGAGGCAGCATTCAGGTGTATGTCTATTGAGGTAACAGTGATACACGCGAGCTGACAACAGTATTTGACGCTTTTCAGGAAAACAGAGAACCATGTGCCTCTTAACTTACATGCATCTGCGTTAAAGGATAACAGTGAGTGGACGGAGTGATCAGTCGAGGTGGAGGTGTAAGAAGGTACGATTTAATGACGGACTGATTATACTTTCTGGATAAGGAGGGAGAAGTTGCTGCAGGTCATTTGACCACTTTTTCCGCTGTTCTGTCAGGGTGCATCAGTCAAGTGACATGGCCTGCGTTCGGCTCGTATACAACCACGTGTTCTGTATGTGACTTAGAGCACTGTCTACATGCGATGGTTAACATCAAACCCTTTCGGTCATCAGATGACTTCCCTCTCATGTGTGATGATATGTGACCACCCTGTTTCGACACGTTCCTCTAAATGAAGCAAGATTTATGCAATTTACCCCTTTCCCCTGTCATATCTTGAGTATAAAATCGAGACTTCAGTTTCATAACCAAGATGATTCTAAGTTAGCGATAGGTGTTTGTGAGGCACCGCAATCCTCGTGTATACATGTGCTTGACATATGTGCTGTTTACAGATTTAGTGGCAGCATGACGTGTAATTTCACATGTCGGACGCTGCTGCTATGCGTTCGTCTGTTTCCTTTAAGAGATGTTTTCCGTTACTAACGATGATTTTATATGGGACTGATGCAGACATAGTATAATTTCCGATCGTATGTGAACAGTGGATGCTACACATCCCTGGAAAGCTATATTGTGCATGTATGGTTTTAAGAAGAAGTTTCTTTCATTTTACAGTTTGTTACCACAGTATAACGTAGATAAACCTGCAAGAATGATGTATGTCATGGGCTCGAAATATATTTTTCACTTTGGGATATTATCAGGGCTGCATTCCACGAGATTAATAGATCGAAAACTGAAGCGATCTAACATGACGGCCTGTTATAAGTGCAGAACCGTGTAGCCTTAGTAGTACGTGTGTTTATGTTCTCTCTTACCAATACCCTCCCAGTACTGATGCCAGACTCTAGAACAATACTTTAAAATTGGTAGTGTAGTTCGTCTACGTAAAATGCTTCGAACTTCATCTGTCTGGAGGTCCATCATGCATAAAAGCCACCTGTTTCTTGTTCTTCTTAAACATCTGCAATTATAACACAACAGTTTCAAATCTGCTAATATACACCGATAAGGGGTGCTGACCTCCTCGATACGGATGCATCTGGCGAAATCTTGTGCAGTTGGATGGCGCGGGCTTGTCAAGTTCCATTCGTTCACGAGACACGGAATGTAGCGGTATAATTCTGGTCAGCTGAAGATTAAATCGGTAACGGTGCTGCAGGGCGGGTTGGTCAAAGACAGTGCGAGTGGATCTTTCAGTCACCAATTTTATCCTAGGACTGCGAGAATGCTCTGTGACTCCCATCCACATAGAGACAGAGTGTAAATTGAACAATGCTAGAGGGGCAAGAAGTATGTAGATCGCTGTCTGGTATACTTTTATATGTTCAAGAATTAACAAAGAATGGCCATACTGTGTAGTCATCTATCTACATTTGCAATGATACTCGCAAAGTAAAGAAGGGGCGGTTTACCCTTGATACTGAAATTGGGAAGCATGCTGTCGCGTCACTGATCGGTGTTGAAATTATTATAAAATTGCTAAAATTGTACTCACTATCAACTGTCATGCTTATTATAACAGTACATTGATGGTGTCTTTTCCATCGCATCCATACACTGGTATGCTGTTGGTTACTATATAATGATTGACTGACATCACTTGTTTGAGATGGAGAAAGAGTTTTTGGTGGAGGGGTAACACATTCTGGGGATGGCCAGCACCGAAACAGTGATCGTCTACATGTGGCAATATGAGGAATCAATCGAAATGGAACACAGAGTCATCAACTACCCAGTCACTGTAACAGTTAAATGTAGAGGTCGTCAGTCACCTTTGAACAGCAGTTTGGAAACGCTCCACAACGCAGCCAAACTCTTCCAGTTTCCTTATGTTGTAACTGTCTTTTATTTAAAATCATCCAGAGTGTGTGGTGTGTTGTAGTAGCAGCAACGACAACATGATTTACACCATGCGACGTCTAGTTTTCTCTGAGAGGCACACGATCAGAACGTGTTAATGCCATTTCAGAACCTGACACAGACCTCGAAGTCATGGCAGCAAAAACAAAATATATGGCAGTGTACAAATCGTGCTACAGCAGAAAAAAGAACAATGTTTCAAACAAAGACACAGCGCCACAGACAACATCTCTTGTGACTTATAGTATAGGTTTTGGGATACAGTCATCCTCCTACAGTACAGGCGATGCAACTTTACTCTGGCCTGGGCAATGGATCAATACCTGTATATTTAACAGGATCGTCACATGTGCTCGATGCTGGCATGCAGACGGTATTTGTTTTCGATGTATGGAAAGAGAGGTGTGGTAAAAATCTTATCGAGTTCTGTATTGGATGAAGTTAGTGGAGCTTTTATAGTTCGTAATTTTTCTCTGTTAGATGGAACCGAATAACAGTGATAGCATGTTGGGGTGATAGACACGAAAGGGCCCTTAGGGATGTGGATCTGCTTCTGACTGCAGTACATGTCTGTAGTTTGGGGATGCACCACAATGCAGTAGCAAAATCCTCATCTTTCTCCCAGTTCCCACACTGCCTTCGATACTACATCGTGTTGCAGGAATAGGCTTCGTTTGGTGCTCACCTTACACATCGTACCCTGTTGTCAGAGCTATGACAACATGTTCTCATTTCAATCAAAAGGTCAATACATGGTCCTGTCGAACCCACTCAGGTCATTCTATTTCTACATGGGTTGCAGGGGGTGGTAGATGTAGCTCTCTCTGACTTCTGGTCAGTTCTGACTTAAATTGGAACGATCACATGTGCAAAGCTCGTTTTGATATATGAAAGTGCCAGAAATATGATTCACTAGTGGCTGTAATCATTAAAAGACTTCTCCATAGGATCCAATGCAGGTATGTGGTCGAATGGAAAGACATGACTCCAAATCACAGACATCATTTCTACCACAATGTGTAGCACTAGAGATCTGAAAAGCTAGTGTGTATTTCTTATGACCTCAATCAGCACACCATGTACTGTTTGTGATCCTTCTCAGTCAACCACCACCTATAACCCAGTAGATGTATCACCTAACCTCTTACATGGGTTCGAGACAGAATGTGTTACAAATACTGGAGAAATATTTTGTGGTAGCTTGTTAGTCTGATAATATACACTCTGGCGACCATCGTTTGTGTTTAGTGTCGTAGTATTTGCGTGGAAAAAAAAACCACTTCATTCAGAGGTAATGCAAGTGATCAGTAGCATACTGCTATGTGCTTATTATCGAAAAGTATAAAGTTAATGGTATGATATTCTGGTAAATCATGTGAAAATATATATGTTCTTGTAATCCCAGAGTCTGGAGATAGGCGTAACAAGCAAGCAGGTCAGGGGCAGGAACAGTAACACCTTTGAAGGGGAATTGTCCACGACTTTGTACAACAATTCGGAGAGTGACTTCATTCCACTGAGAGCCCTCTGTTCACAGTTTGGAGGTGGATGACTTGTGACCATTGGGTGAGGTGGATGACCATCCGGCCTTGCCGGAAATATCTAGTGCTGCAAGGCGTATGTATGGTGCATGTGCTTATGCTGTCTGTCTTTGAGGTATATAAATGAGTGTCTGGCAGTCGATGGCTATATGCAGAAGGGACGATTTTGAATGGCACAGGATATGAATTGTATGTTTACTATATCAACATGGCATATGGAGATCGGATTCAGGCTGAAATATTCAACTTTCCGACCTCAGGAGCAGAGCAGTGTAATTGAGCGAGAGTCTTTCCATATTTGACAACCCATAGGCCACTTTTGCAGCGTTTGTCAGTGCAATATGGCTATCTGTACAAAATAGTTTTGCCACTGAAAGCCTCATCTGCAGAAAGGGAAAGGGAGACAGTGCTTCCACATCAGCAACATCAGTAATTTGGCTGATAAATTCAATAACAGCCGATCAGATTGCCCCATTCATTTGCAACATCCTTTGTGCTGGGGAATAGGAGCCTCTACTTAGTGGTGAGAATGTGTGCGTTTTGGAGATGTTTGTTGGAAGAAGAACTTAACGATTTCCAGGAAGGGTAACACGTTATGGATGGGGTGTCATGTTAGGACCATCAGGAGGAATGCATTCGGCATTATTCTGGGCTATTTTCGTAAACAGGCTCTGTTAGGACAAGAATTTCCATTCAGACAATCTGAGACATCACAAAAGCTCCTACAAAAGCGACCTTTAACTATTTCTGTGGCATTTCACAATTTCCAAGAGGTAGACTTGGCTGTTATTTGCACAATCATGTAACAGCAGTATAACACTGACAGTGTTTTAGCTGTGCCTGCACGGGTGAGCCACTATGTAGACATCTCTCACTTGGTAATTAGGCCTGCACTGGACTAACAGGTACGCATGGTGGCTGGGTAAACACTTACATGGTTAGATGCATCTTGCATGTCCCGTTAGGACCACTAGGAACGATGCAACCTGTGCTATTCTGGGAAGCAGCATTGAAAAACATTTCTATAGTGCATCCACAGGGGGACTTGACTCTTATTTACATAGACCTGTGACTTCAGTATAACACCGACAACCTTTTATCTACACTCAAGATGGTGATTTCAGAGACATCTCGCGTATAGGACTGGCGTGAGCACGCCACCCTTCATGCATATCTTGGAGCTCTGTAGGGGACAGTTTGCTGATACATTGCAATTGACGATAGTTTGAAAGCATTTTTATGTGTAATGAATATTTGTGCAGTGCATTATTTACAGTTATTTATGCGTTGTGAGTATGTTTGCAAAGCATTATACATGCATGATTTTTTGACACTTTTACATGTAGTAAACATGTCTATTGAATTATTTTGTGAACAGTTCTGTAGGCTGTGCAATGCATTATCTTGACAGTTTGTAATTAGTGAGCATGTCTGCAGAGCATTATTCATGCATAATTTTGACAATTTACGAGTCGTTTGCTTGTCTACACGTTAGTGTACTGCATTGTTTCGGTGATTTACGAGTAGTTTGGTGGTCTGTAGACAATTTGCTGTGACCCCAAGCTCACCAAGGGGAGTGTTTTGTATCAGTATGATAAATAAACTAAATGAAATCCGTCCCTAAATAAATTGTATGCATTATGGCGACGGTTTATAGTTAGTGAGCTTGTCTGCGGAGCATCTTACATGCGTTGTTTTGAAAATTTACGAGTTGTTTGCGTGTCTGCACATCAGTGAACTGGATTGTTTCGGTGAACTACCAGTATTTTGCAGATCTGTAGGCTGTGCAGTGTATTATTTCGACAGTTTATAATTAGTGAGCGTGTTTGCACAGCGCTTTACAAGCGTTATTTTGACAATTTACGAGTTGTTTACATGTCTGTACATCAGAGCACTGCACTATTTCGATAAATAAGAGTAGTTTGCAGGTCTGTAGGCTGTGTGTTGTGACCCCAAGCAAGTCTGAGCGAGTATTTTGTATCATTGTAATAAATAAACTATGTGAAATCCATCCATAAATAAATTGTTCTGAAATAAATAAAGTACACTCCTTCCTCTCCAGCAGCCCAGCACTGGATGAGTCCTTTTCCCACCAATTCCAAGAAAGAGGTGGCAGATGGATAACTTACGTCAGTGGAGATGGCCCAAGAGATCTTTTTACCACCATTTGCTTAGGTCAGTGGAGGTAGCGCAAGTGCCCTTTTTCCCCATCAAAATTTGAGCTTTCCACCATTTTCTTAGGGAAGGGGGAAGGTGAGGGGAGGGGGTTAGGTTAGTGGAGGTAACCCAATTGACCTATCTTCCCACCAAAATTTTAACTTCCCATAATGACGTCACTGCGACGTTGCCACATCTATCGCCGCCATCTTGGATCCGCCATCTTGAACAAATTTGGCAACATGCGATGTGGGGTGACTCCACCCTTGTCCCACTACTCATGACTATGTCGGCTGGATCCTAGGCAACTGGAAAACTTTGGTCTGGTCAGTTGAGTTCCAACTTCAGTTTATAAGAGCTGATGGTAGGGTTCAAGTGTGGGGCAGATCCCATGAAGTACCCAAGTTCTCAACAAGGCACTGCACAAGCTTTTGGTGACTCCATAATGGTATGGGCTTTATTCACATGGAATCGACTGGGTCCTCTGGTCTGGCAGAAACGGTCATTGACTGGAAATCATGGTTGATAAGATATGAAAGTTTGGATCTGGCAGTGAATCATGCATGGATAGCCAAATGGTAAGGCGACCGCTCGCGACTATCGGGAAATCCGGATTAGAGTCGCGGTCTAGTATTGTCGTCATTCCATTCTACAGCTGATAGCTGTCATTATTCGCAACTGCGAATACATTTAATGGAAATCATTCCATTCGGTCACTTGGAAACCATTTGCAGCCATTCGTGGAATTCACGTTCCCAAAGAATGATGTCAAACGGCCACAGTTGTTGACGACTGATTTGAGGAACATTCTAGACCCATCGAGCCAATGATTCGGCCACCCAGACCGGCTGGCACTAATCCCATCAAACATTTACGAGACATAATCGAGGCACAAAATCCTGCACCGGTTACGCTTTCGCAACTGTGGGCGGCTGCAGAGGCAGCACGGCTCAACTTTTCTACAGCGGACGTCCAGTGACTTGTTTTGTTGTCTTCATGCCACGTCGAGATACTGCAATACGTTGGACAGATGGTGATCTGACACGATATTAGGAGTATCCCACGGCTTCTGCCACCGCAACCGCTTCCGCCACACACCGTCAGGTGGCTGGTGGAGTATGGCTGTAGATGTAGAATGTGTATCTTCTCCTCCATCCCTGCAAGTTTGGAACGTCATCACGGAATCCCGCTGTATAAACATACACATAGAGGCGTAGGCTGCTTGCTATAAATTCGATGCTCTGTAGCGTCCTTGCATGACGTTTCCATTCTCATTTTGTTCCTCGAGACAGCTTCTATATTTCCTCGAATTTGTCGGTGTGATTTTGAAACGTCCTGTAGATTCAGTGAGTACAAATAAACGGGAATGTGCCCATTAGCAGTGCTTCGTTCGACAAACCCGAAAGCAAACACACTCTGGTTTTTCGATAGTTTATTGGCGGAAAATAACTTATCATTTAACGTTTGAACATTTAGCTATGCAAAATTCATTTCCGTTGCGCTTACATAAAATAATCGACTGTGTCTCTGACGTTTCCACTAAATTTTCGGGGTCAGATAGCGTTTCCAGTTTGTTTTCTGGAATATAAATGTTAGTCAACTGCAGAGTCCCTTAATAGTTCAGAGCTGTTTTCAACTGCCCATGGTAGTAGTTAAGCTGTTACCCTCCTCCATCCCCCTCCCTCCCCCACCAGCCTCCCCCTAAACACACACACATTACGGGGGATACGGGCCAAATGCCATGTAATATCCAGATGTGGTGAAATGGTACAGGCCGGCCCGTGTGGCCGAGCGGTTCTAGGCGCTTCAGTCTGAAACCGCGCGATCGCTACGGTCGCAGGTTCGAATCCTGTCTCGGCCATGGATGTGTGTGACGTCCTTGGGTTAGTTAGATTTAAGTAGTTCTAAGTTCTAGGGGACTGATGACCTCAGATGTTAAGTCCCACAGTGCTCAGAGCCATTTGAACCATTTGAAATGGTACCAACAATTTCACCAAGATCGCACAGACGTCGGCGATGCTAATCGGGAAGGAACGTCATCGACATGCACCTCAATCGACAATGCCCAAGCAGTCGAGGAACTGATTCGCAGCAATCGAAGATTTTACAACGGTGAGGAATTAAACGATTGGGGCCCGTTCCTGATAGTTATTTTCGGAGACTTGGTGGCTGTTGAAAAATAGTGTCTCTTTGAAGTGTAGTTCAATATTCAGTAGAAGTTACTTGGCTTGCCGTAGTAACACAAAACACTTTTTGATGTCCCCTCGTACGTATACGCCATGAAACTTTCCTGGCTTTCAGTACTTCTAACTTCAAACTGAAAAAGTTCCAGCAACTTTTCTCTTTTAAGCTCTACATTTAGTGTCAACCGTGGCAAAAATTGAGTGGCGTGTTGTACCCCCTATCAAGTTCGTATCCTGTGGATGCCGTGTTGTTTGCCCCTAACGGGCAACTCAGCTTGCATGTTTGCCGTATTTTCCCTTTTATCGGGTATATTAGCTCTTGTTTAAATTTCGAGATGATAGATCTAAAACGAAAAGCAAACACGGAACTAAATTTCCCCCTTGCAAAAAGCAGAGAAATTAGAGATTTCGAGATACTGGTCGACCACAGTGCTAATTAGCAGCAAAGGTGAGTCATTAGAGCGATATGGGAACAAAGGCTGCCGCCGAGATATGAGTCGTGAGATAGGTTAACCACGCTGTATTAAAATTGTAGACCCGTGAGCCCAGTAGTGTTATCCTTGAGAGCAACTAACTGACTAAATATTTCATTTGATGCAGTCGCTTAATTTTTCGTGATGTGGTGAGTGTGTAATGAGAATTCAATATTTGTGTGAGACCGAATCACGATCTTAGATTTCCTCTCTGTCAGCCGCCTTAAACTATGTGACTATCATTTGCAGACCGCGCCTGCGTGCTAATCAGGTATATGAGAACAGCGCCCACTGAAATCTGCACCCATACAATAATCTTAAAATTTGCGCTCACTATTCCTGGAAACTAGCTGCTACTAGTACTTTCATTTTGAACAATTATATCATGAGCCCACTCGAAGCGTAGATGGTTGCGATAGCAACTTGACCTCTTAGTATCAAATAGGGAGTATAATGACGGATACAGGGTTAGCGACCACAAGGCAGTTGCTATTTAGGCTCGATAGTTTAACACCGACATCCATCAAAAAGATACGCAAAGTACATCTATTTAAGAAAAGCTAATAGAAATGCACTTAACGCCTTTTTAAGAGATAATCTTAACTCCTTCCATTCTGATCACGTAAGTGTAGAAAAGTTGTGGAATAATTTCAAAGAGGTAGTGTTGACCAATTGAGAGATGTACAGGGTGTTACAAAAAGGTACAGCCAAACTTTCAGGAAACATTCCTCACACACAAATAAAGAAAAGATATTATGTGGGCATGTGTCCGGAAACGCTCAATTTCCATGTTAGAGCTCATTTTAGTTTCGTCAGTATGTACTGTACTTCCTCGATTCACCGCCAGTTGGCCCAATTGAAGGAAGGTAATGTTGACTTCGGTGCTTGTGTTGACATGCGACTCATTGCTCTACAGTACTTGCATCAAGCACATCAGTACGTAGCATCAACAGGTTAGTGTTCATCACGAACGTGGTTTTGCAGTCAGTGCAATGTTTATAAATGCGGAGTTGGAAGATGCCCATTTGATGTATGGATTAGCACGGGGCAATATCCGGGGCGCGGTACGTTTGTATCGAGACAGATTTCCAGAACAAAGGTGTCCCGACAGGAAGACGTTCGAAGCAATTGATCGGCGTCTTAGGGAGCACGGAACATTCCAGCCTATGACTCGCGACTGGGGAAGACCTAGAACGACGAGGACACCTGCAATGGACGAGGCAATTCTTCGTGCAGTTGACGATAACCCTAATGTCAGCGTCAGAGAAGTTGCTGCTGTACAAGGTAACGTTGACCACGTCACTGTATGGAGAGTGCTACGGGAGAACCAGTTGTTTCCGTGCCATGTACAGCGTGTGCAGGCACTATCAGCAGCTGATTGGCCTCCACGGGTACACTTCTGCGAGTGGTTCATCCAACAATGTGTCAATCCTCATTTCAGTGCAAATGTTCTCTTTACGGATGAGGCTTCATTCCAACGTGATCAAATTGTAAATTTTCACAATCAACATGTGTGGGCTGACGAGAATCCGCACGCAATTGTGCAATCACGTCATCAACACAGATTTTCTGTGAACGTTTGGGCAGGCATTGTTGGTGATGTCTTGATGTTCTTCCACCTACGCTCAATGGAGCACGTTATCATGATTTCATACGGGATACTCTACCTGTGGTGCTAGAACATGTGCCTTTACAAGTACGACACAACATGTGGTTCATGCACGATGGAGCTCCCGCACATTTCAGTCGAAGTGTTCGTACGCTCCTCAACAACAGATTCGGTGACCGATGGATTGGTAGAGGCGGACCAATTCCATGGCCTCCACGCTCTCCTGACCTCAACCCTCTTGACTTTCATTTATGGGGGCATATGAAAGCTCTTGTCTACGCAACCCCGGTACCAAATGTAGAGACTCTTCGTGCTCGTATTGTGGACGGCTGTGATACAATACGCCATTCTCCAGGACTGCATCAGCGCATCAGGGATTCCATGCGACGGAGGGTGGGTGCATGTATCCTTGCTAACGGAGGACATTTTGAACATTTCCTGTAACAAAGTGTTTGAAGTCACGCTGGTACGTTCTGTTGCTGTGAGTTTCCATTCCATGATTAATGTGATTTGAAGAGAAGAATTAAATGAGCTCTAACATGGAAAGTGAGCGTTTCCGGACACATGTCCACATAACATATTTTCTTTCTTTGTATGTGAGGAATGTTTCCTGAAAGTTTGGTCGAACCTTTTTGTAACACCCTGCATATCACATAAATTAATGATGCCCAATGGCACACAAAATCGATCAGATCGCTGTTGCACAAGCAACGAAAAAAACATGCCAAATTTAAAAGAACGCAAAATCCCCAAGACTGGCAAAGTTTCGCAAAAGCTCGAAATATAGGGCGTATTTCAATGTGAGATGCTTTAAATAATTTCCAAAACGAAATTGTGTCTCGGAATATGGCAGAATACCCTATGAGATTCTGGTCATACATAAAGCACACCAGTGGCAAGACGCAATCAATACTTTCAGTGCGCGGTAGCAACGGTGAAGTCACTGATGACAGTGCCACTAAAGCATAGTTATTAAACACAGTTTTCCGAAACTCCTTCACCAAAGAAGACGAAGTACATATTCCTGAATTCCAATCAAGAATAACTCCCAAGATGAGAAACATAAAAATAGATATCCTCGGTGTACCAAAGCAGATTAGATCATTTTATAAAGGCAATGCCGCCGATCCAGGTTGTATACCAGTCTGGTTCCTTTGACTATATTCTGATACAATGGCTCCATATTTAGCAATTTTATACAACCGCTCGCTCATGGAAAGATCCGTACCTAAATACTGGAAAATTGCCCAAGTCATACCAATACCCAAAAGGGACATAAAAGTAATCCGCTGAATTACAAGCCCATATCACTAACGTCGATTTGCAGTAGGGCTTTCGAACATATAATGTATTCGAATATTAAGGTTCAAATGGTTCAAATGGCTCTGAGCACTATGGGACTCATCTGCTGAGGTCATTAGTACCCTAGAACTTAGAACTAGTTAAACCTAACTAACCTAAGGACATCACAAACATCCATGCCCGAGGCAGGATTCGAACCTGCGACCGTAGCGGTCTTGCGGTTCCAGACTGCAGCGCCTTTAACCGCACGGCCACTTCGGCCGGCTCGAATATTATGAAGTACCTCGAAGAAACCGATTTATTGACTCGTAGTCAGTAGAGACTCAGAAAATATCGTTCTTGTGAAACACAATTAGCTCTTTATAGTCATGATGTACTGAGTGCTATCGACAGGGGACGTCAAATTGATTCCATATTTTTAGATTTCCAGAAGGCTTTCGACACCGTTCCTCACAAGCGTCTTCTAACCAAACTGCTTGCCTACGGAGTATCGCCTCAGTTGTGCGATTCGATTCGCGACTTCCTGTCAGGAAGGTCACAGTCCGTAGTAATAGATGAAAGTCATCGAGTAAAACAGAAGTAATATCCGGCGTTGGCCAAGGAAGTGTTATAGGCCGTCTATTGTTCCTGATCTATATTAACGAAATAGGAGACAATCTCAGTAGCCGTCTTAGATAGTTTGCAGATGATGCTGTTACTTAACGTCTTGTAATGTCATCAGATGAACAAATGCAATTGCGAAATGATTTAGGTAAGACACCTGTATGGTGCTAAAAGTGGCAATTGACCCTGAATAAAGAAAAGTATGAAGTTATTCACTTGAGTACTAAAAGAAATTCGCTAAATTTCGATTACGCGATAAGTCATACAAATGTGAAGGCTGTAAATTCAACTAAATACACTCCTGGAATTGGAAAAAAGAACACATTGACACCGGTGTGTCAGACCCACCATACTTGCTCCGGACACTGCGAGAGGGCTGTACAAGCAATGATCACACGCACAGCACAGCGGACACACCAGGAACCGCGGTGTTGGCCGTCGAATGGCGCTAGCTGCGCAGCATTTGTGCACCGCCGCCGTCAGTGTCAGCCAGTTTGCCGTGGCATACGGAGCTCCATCGCAGTCTTTAACACTGGTAGCATGCCGCGACAGCGTGGACGTGAACCGTATGTGCAGTTGACGGACTTTGAGCGAGGGCGTATAGTGGGCATGCGGGAGGCCGGGTGGAAGTACCGCCGAATTGCT